>NC_133467.1:34249212-34561712 GCF_048565385.1 Saimiri boliviensis | reverse complement strand
GGCTAAGTTTTGTATTTTTAGTAGAGACGGGGTTTCACCATGTTGGTCAGGCTGGTCTCAAACTTCTGACTTCAAGTGATTTGCCCGCCTCAGCCTCCCAAAGTGCTGGGATTACAGGTGTGAGCCACCGCACCCCCGCCTACATTTTCTTACCTATAAAATGGAGGATGCAAGCACCAACCTCACTGGGCTGCTGCAAAGGTTAGATGAGATGTCCCGTGCAAACCACGCTTTGCATAGAGAAAGCTCTTGATAAACATGACAAGGACAACACTCCTCTGGCTGAGGATAAGCCCCTCAGGGTGGAAGCCTGTGACTCAAGCAGAGCAGGAGGCAGTCCCAGCTAGCAACCTGGCCTGTGTCAGGCTTGGCCTGTGGAGTCTAGCACCACATGGGGGAGGCTTGCGTACTCCCTGGTCCCCCAGGAGTCTTCAGGAGCTTGAGGCCAGAGGAAATGCCTGAAAAAATTCTAACATTTTTTGAAATTGTCTAACTTCCTCACAATTATTTTTGTAACCCCCGCTATGTCTTCCCCTATGGACTAGCAATAAAAGCCTTAACACAAAAGTTTTGTTTTTAACAAATTGTGCTTGTTTTTAAAACAGCAAGGAAGGGAGTTTCTGGGGAGCTTTTGCCCCTTCCCAGCCAAGCAGAATGCCTGTAAGAAACGGGACTCAGAAAGGGTACGGAAGTTGCTGGCCCTGGGGCGGGTGTAAAGGAAGAATGTTGGGGAGGGGATTGGCTTAAGATGAAGAAGAAACCCTGAGGGCTTGCTGAGACACATAAGCCACACTTCCTATGCCAGACAGACACTAACAACCCAAATGTACTGGTGCCACTTCGCAGGGGGTGGTGTCGGGAAACATGCCCAGGGCTGTGCAGGCCCCACTGTGAAAACCAAATTGTTGCTCACAAAGTATCAGCCCCCCAAGAGAAAGGACTGTCTTGTTCACTGCTGTAACCCCAGTGCCTAGAATACTGACATGTCTGGCACAAAGTAGACTCTCAATAAATATTTGTGGAATGAATTACTGGATGGAACAGAGGTAACATAGGCCACTTTCTATCCTTTGGGGCCCCTGTGGGATGGGACCATATCTGGGATGAGAAGGTTCCTTCATGGCCCCTTATATCAGGAGCACTCCACTGCCTTCTACTCCCCAGTCTTTATCCCACTTCATGAATGGGAAGAGAGGGAACATTTGCTAAGCATACACATGCTCCATAAGACAACGGGCAAGGCACCTCATATCCACTATCATTCTATCCTCAAAAAACTACATAAAGTGGATTTATTTATTCCCACATTAACTGACAAGTAAACTGGCTTGGCGAGGTTAAGTGACTTGCTCAATTCATAGACTAAGAGGTGACAGAGGTGGCCTCAACTCGAGGTCAGTCTGGGTACAGGTCCTGAGCCGGGCAGCCTCTGCTCAAAGCCTCTCTCAGTCCCTATCAGTCCCATCCCTTAGTCCCTCCCAGGCCTCCCTCCCAGCCTCCCCTTCCCTCTCCCTAGGCATCTTACTACGCCCTTCAGGTGGAGACCACCAGAGGGTCTGAGCATCTTGCCCAGGTTTCTCAGTAAGCTAAATGGGAGCAGAGCTGACAGGGATGGGAAGGCCTGACTCACCATTCGGAACTGCGCCTGGGCCTGCTGCAGCAGGCTCTCCTGCTCAGACTGGGCAATACTGACGAAGATGCCAACCTCTGGGTTGAACTGCAGGATGCTGCCTTGCAGGCGGGCGATGAAGTGACCAAAGCTGCGGATGCAGCAGATGCGCACCACTGACTGTGGGGAGAGACAGGAGCCCAGCGCCACTGAGCAGGGCCCTCTAGGCCCACCCTGCCCTCCAGGACCCCCTCCCTCCCTCCCTCCATCTCTCCCTCCCACCTCCCTGCTGGCCCAGCCACCTCGGCAACAAGGGCTCCAGGGAAAGACTTGTGGTCTATGGGGTGGGAAGGTGAAACACTAAGGCCTAGAGCCTTTAACTGCCACAAAATGAGCAGGTACAGCAAGGAAACTCCTAGGAGACCAGAGAACCAGGACTTGAGCTAAGAAGCAAGAAAAAAGGGCTCTGGGCTGGAAGTGAGGAGACCTGGGTTCTAATGCCATCTCTCTCCTAATGCTTCTCATATGCTCCATGGGACCAAACTAGATTTTATTTTCCACACTTAATATTAATTTTTTGGTTTTTGAGACAGAATCTTGCTTTGTCACCCAGGCTGGAGGGCAGTGGTGTGATTATAGCTCACTGCAGCCTCTACCTCCTGGGCTCAAGCCATCCTCCCACCTCAGCCCCCAGGTAGTTGGGACTACAGGCACGCACCACCATGCCTAGCTAATTTTTGTATTTTTTTGATAGAAATGGGGTCCTGCCAGCCAGGCACGGTGGCTCACGCCTGTAATCCCAGCACTTTGGGAGGCTGAGATGGGCGGATCACCTGAAGTCAGGAGTTCGAGATCAACCTGACCAATATGGTGAAACCCCAAAAAGAAATGGGGTCCTGCCATATTGCCCAGGTTGTTCTTTTTTATTTTTTGAGATGGAGTTTTGCTCATTTGCACAGGCTGGAGTGTAGTGGCATGATCTCGGCTCACTGCAACCTCCGCCTTCCAGTTTCAAGCAATTCTCCTGCCTCAGCCTCCTGGGTAGCTGGGATTACAGGTACTCAGCACCACGGCCGGCTAATTTTAGTATTTTTAGTACAGACAGGGTTTCACTATGTTGGCCAGGCTGGTCTCAAACTCCTGACCTTATGATCCGCCCATCTCAGCCCCCCAAGGTGCTGGGATTACAGGCAGGCATGAACCACTGCGCCCGGCCTACACAGGCTGTTCTTAAATTCCTGAGCTCAAGGAGTCAACTTGCCTTGGCCCCCGAAAAGTGCACGGATTACAGACGTGAGCCACTACATCTGGGCCCAAATTACTTTTGTGGTCAGTAAAACCCTTATTCACTTTCAAATAAAAATCTTATCTAGAACTCTAAAATATAAAACCGAGCCAGCCAGGCATGGTGGCTCAGGTTTGTGATGCCAGCACTTTGGGAGGCCAAGGCAGGCAAATGACAAGGTCACTACTTCGAGACCATCCTGGCTAACATGGTGAAACCCCGCCTCTACTAAAAATACAAAAATTAGCTAGGTATGGTGGCATGTGCCTATAATCCCAGCTGCTCGGGAGGCTGAGGCAGCAGAATGGCTTGAAACTGGAAGGCAGAGGTTGCAGTGAGCTGAGATCATGCCATTGCACTCCAGTCTGGGCAAAAGAGTGAAACTCCGTCTCAAAAAACAAAAAACAAAAAACAAAAAAAGGCTGGGCGCGGTGGCTCATGCCTGTAATCCCAGCACTTTGGGAGGCCGAGGCGGGTGGATCACGAGGTCAAGAGATCGAGACCATCCTGGTCAACATGGTGAAACCCCCGTCTCTACTCAAAATACAAAAAATCAGCTGGGCATGGTGGCGCATGCCTGTAGTCCCAGCTACTCAGGAGGCTGAGGCAGGAGAATTGCCTGAACCCAGGAGGCGGAGGTTGTGGTGAGCCGAGATCGCGCCATTGCACTCCAGCCTGGGTAACAAGAGCGAAACTCTGCCTCAAAAAAAAAACAAAAACAAAAACAAGAAACAGCCAAGCGGCTCTGGCTGGAGAGGGAGCAGCCAGTTGGTTTTTGCATGTCAGGACTGGGTGGCCTGTCTGCTTGGCTTTCCTCTGCTGCCCCCAAATGGCCCATGTGGTGACGGAGAGTCAAGAGTGAGAGTTGCTGGACTAAGGGGGCAGCACATTCCCTTCCAGCTTTAACTTTCTATGACTGCTTTATTATGTTCGGCTCAGAGCAGCCTGGGCCCAGAGTTAGAAAAGAAACTGATAAAGATTTCAAAGCCCCAAATACTTGTTCTGCCCTTTACAAAAGACAGAGAAAAGAAGGGGGGTAGTTGTTCTGTAGAGTCTACTGGTGGCAACAATGGCAGACCTTTAGAAGGACATCCTGCCAAGGTAGGAAAAAAGCTAAAATGGCTCACTGAATGAAGGGTGCACAGCCTGTAACCCCAAGGACACTGTCCCTGTCTAGGTGGAAGAGGGTGTCTTGCCCGCTTCCTCCCCAGCCCTGAGCCTGTTTGTCGCTGTGTGTGACTAACAAACAGCTGTGGCATAAGAAATTATATCCTCACCTCTTCTAAAGCGCTGAGCAGGGGCCGATCTGTGTCAAAGTTAAAGCGTCTGTGGGCAGCTCGGAGGGGAGGCAGGTTACGAAGAGCCATGTCCTCCGGGAGCAGAAGGCTAGAGGGGAGGTCAGGCAGCTCACAGCCTTCAAGAAGATCCTGGACCTCAGGACACAAGGCCAGGCCTGGGCAGAAGGAGGACATATCAGACCATCCATCCTGTGGGAACTCCCAGTCAGAGAGACATAGCCCTTCCCTTTGGGAATTATCAGGCGGATGAGACAATGAGACAGGACATACCCTAGGACAGTGGGGAGACATGGAAGGAGTGAAGGAAAAGAGAGATGGACACATAAGAGCCAATCAGGCAGAGCAGAGAGGCTCAGGAAGAACAGGATGGCTCAGGTCAGGAAGACTCCCTGATAGAAGGGACAATTACATTGGGATAGAAATGAGAGGAAGGGCTCAGGATGACTGAATAGCCCTTGGCAAGTCTCAAGAAATAGGAACAGGTGGAGTTTTCCATCTGGAAGGTGGTGGGAGGGGATGAGCCAGACAAACAAACTTGGTAGGTCAAAGTCAATTCTCAATGACTGCAGGCATCAGTGTAACAGTGGCAGCGAGGCCTGGCTCCTAGGCCCCTCTCACTCTGCCCTTGTCTTCCCTAGGGAGAGACTCCTTGCTGACCAGGCCACCTGCCCACAGTACAGCAGTGTTGGGGTGGGAAACCGGAGAGCCCTAGACCACACAATGACTGCTGTGTGCTAGGGAGGCTGGCAGTGAATCCCATTAACCTCCTTACCCCAAGGGCTGGGTTACGAGGAGGGGGGATGGGCTTAGTGAGGCCAATTCGGGAGAAAAGAAAGGAGGGTAGTGCCAGGGACCCCCTCACCAGACTCCTGGAGTTCGCCAGCAGCTGGCAACAGATTCAGCAACACAGACAGGCGGTTCCACAGACTTTGAGAGCTCTGGGGAGAGAGAAGGAAGAGGAAGTCTTTAGCCAGAGACAGTGGGAGAGAACAGCAGTGAGCAAGAAAAGCACCCCACTAGGGGATGTGGCCTATGTTCAGAGCCCTATGAGGGTTTGATTTAAAAATTAACAAAAGCAGCCTGGGTAACAAGGCAAAACATTGTCTCTACAAAAAAATACAAAAATTAGCCAGGAGGGCTGGGCGCAATGGCTAATGCCTGTGATCCCAGCACTTTGGGAGGCTGAGGCAGGTGGATCACCTGAGGTCGGGAGTTCGAGACCAGCCTGACAAACAGGGAGAAACCCTGTCTCTACTAAAAATACAAAAAAAAAAAAAAATTAGCTAGGCCTGGTGGTGGGTGCCTGTAATCCCAACTACTCAGGAGGCTGAGACAAGAGAATCACTTGAACCCGGGAGGTGGAGGTTGCAGTGAGCTGAGACCACACCATTGCACTCCAGCCTGGGCAACAAAAGTGAAACTCCTTCTCAAAAAAAAAGGGAAAAATTAGCTGGGCGTGGTGGCGTGCATTTGTAGTCCCAGCTAGCTACTGGGGAGATAGAGTTGGGAGGATTGTTTGAGCCTGGGAGGTTAAGGCTGTAGTGGATCTGAGATATACCACTGCACTCCAGCCTGGGCAACAAAGTGAGAACTTGTTTCAAAACAAAACAAAAGAAAACAAAAAACAAAAAAAGCCACATTTGGGCTGGGCGCAGTGGCTCATGCCTGTAATCCCAACACTTTGAGAGGCTGAGGCAGGCAGATCACTTGAGGTCAGGAGTTCGAGAAGAGCCTAGCTAAGCTTTTTCACCAGCTGAATGCTTTACGAAAAGAGAGAGCAGTTAAACCACAATGACTTTCTGGATCTTGGTAGTGGGGAAATTCAGGGTGTTAAAGGATGTGCCTTCTTTATGTCTGGCAGAAACCTTTCCTCCTAGCCCTCCCATGTGCCCATACTGGAACACCTCTCCAGGAATGTGACCCAGCATCTCTGTCTTCACCACACCTCCCTCAATGACTAATGACTAAGTAACTAACTGTCATCAGACATAAGCACACACCCAAGGGTGTACCTGGCCCTGACCCAAACTTTCTCATCTAGGGAATGGGGCAAACCAAAGGGAAGAGGGTCTTTCACAGCAGGGCATGTGTGCCCCTAGAAGAAAACACTGAATAAATGCCTCTGGGAATTAGAGGTTGAAGGCTGACACTGAACCTGAGAAGGAAGGGAAAGCTACCATGGCCCCACCTAGCCTCCACTGCAGCCAGCCTGACGGCTCAGTCTTGTTGTGAGGCTCTTAGGCTGTTTCCCCTGCTTAGTACATCTTCACAACTCTTGTCAGAACTTCCTATCTCTTCTGTCACTATCCTCTACTCAATGCTGTCTCCTTTCTCTGATATTTATCAAGTTTGGTCCTTGAACACATACTTCTATTGGCCTTATTCATAATGGCAGGCATTATGCCCAGCACTGGGGATACAAAGCAAAATAAGCAGCTTGCTCATTACTCCCCGGCCACAGGCTTTGTGAGGGCCAAGATCATGCCTAATCCTTCCCTGTCAGAAGCAATAGGGCACAGCACAGATAGCTGCTTGGCTGCCTGAAGTAATTCTTGTCTTGGCCATCTAGCGGGATTCTCAGGCCCCATTCTTGCTCATCCTCTCCTCCAAGACTCTGGGACCTGACAGGGGCAATGGGGTGAACCAACACACCTGTGCACACACAATGATGAGGTCGGGGTTGGTCCGAAGCCAGTCCAGGAAGACTTTCACAGCAGGAAGCAGGCCTTCGGCCATCAGGACCTGAAGCTTCTCCTGAATGCTGCGTTCATTCCGACAGGAGCGTCCACTGGACTCACTCCCCTCCGACTCAGAGCCCTCCTCAGAGGCTGAGGGGTGGGTGAATGAAAGAGAAAGAACTGGGATAAACAACTTACAGGCACTGGCAACAGATCTCAGCTCTGTGCAGGGAGCATGCTTCCACCCAGCCTGGGCCCTTCTGAGGAATTCTGATATGAAAAAGCTGGGGAATCACTAACAGGCCCTTGTTTAATTTTTCCAGACCCACTAACTGTTGTTGTTTTTTAATCTCCTCAAATTCATTTTACCATGGTTGCTTTTTAAATATGGCACCTTTTAAATTTAAATATAATTCTTACAGATTCAATTTGTGACATTGATCTACAGCTATTCATTCAACCAGTATTTATGAAGTACCTACTCTGTGCTGGAAGGCAGGAAAGACAATTAGAGAAAAGCTAAGGGGGCAGAAAAGCAAGGAGTACAGTTTTAAAAGAGTTACTTTCAACTCCTAGCTCTTCTACTTTGCAAGTGAGAACACTGGGCAGCTCATTTCACATCTCTGAGCATCAGCTTTCTCATTTCTGTCATTCACTCAGTCATTTGATAGTTGTAAGTCTCACCCATGTGGCAGGCACTGTGTTAGGTACTGGAATATAGCAATAAGTAAGACATAGTCTGTCCTGCCCTCAAGCAGTTCAGAGTCTAATTGGGGAGACAGACAAGTCAACAGGCAACCTCACCAGAGTGGGAAAGGGCTGGGGGCTGCAGAGGTGCAGGCGGCCACAGGAAGCAAATCTAACATAGCCTTAAAGAAGTCCCAGAGCACCTGTAATCCCAGCACTTTGGGAGGCCGAGGCGGGTGGATCACGAGGTCGAGAGATCGAGACCATCCTGGTCAACATGGTGAAACCCCGTCTCTACTAAAAGCGCAAAAAATTAGCTGGGCATGGTGGCACGTGCCTGTAATCCCAGCTACTCAAGAGGCTGAGGCAGGAGAATTGCCTGAGCCCAGGAGGCGGAGGTTGCAGTGAGCCGAGATCGCGCCATTGCACTCCAGCCTGGGTAACAAGGGCGCCATTGCACTCCAGCCTGGGTAACTCCGTGTCCAAAAAAAAAAAAAAAAAAAAAGAAGTCCCAGAGCAAATGACTTTTAAGCTAAAATCTAGGGGAGCAAGTAAGAATTAGCTAAGTGACAGGCTGGGGGCAAGGGAGGAAAAGCTCATGCCAGACAGACAGAACACCATATATAAAACTTGGGAGGTGGCCAGGCATGGTGGCTCACACCTGTAACCCAGCACTTTGGGAGGCTGAGGCAGACTGATCATTTGAGGTCGAGAGTTCAAGACCACCCTGGCCAACACGGTGAAACCCCATTTCTACTAAAAATACAAAAAATAGCCAGGCGTGGTGGCATGCGCTGTAATACCAGTTACTCAGAAGGCTAAGGCAGGAGAATCACCTGAGCCTGGAAGGTGGAGGTTGTGGTAAGCTGAGATTGCGCCACTGCACACCCACAATACCCTAGAACAATGCATAGAGTAGCCTTAACAAATGGCTGCTGCTGCTACTAAATGGGTACTCTTTGCAGGGAAGATCCTCACAAGAGAAGTCTCACTCTAATACACCTGCCCTGGTGGGTATCAGTTTTTCTAGCTTCCAGGAGCCCTGGAAGGACCTGGGATGGCACCAGGGAAGGAGGCTCCAGCTGCAATTGCTGTGTGGGGAGGCAAGCCCCAGACAAACTGGGCAGGGTGAAGTGCAAGAGAAATAAAACCAACAAATGGGTTGGGAGCTGGGAATGACAGACTAAGCAGGAGACAGGATCCTCAGGAAAAAACTCATGGGCTACACCACAGGCAGAGGGCCAAAGGTAAGGACGGAGATGAGAGGTCACTCACACAGAGAGGAGAGTGGCCTCTCAGGTGAGTGTCTATGGCATGGAGGTATGGACCAGAACAGGATGACGAAGGGGTCGAAATACCTGGCTCTGAGGGCTTGTCTACATCCCCATTGACACAAGGCCTGCGGCTGGCTGAGGTATGAGGGTCGGTGGTGGGCTGGAGAAGCAGGTTGCTAAAGGTGGGGGCCAGTCGGAAGCAGCGCTTAGTCTGGAACATCTGGGTGGACATGGCTTGTAGATTGCTGGCAATGCTAGCCTCACTGGGGCCCAGTGGGCCATTGAGGGAAACAGAAGCCTCTGATCTGGCCCGAGGGGGCTCCAGGGCTGGTGACCGTGTCCCCTCCTCTTCCTCCATATCTTCCAAGTCTGATCGGGACTCCTGGCTATTCATCTCCGAGTCTGTTTCAGCATCAAAGGCCGTTCCCCCACCTTCAAGACTCTTGTCAGAGCCACTGTCCGAGCCCTCACTGGCCCGGGCTGAGTCACGGCTTGAGTCCGATTCAAAGCCTTCACTCAGGTCACTGTCATCACCAGCTTTGGGTGGGTGGCGGCGACGGCGGAGGCAGGAGAGGCGGGAGAACTTACGGCTCTTTCTGACCTCACCTACTTGGGGTGCTATAGGAGGCGGCTCAGGATCTGGCTCCTCCTCTTTCTCCAGAGGTTCCTTGGACTCTGGTTCATCTGTGGAAAGAGGAAGGTCAGGTGGAGCCCAAGGAAGAGGAAGAGCCTGGAAGCTGGAACATGCTCTCCACCACCACTTCCCCTGTGTCTGTGTTCCTTTCCTTGATCCCCATGCCCCACACCAACCTTTCCATAGTGATGACCTCCCCCATTCTCCCACCTGTGCCATCACTCTGGAATGCCGGGACAGGATTCTCGCCCTCTTCCAGCTCGGCCTGCAGCCGTATGTTGACATGATTGACGAGGTGGGAGAAAAGGGCCAGGGTGAAGGCAATGGCTGCACTGTACTGCTTGGATCCTAAAGTCAGGAAAGCCAGGCATTAGGGGCCTAGGGCCCGGATGAGGAGAAGGCACCATCAATTCCAACCCCATCTCATCTGTTCTCAACTTTTCTAAAGATCAACTACTCATCAAAGATTCCTTTTTTTTTTTTTTTTTTTAAAACTTTTTAGAGACAAGGGTCTCACTATGTTGCCCAGGGTGGTCTTGAACTCTTGGGCTCAAGCAATCCACCTGCCTTAGCCTCCCAAAGTGCTGGGATGACAGGTGTGAGGCACTGTACCTGTCCCATTATTCCTGCCGTAATCTAGAATGTACCATCTCACCTGGTGTTCCTTCAGATAAGCATATCCTTTTGTCCCATCTCATTCTCCCTTGCTTTGAGGGTTCCTCCCCATGCCTCGAGAGCCGTCACATCCAGCCCTATCCATCCTTACCTCCCAATCTTGCTCTACATACATGTGTGCCAGAAAGGCTTCCAGAATTGCCTAAATGCCTCCAATAGCAATGTCTGAATTCTGTCTGGATCATCACTAAGTATCCTGACCCTCATCTCTGCACAGGCCCTGACCAAGGGTGTGCGTATTTATGGGAGGCGGTAAGGAGAAGGGGGAAGGAAAAGTGCTGTTGCTTATACTCAATTACCAGGAGCTCCTTTAGGGTAGGATCCCTTGGCCCTTACTCGCCCACAGCCAAGCAGCGACACAGGAGTGAAGAGACTGCTTGTGGAAGGAAGTTTATGAATAATGAGCTGCAGAAAAGGGGAGTGAGGATCCCCAAAGCCAGTGGAGGAGAAAAGAGGAACATAGGGAAGGTTACCTGCTCTCTCCAAGCTGTGCACACACATAAGGCAGATGATGACCATTTGAAAGATGAGAAGGTCCGGGAGGAAAGCATATCCACTCTCATACTCCTCCTCATCCTCACTGGCCAGGCTGAGGTTGGGTGAGGAGGGCAGGTAGAAAAGGCAGAGGTTGAAGTCCTCCAGGACTGACTGGCAAAGTGAGGTCAGCTCTGAGTCCACGGAGCTACAGAAGGGCAAGAGTAACAGGGGAGGTTAGTGGTGGGGGCTGGAGAAGGAGAAGAGCAGGGAATACAAGATTCAGAGAAAGGACTATGGGACGCTGCAGGGGAGACCTGAGAGCACAGCAGGGAAGGGCAGCAACTAAAACGGGGGAGGGATGTGAGGAGGCTTCATTCAGCCATTTCCTCTTCAACATTTCCTAAGCACCCATTCTGTGCCAGAGGGAGAGAGAGCTGCTGGGAGGAGGATGGGCACAGGACCCTTGGGAGAAACAGTGAGGAATGCCAAGAAAGGACAAACTGGCTAGGGAAGTTCCAACTGAGGGCAGAACTCAACAGTCCACTGTCATCAAGGCACCTTCTGTAAAGCAGTCACCAAGGCTGGGGCTCACAGGACAGTCCGAGTTCATGTCTCTTCCACTCACCTGCTTTTGGGCTGTAGGAGGCTTTGCAGATACATAAAGTTCACCAGCAGCCTTTTAATGTCTTTACATCTGGAATGAGAGGAGCCCAAAGTAAATGCTGAATGGCCCCACAGTCCCTATGGTCCTTCTGCGCCAACTGCAGAAAAACCGCCCACCTCCTCACAGGCCTCACTCACCGCTTTTTGCTGGGAGACAGTTTCCGAGTCTCACACTTCTTGAGTTGGTGGTACATTTTGGCTGCCTTGTCATACAGGCGCTTGAGGTTCCCATAGGCCCCCTCAAAGGACACTTCTGACTGGATGCTGTAGGAGAGATCAAGGTGAGCTATTGAGTCTTGGCAGGGGGAAGATATGTTACTCTGCTGGGGCTTTAGGAAACAATGTTACTAGAAAAGATAGGCTGTTCCCAGCCTCAGCTTCCATGTATGTATGTATGTATGTACTCAGCGTAAAAGGCTCATGAGTTATTTATCTTTCCTGATAAAACACACATACATAACTTCTAGATTAGTCAGAGGAAAAAGGATGTCTTACTCTCCCTTGTATCTAGAAAGGAGACAATCAATCCTACTCTGTTACAAACTTAACTTAGTTGCCATCCCTGAAATACATTATCCTTCATCTCTTTTTAAGCATAGAATATAATGGATAGCATTTAACAAGCATTTACTATGCGCAAGGATATTTACATGCACTATTTCAATTAATCCTCATCCTTCCAACATGAAAACACAAACACGTACTGAGCACCTGCTGTGTCAGGCGATGTACCCTAATACTGTCCACATTCACAGATGAGGACACGGAGCCTGTGAGAGAACAAGTACATTGACCAAGGTCACACAGCTAAGACATGGCAGAAGAAAGTCTCCAACCCAACTGTCTTCTTTTCTTTAAACTGAGTTTCACTCTATCACCCAGGCTGGAGTGCAGTGGCATGATCTCAGTTCACTGCAACCGCCGCCTCCTGGGTTTAAGCAATTCTTGTGCCTGAGTCTCCCAAGTAGCTAGAATTATAGGTGCCTGATACCATGCCTGGCTAATTTTTATATTTTTAGTGTCTAGAAACAGACACGGTTTCACCATGTTGGCCAGGCTGGTCTCAAACTCCTGACCTTAGGCCATCCACCCGCCTCGGCCTCTCAAAGTGCTTGGATTACAGGTGTGAGTCACCGTGCCCAGCCTCTTTTTTTTCCTTTTGAGACAAGGTCTTGCTCTGTTGCCCATGCTGTAGTACAGTGGCTCGATCTCGGCTCAGTGCAGCCTTAAACTCCTGGGCTCAGTTGATCCTCCTGCCTTAGCCTCCCCAGTAGCTGGGACTACAAGTGCATACCACCATGCCCAGGTAATCTTTTTTATTTATTTTTTTGGATGAAGTCTCACTCTGTTGCCAGGTTGGAGTGCAGTGGCGTGATCTCAGCTCACTGCAACCTCCGCCTACCAGGTTCAAGCAATTCTCCTGCCTCAGCCTCCTGAGTAGCTGGGATTACAGGCATGCACCACCACGTCCGGCTAATTTTGCACTTTTAGTAGAGATGGGTTTTTTTTTTTTTTTTTTTTAATTTAAAAGATGGGATTTCACCATGATGGCCAGGCTGGTCTTGAACTCCTGACCTCAGGTGATCCACCCACCTCAGCCTTCCAAAGTGCTAGGATTGCAGGCGTGAACCACCGCGCCCGGCCAGAGATGGGGTTTCTCCATGTTGGTCAGGCTGCTCTCAAACTTCCAACCTCAGGTGATCCCCTGCCTCAGCCTCCCAAAGTGCTGGGATTATAGGCATGAACCACTGCACCTGGCCTGTGTCTTGTTTCTTAAAAACATGTATTTAATTATAAAAAGTGAGGTATGACCAGACTGGCCAAAATGGTGAAACCCCATATCTACTAAAAATGCAAAAAAAATTAGCCCAGCATGGTTGCACATGCCTGTTATCCCAGCTACTCAGGAGGCTGAGGTAGGAGAATTGCTTAAACCCAGCAGGCAGAGGTTGCAGTGAGCCGAGACTGTGCCACTGCACTCCAGCCTGGGTGATAAGAGCAAAACTCTGTCTCAAAAAAAAAAAAAGGTATAAAATAGAAGAAACCAATGTCTGTGGTGAATTAAAGACAGCCACAAATTACCTGACACTCCTTCCATTGAGAACTGTGGTCTATATCTCCTTCCCTTAAATCTTGCAGGGGGCTAGTGGAGGAAGGGCTATGACCAACAGAATATTATAGAAGTAACTCACAGTTTCCAGCCCAAGCTGGAAACTGGCAGATACAACTTCCAAGTCTCTTAAATCATTGTTCACTGTTAGAGCCTTGAACCACTACATAAGGTCTTCTATCCTGCGGAAAATACCATACATGGAGAGGGAGGAGCCAAATGTGCCAACCCTCCAGACCTGTTAGACCTTCAGATTAGCTGAATACCAATGACTAACCCTAAACAATGCCACTAGGAGAAGGCGGATTGCCCAACTGAGCCCTGCCCAATTGTCTAACCCATAAACCAAGAGAGAATTATTTTAGCAGAGTCAGGTATGCCCTTAGTGGGCACCTCCCAAACTTGGATATGCCTGGCTCTCTTTTGGAAATGGCCCACCCTAAATCATGCTTATAAGTGTGATGAGGGACCCAGCACAAGTAAGGGGGTGCTTTCTCTGGAAGACATTTAAGAAATGGGAAAGATACAGCCAGGCACGGTGGCTCAGACCTGTAATCCCAGCACTTTGGGAGGCTGAGGCATGTGGATCACCTGAGGTGGGGATTTCGAAACCTGTTTGATCAACATGGAGAAAACCCATGACTGTAATCCCAGCTATCAGGAGGCTGAGGCAGGAGAATCTCTTGAACCCGGGAGGCAGAGGTTTCAGTGAGCCGAGATCCCACCATTGCACTCCAGCCTGGGCAACAAGAGCAAAATTCCATCTCAAAAAAAGAAAAATGAAAGAAAGAAAGAAAGAAATGGGAAAGATACAACAGGTTATAAACCTAGTAATGATATTTAAGAATGAACAAATGTTTGGATACATCTTTATAGCAAAAAATAAATAAATAAAAATAAAAATAAAAAAGAATGAACGAATGCAGTGGTGTATGTATAGAAGGCCAGCCTCTACTGATCTAGACAGGAGAGGGACCCCCACCAAGCTAATACTTAATACAGGGACCAGGTTTCCTTGACCAGGTGAACCAAAAATCGTGGCACACAGAATTATGAGGTACAATTAGTATTTTACTATTTTATACTTCAGTATCTGATAACTTTACTATTTGGATATACTTTAGTACTTGACCACTTCAGCTATGAAGACCACCCTACTCCTTTTGTTCGAAGCCCAAGTTCATTACATACCTTCTTCTGAGAATGAGTTTGGTTCCTCAACTTTAGCTCTGATTAGGTGACAACAGTGAGTTTTTCTGTTTTCCCGGCAGTTTCTCACTATAACTTGAAAGCATTTCAGGTAACGTGTTCTGGTTTAACTATCAGTCTCATGGGCTCTTGGTTACAGCCACCCAATATCCTACGCTTAATCAATTTTGGGTGCCCTGAAAATGTTTTTTGTTTTGTTTTTTTGAGACAGTCTTGCTCTGTCACCCAGGGTGGAGTGCAGTAGCATGACTCTGGCTCACTGCAACCTTCACTTCCTGGGTACAAGCGATTCTCCTGCCTCAGCCTCCCAAGTAGCTGGGATTACAGACGCTCACCACCACACCAAGGTAAATTTTGTATTTTCATTTTTTGAGATGGAGTCTTGCTCTGTCGCCCAGGCTGGAGTGCAGTGGCATGATCTCAGCTCACTGCAAACTCCGCCGCCTGGGTTCAAGCAATTCTCCTGCCTCAGTCTCCCGAGAAGCTGGAATTACAGGCATGCACCACCATGCCTGGCTAATTTTTTTGTATTTTGAGTAGAGATGGGGTTTCACCATATTGGCCAGGCTGGTCTTGAACTCCTGACCTTGCAATCCGCCCACCTTGACCTCACAAAGTCCTGGGATTACAGGCATGAGCCACTGCATCCGACAATTTTTGTATTTTTAATGGAGACGGGGTTTTGCCATGTTAGCCAGGCTGGTCTCGAACTCCTGACCTCAGGTATCTGCCTGTCTTGGCCTTCCAAAGTGTTAGGATTACAGGCGTGAGCAACCACGCCCTGCCGAAAATGTTATTTTATATCTTAACAGATGAGATGCAGACCCAGGAAAGCAGTGGCTCACCTTGCTGGTCCCTCCATGTATATTACCACATTAACACACTAGAATTCTGATGCTCTTGTCAGAAGCCACTTTGGTAACATTTCGCCTACTGTATCAAGTTTATTTCCTTCTTCTGGAAAACAGCAATCTTGTATTTTGCATAAGATCATAAATAGCTATTTTAGCTGCCCAAGTGCTTACAGATCCAGCAGTTAGGTGAAAAGCAGCAGGGCTGTGTCAGAGTCCCTCTGAATGGAGGGACCCCTCAATCTTAGCATTCCCCTATCTCAGGCACAAGCTAGAGCAGAGAGGAAAGGAAGATAGAAAACAAAGCAGGAATAATATGCACACAAAAGCAGGGCTGGAAAAGTGCTAGCAAATACTCACCAGCGCAGGTAGCAATACATGGCTTCCACATTGTAGTACTTGCTGCCTGCCAGGGTGCCCAGCTGATTGAAGGGCATTCCTAACGAGAAAGAAAATTCATGCAGTCTAAGGCTACAATACTCATTCAAAGCTGCCAGGCCCAACCAATGTTAAGCATCAGAGAACTTGTGGGGAAAACAGCTGGGTCTGCAGGCAACACTGGCATCTCAGTTGATTAGCAGCTTAATCTTGTTCCTCTAGGGGATTACTGACCTCTTCTTATGTCTACCAGCTTGTTCCTGCGAGGTATGCCAGGTGTTACCTGAATTGATGGAGTACCATTCCTCTGGCTTCCACTATGGCTCTTCCGGGGTTGATGGAATGCCATGGAGCCCTCTCCTCTATCCCAGCTCTGAGTGCTCATTCCTACAGGCATATCCCCATCTCTCTATATAATAGAGTCCTATCCTTTATCTCATTGTGCTCCTCTTTCTACAAGAGACCTCAGGGATGGGAAAGCCATCTTCTCTTTTCCTTCTATTCTGCCTCACTCCTTCTTAGTTCAAGACCTTCCCATTCATCTTTTCCTTCCATCATTTTCTGAGTGTGTTACAAGAGGGAAAAAGTATAAACAAAGTATGAGAGAGCTGAGAATGAAGAGGAGCTGGGGAAAATGACAATGAACTGCCTGCCATCTCAATAATATCATCATCTTCCCTAGGAAAATCCTACTGGATTGGGAGGCCCAAGTTGGGGACAACTTACCAATCTGAGGAGCTACTGACAGGGCTTGGTAGTAAAATCTCTCGGCTAGCAGCTCGGTATCTACACCAGCTAATTCATTCTGGTATCGTGCTGCACAAGAGAGAAAAGGAAGGGAAAATCGACGATTCTAAGTTACAGAAAACCCTCCCCCATTTCTGGGAGTCCACTCTGAGGAGCTGTCACAAGAGCTTAGAAGGAAGGTACCTGAGCTAGGACACAAGCTGCTAGGGTCTCTGGCATAGTCCTAAATCTGCATGACTATGGGCAAATTGTTCAACTCTCTCTTCCTTGCTGGCAGGTTCAAAATGTAAAGAATATTTAGCGTTTGTGAAGTAAAAAAGCTCTTTTTTGTTTTCTCTCTCTTTTTTTTTTTTTTTTTTTTTTTAAGAGACAGGGTCTTGCTATTACTCAGGCTGATCTCAAACTCCTGGGTTCAAATTATCTCCCGCCTCAGCCTCCCAAGTAGCTAGGACTACAGATGCGTGCCACCATGCCCTGCCTGAACAGGCTCTGCTTGACAATCTCTTCACAATGAAGGGGAGCTGCAGCACACATAAATGCTTGCAAAGACCTCTGATATTTAGTTCTGAAATGCAATTGCTCAATTCTACAGAGAACACATTACTAATGATACTCTGGTCCATCAACTATGAAACTGCTGACTCTCATTGTTCAATGAGGGGTCCAGGAGTGGGCTGGGGGCAGGGATAGGAGACTCAGGTCAGTAAGAGATAATGCACCCAACAGCCACACACCAGCAGCCTAATGAGGAACCACTGTCTATCAGGAACAAGAGGCCCCAGGGACCACAAAGCAAGAGAGTACTTTTCCATCCTTAGAAACATCTGTTAGGGAGATAAGTCCTCCTTGATGTCTAATTACAATCCCTGTGCCGAAGTTTCTATTCATGTAGGAGTCAATAAAGATAAAAGAAACACTAAAAAAAAAAAAAAAAAAATCCAATTAAAATCTTCTCAACCCACTACTGAAACAGAATTATTATCTTGATTTGCTCAAAGCTCAGACAATTCTCTCTTTCCTGTATTCACTGATCCTCTCTGACTCATGGAAGGGCAGTGAAAAGAAGGAATCACTGAAACAGATGAGAGGGAAAAGGTTAAGAGGCCAAATTACCCTCCTGCTCTCCAACCATGTAATGGGTGTTAGCAACAACTGAAGCAGCTTAGGACTGTCCTGTAACCCAAAACAGAGAAAATGAAAGGTGCAAATTCTTACACAAATCCCCCAGGTACACTAGACATCGGTGGCATGCCATCTGTGCCCAATCCATCTCCTTCCCTGAGGCAGACACTGGCTTCTTGCATCCTGAGACAAAGAAAAAGAGATTTATGAGTCATCCTTCTGCCTCCCCGAACCTATGGGGAAATCTCTCTCCAATGTGTAGAAAAGAGACTAAGAATCTAAGGTCAGTCTTGGATTGAGTCTTCCAGGACAGAGAGACACTCATCCAGGACACATGGAGAGACACAGAGGAGCACAGGTGGGCATTCGCAGGGACACAGAGGCTTATAGGCAGATTCATTCATAAGACAGGAAGGAACCAGAAGAGGGCCCTTAACCTAGGATGGCACCTTGAGGGAAGCTCATCACAGGAAGGCTTCCAGAAAGGAGGAAGAGATGAGCCTCAAGTATGAAGAGGGTCATGAGTGTCTTGGGTAGAAGTTATGTACATAAAGGTAAAAGGTTTTGGGTAAATATGGGAAACTAATCTGCCCAAGAATGAAATGTGAATGAGGCCAATTAAAAAAAAAAAAAAAAGGCACCTGGGCACGGTGGCTCAAGCCTGTAATCTCAGCACTTTGGGAGGCCGAGGCGGGTGGATCACGAGGTCGAGAGATCGAGACCATCCTGGTCAACATGGTGAAACCCTGTCTCTACTAAAAATACAAAAAACTAGCTGGGCGTGGTGGTGCGTACCTGTAATCCCAGCTACTCAGGAGGCTGAGGCAGGAGAATTGCCTGAGCCCAGGAGGCGGAGGTTGCGGTGAGCCGAGATCGCGCCATTGCACTCCAGCCTGGGTAACAAGAGCGAAACTCCGTCTGCAGTGGCTCACGCCTATAATCCCAGCACTTTGGGAGGCCCAGGCAGGTGGATCACGAGGTCAAGAGATTGAGACCATCCTGGTCAACATGGTAAAACCGTGTCTCTACTAAAAATACAAAAAATTAGCTGGGCATGGTGGCGCGTGCCTGTAATCCCAGCTACTCAGGAGGTTGAGGCAGGAGAATTGCCTGAATCCAGGAGGCGGAGGTTGTGGTGAGCCGAGATTGTGCCATTGCACTCCAGCCTGGGCAACAAGAGCGAAACTCCGTCTCAAAAAAAAAAAAAAAAAAAAAAAAAAAAAAAAAAAAAAAAGCAAAAACAACGACAACATTTTAAAAAGGAAAACAAAAATAAAGAAATGTGAATGAGGCCAAGGCAGATGCTCTTCTTGCCTGAGGCTGCTGGCCAAAGCCAAATATGCCTGAACACTCACCTCTCCCTTCCAATAAACTGCCTGGTAGCTTCAGAGAGCTTAAGATCTTTGGGAGGCAGTTTTCCCATGTGCCAGAAACTCATTTAAACATTCTACAGTATTTTTTTTTTTTTAAGAGATGGGGTCTCGCTATGTTGCCCAGGCTGGAGTGCAGTGGGATTCACAGGTGTGATCCCACTACTGAGCAGCACAGGAGTTTTGACCTGCTCAATTTCTGACCTGGGCTGGTTCACCCCTCCTTAGGCAACCTGGTGGTTTCCCGCTCCCAGGAGGTCACCATATTGATGCCGAACTTAGTGCAGACACCCGATCGTCATAGTACACTACAGCCCAGAACTCCTGGGCTCAAGCAATTCTCCTACCTCAGCCTCCTGAGTAGCTGGGACTACAGGCACCCACCACCGTGCCGAGTAGCATTCTACAGTATTAACTTAATCCTCACAGCAACCCTATGAGGTTTTTTTGAGACGGAGTCTTGTTCTATCACCCAGGATGGGGTGCAATGGTGCGGTTTTGGCTCACTGTAACCTCTGCCTCCTGGGTTCATGCGATTCTCCTGCCTCAGTCTCCCAAGTGGCCAAGATTACAGGAGCACCACCACGCCCAGCTTATTTTTACATCTTTAGTAGAGACATGGTTTCACCATGCTGGTCTGGCTAGTCTTTTTTTTTTTTTTTGAGGCGGAGTTTCGCTCTTGTTACCCAGGCTGGAGTGCAACGGCACCTGGCCAAGGTTACTCTTATTACTCCCATTTTACAGTTGAGAAAATCAAAGTCAAACAGCTGCTAAGCAGCAGAGCGAGGATACAAAAGGCTCTAGAGACTGTCCTCTTATCCATTCCACTTACTGCCTCTCGGGTGTATTGCTTCCATTTGGAAAAGCCATTCCTAATGAGTTGGAGTTTCGCTCTTGTTGCCCAGTCTGGAGTGCAATGGCGCGATCTCGGCTCACCGCAACCTCCGCCTCACGGGCTCAGGCAATTCTCCTGCCTCAGCCTCCTGAGTAGCTGGGATTACAGGCACGCACCACAATGCCCAGCTAATTTTTTGTATTTTTAGTAGAGACGGGGTTTCACCATGTTGACCAGGATGGTCTCGATCTCTTGACCTTGTGATCCACCCGCCTCGGCCTCCCAAAGTGCTGGGATTACAGGTGTGAGCCACCACGCCCAGCCCCATTCCTAATGTTTTCTATAGCTGCCTCTCAGTTGGCTGAATGGAGAAATCATTGAAGAGAAAAACTAAAGTGGGTTGGGGAACTAACCCTCTGAAGTAATCTTTTTTTTTTTGTCTTTTTGTTTTTTTCCTTTTTGTGGAGAACGGGTCTTGCTATATTGCCTAGGCAGGTCTCGAACTCCTGGGCTCAAGCTATCCTCCCGCCTCTGCCTCGCTAAAAGCTGGGATTACAGGCGTGAGCCACAGCGCCTGGCCTGAAGTAATCTTTTTTTTTTTTTTTTTTTTTTGAGACAGAGTGTTGCTCTTGTTACCCAGGCTGGAGTGCAATGGCGCGATCTCGGCTCACTGCAACCTCCGCCTCCTGGGTTCAAGCAATTCTCCTGCCTCAGCCTCCTGAGTAGCTGGGACTACAGGCACGCGCCACCACGCCCAGCTAATTTTTTGTATTTTTTTTTTTTTTTTTTTTTTTTTTTTTTTTTTTTGAGACGGAGTTTCGCTCTTGTTACCCAGGCTGGAGTGCAATGGCGCGATCTCGGCTCACCGCAACCTCCGCCTCCTGGGTTCAGGCAATTCTCCTGCCTCAGCCTCCTGAGTAGCTGGGATTACAGGCACGTGCCACCATGCCCAGCTAATTTTTTTGTATTTTTAGTAGAGACGGGGTTTCACCACGTTGACCAGGATGGTCTCAATCTCTCGACCTCGTGATCCACCCGCCTCGGCCTCCCAAAGTGCTGGGATTACAGGCTTGAGCCACCGCGCCCGGCAGTTTTATATTTTCAAGAGAGATAAGGTTTCACCATGTTGGCTAGGCTGGTCTCGAATTCCTTACCTCAGGTGATCCACCCGCCTTGGCTTCCCAAAGTACTGGGATTATAGGCAGGAGCCACTGCACCTGGCCTAGATATTTTTAAGTGCATAAAACACAGGTGCTCTAATTCTGATCACAGAATCCTTCCATGTGGTGACAAGGACACAACCTCCATCTCTGACCCACAATGTCTGTCCTGGTGATGGAGGGGAGAGAGAGAGAAGGGGGAGGAGCTGGGGGAGGAGCTCTAAAGGGTGGCTGAACTGAAAAGAAAACTTAACAACTAGAAAAGGGGATAAAATTACAGCTGCCAGTATCTCAGCTGGTGGAAAAGGAATTTGTACTATCTTGAAAGACTGTCCATAATTTTCCCAACATATCTAAAGATTTCAATACTTTGATTAAACATTGGGAAATAATCTTTAAAATCAAAAGAAAGGGTGCTGGCCAAATTCAACTGGGAGAAGAAAAGAAATGTTATTAATACCACCTTCCAGTGGCAGATCTACTTTAGGTCTTTCTGTCCCTTCCTCTGCCTGTTCACAATCCCAGCCCTCTCTCTTTCCTTAAGATTTTTACCCTAACTCATACGACTGTTTGTATAAATCCAAACTTTATAAACTATTTGTATGTAGGTCTGCTAGACTCTCTCTGCCTGGCTGGGTCACAAACTACATGAACCCTGGGGGATAAGGCCAGAGGTAGAAGCATGAGAGCCTGCTCAAGTCCACCTTTCAGGTTCCACTGACCTATGAGGGGGTCAGTGACGTGGGTCCAGTCGATGCAGCACTGCAGTTCCAGCTGGTAGTGGGACTGGATATAGAGAAGGAGATGCTGGTAGAAGCCAATACCAGCAACCAGGTGTGTCCTGTAGGCACATTCCAAAGTGCTCCGGCTGTGGATGTGCTACAGAATGGGAAAGGGAAGGGGGCTGGTTAAGCAATAAACTCAAAGAGTTCCACTCACCCTCCCCTATCCTGTTCATCTCACTTGGCTCCGGAACTTTGTCTACATCTCCTCTCACTCACAAGTTACTCCCATATTCTTAGCTCTAACTCTCTGGTCTTCCCATCTGGGACGAGACTCCCCTCCTTCTCCAATCCTAATTACATCTGACTCTCTCCCTCCTTTCTGCCATGTTGTCTTGGCTCCCTTACCTCCAACCATGTTCTGGGCCCACTTTCCTAGCTGTCTTTTCCTTCTCTGGCTTTCTCTCTTTAGATAAGGACCTCCCCTTACCTTTTTGTTAGTCTTGATAAGCTGGATAACTTCATAGTATACCTTTCTCCACAGCAGCTCCTCAGCCTTTCTCCCATAGTCCACTGGGTGCAGGAACATAAGCTTGACGCAGAGCTCACGCAGCCTGGGAGGGTGCAGGGGAGCATAAAAGACAGCCCATTCCTTGGAGTGGGGACACAAGAACTGAGGGAAAGGAGTCATGTGCCAATACCCCCACCAACAAATCTGTGTCCTTCCCAAGAGACATGCAGGTCAGTGTGACCCAGCAAAATAGCAGCCTAGGTAGGAAGGCAGTGGGAGTCCCACAAGATAGAAGCACGAAGCACTCACATTTTCATAATCCTCACTTCTTCCCTCTGCACACTTGGCTCCCTTTTTCTCTGCCTTTTTCTCCCCCTTTTTTTCCCTTCATTATGCAGTATGGCTGCCTCCCTTGACTCAATTTTTTTGGGGTCTTTGAGACCGGGTCTCACTCACTCTGTGGCAGTGGCAGTGGCAAGATCACAGTTCGCTGTAAACTTAAACCTCTGGGCTCAAATGATCCTCCCACCTCAGCCTACTGAGCAGCTGGGATTACAGGTGTGCGGCACCACAATCAGCTTTTTAATTTTTTTGTGGAGATGGGGTTTTGTTACGTTGCCAGGTCTGGTCTCAAACTCCTGGGCTCAAGTGATCCTCCTACCTTGGTTTCCCAAGGTGCTGGGGTTACAGGCTTGAGCCACTGTGCCCAGCCTTTAATGCGATTCTTTTTATTTTACTCTACTTTTTAGATGTAGAGACTGTGTTACTTTATGGCACCAATCTATTAGATATAAAACCTGCAGATGGAGTGAGGGATCCTAGCTCCTCTCTTAGGAAGGCCAGAGACTTCAAAGTCCATTAAGGTATCATGAGGTTAGGAGGTAAAACAGAGTGTGTGCTTATATATCTGAAAAGGTTTCTTGTAGAAATAGGCAGGGAAACAGTAAGGATCTATAGTTTAGAGTCTCTAGCTTACTTGTTCCTCAGGCTAATGTTTTCTGGTTTGAATACTTCTTGATAAGCGGTTTTGTTGCAAAGGATGAGGTCAAGTCGATGCACAGCCTCCACCACAGCCCTGCAGGGAAATACAGGCAAATACCCCTGAGTCATATGCATGGTCCATGGAGGATAACGCTGGGACACTGATTCTAGAGGAAAAGCTAAAGAATTAGGGTCGAGGAAAAAAGAAGGCTGCAGGCTGAGCTCTATACAAAACAAGATGAACACAGTCTCCACCTTGATACAGTAACCCCTGCCCCTCCCCGCCCCCACCCACCAGAGACATCTGGCAATGGTGGAAACATTTTCAGTCATCACAACTAGGGGGATAGAGAGTTGTTACTGGCACTTAGTGGGTGCTGTTAAATCTCCTGTAATGCACAGGACAGCCCACCACAATAAAGCACTGCCCTACCTAAAATGTCAACAGTCTCAAAGTAGAGAAACTCTTTGGTTAGGAAGGCTCTCCCAATGGAAAGAACACAGGCTGTGATGCCAGGCAGAAAATCTAGGGTTTGAACCCTGGCTGTGTCTAACTCTGTGCCTTTGGGCAAGTTACCCACCCTTTTAAAGTCTTAGTTAACACATCAATAAAAATGGAGACAATAACAGCAGCTACTTCAGAGGACAGTTGTGAGGATTAAATAATTTATATATAGCTCTGGTATATGGTAAACATTCAATAAGTAATGGTGGAATGAATAAATTATTATTCTATAAGGCCTTATTATCCCTGACACAAAGGAAAGGCATTTCTAATATAAAATTCTGCTACGGAATTATGGGGTATGGGAAAGTAGAGGGAACCCCTAGGCTGCTTAGCTGTAAACAGGATTCTGGTAAGCCTGGATTCTGCTGAAGGAATTAAACATAGTGGTTAAGAGTGTAGGAATAAGGTCAGGCGTGGTGGCTCATGCCTGTAATCCTAGCACTTTGGGAGGCCAAGGTGGGTGGATCACTTGAGGTCAGGAGTTCCAGACCAGCCTGGCCAACATAGTGAAACTCCATCTTAAAAAAAAAAAAAAAGAGTGTAGGCATGAAACCAGACCGCATGGATTCAAATCTTAGCTCCACTTCTTACCAGCTATGTGGTCCTGGGCAAAATGCCTTATATCTCACTTCATCCAACCATAAAACAGGAATATTATTAGCTAATACATAATACACCCATAACAGTGCCTGGTATATAGTAATCACCCCAGGTCTTAGTCTCCATTCTTCTTGTTCCAAGGCTGAGAGGGAGACTCCAGACACTAAGAGGTAATTAAATCTGTCATCACAGCAAAGAAAAAGCCACAGAAACTCTACTGTGGGTGGCCAAGAAGTCCCGGAGGCAGGCCTCATATCTGCAAGGGTAAAACCCAGAGGACATCAGGCAGCAGCTGTAAGAACATTCAAATCAGGCACAACTGTGGACACAAAAGCAACAAAAACAGAGTGAAGATTTCCAAACAAACCAAGAGGTGCTCCCAGGCCAGGGAAAATGGGCCACAACAGTTGGCACCCTATGGTGGTAGTGGCTCAGGAGGCACACTACTAAAAGCTGCCCTACACACGGTGAAGTGACCGCCAGCACCCAGTAGAGTGGGTGGGATGGTAATCAATGCCTTCTCACAGGTAATCATGTTTCTCCAAACACCTGGACAGCCTAAAGATGGATGCCAAGCCCTTTTGGCCAGCCTGGCCCTTGATGACAGGGGCAGTACCAGTGATTTACTTTATACCAGCTCAGTCCCTAGGGCACAGCTTTTATTTTTGGTGCCATGGAAAAATCTAATGGGAGTATATATTTTTATAGACAAGCGCCACAGCTCTCCTTATATCCTTAATCCAAAAGAAGGTAAATAACCACCACTCTAGAAGTTCTCATTGCAAATGCTTAAATGAGAGGGCTCAGTAGTTTTTCCCTCATTTTCCATCAGATCATAAGCTCTTCCACTAAACTATAATCTCTCTTAGAACAAAAACTACAGGCCGGGCGCGGTGGCTCAAGCCTGTAATCCCAGCACTTTGGGAGGCCGAGGCGGGTGGATCACGAGGTCGAGAGATCGAGACCAACCATGGTCAACATGGTGAAACCCCGTCTCTAATAAAAATACAAAAAATTAGCTGGGCATGGTGGTGCGTGCCTATAATCCCAGCTACTCAGGAGGCTGAGGCAGGAGAATTGCCTGAACCCAGGAGGCGGAGGTTGCGGTGAGCCGAGATCGCGCCATTGCACTCCAGCCTGGGTAACAAGAGCGAAACTCCGTCTCAAAAAAAAAAAAAAAAAAGAACAAAAACTACAAAATCTAGTCTTGTGTTTCATTCATTATTGTACTCCCAGGCCTAGCAAAAAGAAAAAAAAAATTTCTTTTTTTTTTGAGATGGAATCCTGCTGTGTCACCCAGAGTGGAGTGCAGTGGCAAGATCTCAGCTGACTGCAATCTCTGACTCCCAGGTTCAAGCAATTCTCCTGCCTCCCAGGTTCAAGCAATTCTCCTGCCTCCCAGGTCCAAGCAATTCTCCTGCCTCAGCCTCCCGAGGAGACGGGGATTACAGGCACCCACCACTATGCCCAGCTAATTTTTTGTACTTTTAGTAGAGACGGCGTTTCACCATGTTGGCCAGCTGGTCTCCTATTCCTGACCTCGTGATCTGCCCACCTCGGCCTCCCAAAGTGCTGGGATTACAGGCGTGAGTCACCGCGCCCAGCCAGAAAAATGTTTTTAAAAACAAATAACTTGGCCGGACGCGGTGGCTCACGCCTGTAATCCCAGCACTTTGGGAGGCCGAGGCGGGTGGATCACAAGGTCAAGAGATCGAGACCATCCTGGTCAACACGGTGAAACCCCGTCTCTACTAAAAAAAATACAAATCATTAGCTGGGCATGGTGGCGCGTGCCTGTAATCCCAGCTACTCAGGAGGCTGAGGCAGGAGAACTGCCTGAACCCTAGGAGGCGGAGGTTGTGGTGAGCCGAGATCGCGCCATTGCACTCCAGCCTGGGCAACAAGAGCGAAACTCCGTCTCAAAAAAAAACAAAAACAAATAACTAATGAATTAGTCTAATTAATCAATTGGTGCTTGTGTCCTTTCCAAGCTCCTTTCTCCTGCTGCCCTTTCTTCTGACTTAAAATATTTCAGAATTTCATATCCGTAAACAGCTGGGTGTGGGAGTTCCCCAAATTTCTGCAGCTCAGGGTGACAAGTCCACAGTCCAACAACACATTTATCTTGAGCAGAGAAACCAGACTTTCCTCCTAGTTCCATCCACTGATCACCACTGCTATAATAAATTATAAAAACAGTGACTGGCTGCCTCAAATTCTACCCTGCTCAAAGCCAACACCACACTTACAGGCAAATACCCACGTGCACACAGGTAAGCCACACACGCAAATATATCAGCTTAGTTCAGTCCTGTGAATGTAGTGGTTTAAGAAGGAACTACACAACTGGAAGGATGACCAGAGCCATCCCCAAACGCTGGAGACAAGGAATATTGCAGACACGGCCCACGCTCTGTCTGACATTGACACTGGGCAGCATGATGAGGCACACGTGCCACCCTCAGCCAACTCCTCACCCCCCTGGGGACTGCTAGGGGCAGCCCACAGTGGAAGCCCAGGGGCCGATAGATTGAATCATTTTTCTATTTTTGGAGCAGCCTGTACTCCCCTCTGCCTCTGGCTTACAAAGCCAGAGAAGGCAGGATGCCTACTCAAAGAGGAAAAGACAACATGCTTTTGACTCTTTCACTGCCAAGATGGGGCCAAGGCTGAGGATCTTCTTCTCATACAAACGTCCGTGTTCTATAAAGCCTGAGCTACATGAAAACCCCAAACCCCACTATGTAGCAGAAGACACAAAACTCAGTCTCCAGGCTTTATACTATTTTGATGCAGCTGTGGAGCCCATGTTCTAGTTCACCTATGCAACAACTCCTCCACCCTTGATGGGAAGAGCTCATTCTGGCTTGTTCCCAACAGAGGGCTGAAGGGCTGAAGATGTGACTTGTGGAGTGTGGGTGGCATTATGGAAATCAGAAACCAGGAACGCAAGTTGCCTGGCAAGAGACTACAGTCATGAGGCTGGAAGGAAGGCAAGACTCAGGAGTCCCCAGGTGCCCCGAATTGCCTCCCAAGTCCCAAGAACGCTCTGGAGATAAAGTCGTTCGTGGCCCTTCCAGGCCAAGCCATTCTCATTCAGACTCCTCAAAATTAGAGGTGTATGGGACTTCAGAGCATATCCAATTCAAATATCTCCTTTTTAAGGATAAGGAAACTGAGGCCCAAGGTCACACGGTGAGAAAGTGGCAAAGAAAGGACCTGAGCCTCGCTCTATGGACTTCAGTCCAGGCCTCTTCCCTGTAAATCTCACAGGAATCCAAGCACCGTTCCCTTCCGGGTTTCTCTCCACCTGTGACCCCACCTTTACCTACCCAACCCTTCTAGCCTTCAATTCCCACCCTACTACCCCAACTCCACAAAGCTTGGGGCTCGTCCCGACCAAGCACACTGTGGAGGGGATTCCTCCACGTGCTTCCCTCCAAACCTCCCACCCACTCAATTCCTCCTTTCAGTTCCATCCCGAGTTAACTACGGGACCCCGCTCCGCCTCCCAAATTGCATCCTCCTTCCCCGCCCGCACCTCACCCCGGCACCGGGCCCCGCCCGCTGGGGAGGCCCCGCCCTTCGCCGTCCCCCCACTTTCCTCGGCGGCTGCTCTCACGCCCTAGCCCCTCTCACCGGTAAAGCCGCTTAGTGTGGAGGACTTTTGCTTCGGGCTCGCTGCTCTCCCCTGTGGGGGGGCCTTGGCTCATGATGCCCGGGTCCGGGGGCAGCTCCCGGTCACAGGCCCCCGCCACCCACCACTACCGCCACCACTGCCGTCTCCGGCCGTAGCCGCAGCCGCCGCCGCCGCCGGCCCTGCTCGGCCGCCATCGCTGTGAGGCGGCTGCCCGCGACAGCTCCTCCTCCTCCTGCCAAATCTCGCGATGGCAGTCGCACACTTGCGGACCAGTGGCCTGCTGCTACCAAATCTCGCGAAACTCGTTTTCCCTCCCGGGAAGTTGCCAGAACTAACTCTGGGCAGCATGGCCTCTTTCCGGCTTCTCCAAACCCTTGCGAAAAACTTTATTGGCAAAGCTATCAGAGAACGGACAGTTTACCCAGTGAGGTGGCCAAAGCTTAACTGTATCAGGGCAAGTGAGCTCACAGCTAGGAGCGGGACTGCTTTGTCCTACAGTGATGATTTGGTCCATGCTTTTGCCCCTTTTCCCCAGCCCCGTTTGAGTCAAGCGTCTTTCAGATTACTGGTAAGAGTGACTCCAGCTCTCCCTTTCCCCCCATAATTTAAACAAACGAAAAGTGCATGTGAGAGTTTTCTTGGAAAGGGCCAAACATCACACAGGAATAAAGCCCTGGAAGAAATGACTCTTGTACAAGGGTGTCGGCCCTTCAGCTCCCCCTCCCAAAAGATAAGATTTCCGGCCGGGCGCGGTGGCTCAAGCCTGTAATCCCAGCACTTTGGGAGGCCGAGGCGGGTGGATCACAAGGTCAAGAGATCGAGACCAACCTGGTCAACATGGTGAAACCCCGTCACTACTAAAAATACAAAAAATTAGCTGGGCATGGTGGCGCGTGCCTATAATCCCAGCTACTCAGGAGGCTGAGGCAGGAGAATTGCCTGAACCCAGGAGGCAGAGGTTGCGGTGAGCCGAGATCGCGCCATTGCACTCCAGCCTGGGTAACAAGAGCGAAACTCCGTCTCAAAAAAAAAAAAAAGATAAGATTTCCAACTTGCCTCTCTCTCTCTCTTTTTTTTTTTTTTTTTTTTTTTTTTTTTAGAGTGGGGGGTCTCGCTTTGTTGCCCAGGCTGGAGTGCAGTGGCTATTCACAGGCGCGATCCCACTACTGCTCAGCACGGGAGTTTTGACCTGCTCCGTTTCCAACCTGGGCCGATTCACCCCTCCTTAGGCAACCTGGTGGTGCCCCACTCCTGGGAGGTCACCATATTGATGCCAAACTTAGTGCAGACACCTGATCGTCATAGTACACTACAGCCCAGAACTCCTGGGCTCAAGCGATCCTCCCACCTCAGCCTCCCGAGTAGCTGGGACTACAGGCAAGCTCACCACGCCCCGCACGTATCTGTCCCTTACCAACCAGCAACATTTATTGAACTTCTGCCTTCCAGCCACGGTGCAGGATTCTAGGGACACAGAAGTCAGTAAGCTAGACACTATCTCTGCCCTCACAAAGCTCAAATGACTTTAGGGATAAGGTCTCATAGGAATGACAAGCTACTCCCTCACGTTCCTATCTCCTGATCCTCACGCTGGAAATCAGGGCAGGTGGACTCACAGCTAGGAACATGACTGCTTTGTCTTGTTTTAGCTTAAACCTAAGTTTAAAAAGCAAGGGGTTTTTTTTAGGCCAGGCCCAGTGGCTCACGCCTGTAATCCCAGCACTTTAGGAGGCCAAGGCGGGCAGATCATGAGGTCAAGAAATCAAGACTATCCCGGCCAACATGGTGAAAACCCATCTCTAGTAAAAATACTAATTAAAAAAAATTAGCTGGGCGTGGTGGCACCCACCTGTAGTCCCAGCTACTAGGGAGGCCGAGGCAGGAGAATCGCTTGAACCAGAGATGCGAAGGTTGCAGTGAGTGGAGATCGTGCCACTGCACTCCAGCCTGCATGACAGAGTAAGACTCTGTCTCGAAAAAATAAATAGCAAGGGTTTTTTGCTTTTGTTTTTTGGGGTTTTTTTTTTCCTCTGTACACAGTGTACTGAGAACATAAATTGCCCTTCTTCCGCTATGCTCCTGGCTCCAGCCACCTGCCTTCTTTCTGTTCCTGAAACAGCCTAAGTCTTTGCCACCCATTGGTCTTTCACTTGCTGTTCCTCTGCCTGTACCACTCATACTCCTGATTTCCCGTCAGATTTCAGCTCAAACATTACCTTACTAAAGAGGTCTTTCCTGTTGAAATTGTCTAATTGATTTAGTTGCTAGCTATCATCATTATGTTACCCTAATAGAATATAAGCTTCTCAAGGGCAGAGACCTTGACTGTCATCTTGTTCTGTTCTTCTGTGTCTGCCTAGAATAGTGCTTAGCTAATAATTGGTGTTCAGTAAATATTTACTGAATGAATAAGTGTACAAATTCCATCTCCTTTCTGGGTATCCCAGCCTAGTCCGAGCACCCTTTGGTGCACAAATTCACTTTCCCCCTCTGCTTTCCTGAGCTGGGAGCTCTTACACATTGCAGGTGCCTAGAATGTGAACTTACCCCTTTGCCCAGGTGCATCCCAGCTTTCAGAAAGGATGACATCCTCCTCCAATGCTTTTTTTGTCGGCAGATTCAGCAGGGCGGGGCCTGCCCCTTTAATCCGGGCCCCACCTGCTCTGGTCAGACAGGTTTTGAGACACAGGTAAAGGGAGGGAGACAGAGAGAAATACTTGCAGAGCCAGCAGGTAGCTGGGCAGCTCCCTCCCAGACGGACGGATGGACTGACGGATGGGACCCTCCACTTCACTCCACACAGAAAGTAAGAGGATGTCATGGGTCCAAACTGCAAGGTTTAGAGGGCCCTTGAGATGAGGGAGGGAAAATCAGTCCCATCCAGAATGAGTTGGAGAGCAGCAGGGAGGGGAGAAAGACAGGAAAGAAAGCATGGTAAACAGCCATGATCAGACCTAAAAGTCGCAATAACAGCCCCAGGCCCTGCAGAGATGGTTGAGGTGGGCTAGTGAGGAGTCTGGGAACTGACTAAGTGCCAATGAAGGGACAGGGTGCCCTGCAACCGTCAGCTCTTTGGGACAGATCAGTTGGCAGATCACTGGTCTCACTTGGAACCCAGGAAGGTTCCAAGGAGGGATCTGTAGGGAGAGGGGGAGATGGGACAGTGGAGGGGAAGCTTCTTTGTCTACAGGAAGATCCTCGGTGGGAAAGAGACTTGACAAAGTTCTAGACAGCTCCTCTACCTCCTATTCCTGCATTAGGGTGGCTATGACTCCAGGGGTTTTGGTGGAGGGGCATAGAAGGCGTGGGTGGGGGCTGACTGAGGTCACAGTGCCAGGGCCTGTGTCCCTTGACTCACCCTCTCCTGTTGGATGGCATTTGATGTTGAAAGGGTGCCTCCATTTCATTTCAGCTGCTCATTTCCTTCCCTCCTCCCTCTGTTTCAGCGTCTTCTTCTATACCATGTTCTTCCTAAGGCTCCACAAGGGGCCAAAGCCCAAGAAGCCAGTTGACCTGGAGCGTATGAGTTCTGTCAACCCATCCTAAGAACTAGAAGACCGGGGTTTCTGACAGAGCTTTCCTCTGCTCCCTGCAGGATGACATGACATTGTGGTAGATCCCAGAACCGAGGCCCCAGGATGACAGAACAGGAGCCCCTGGCCCTGCTGGAAGTGAAGAGGTCTGAAGCCCCAGAGAAGAGCTCGCCCCAGGCCTTGGTCCCCAATGGCCAGCAGCCAGAAGGGGAAGGTGGGGTCGAGTCCCCGGGAGCTGAGTCTCTCAGAGTGGGATCTTCAGCTGGGTCTCCCACAGCCATAGTGGGGGCTGAGGATGGTCTAGACAGCACAGTAAGCGAGGCTGCCACCTTGCCCTGGGGGACTGGCCCTCAGCCCAGTGCTCCGTTCCCGGATCCCCCTGGCTGGCGGGACATTGAACCGGAGCCCCCTGAGTCAGAACCACTTACTAAGCTAGAGGAGCTGACCGAAGATGATGCCAACCTGCTGCCTGAGAAAGCGGCCCGTGCCTTCGTGCCTATTGACCTACAGTGCATTGAGCGGCGACCCCAAGAAGACCTTATTGTGCGCTGTGAGGCAGGCGAGGGCGAGCGCCGAACCTCTGTGCCCCCCCGGGCCACCCACCCCGACCCCACTGAGTGCAAGTGGGCTGAGGCCGTGGTGAGGCCGCCTGGCCGTTCCTGTGGGGGCTGCGGGAGCTGTGGAGACCGGGATTGGCTCAGGGCTGTGGCCTCTGTGGGAGCCGCACTCCTCCTCTTTCCCTGCCTACTATACGGGGCATACGCCTTCCTGCCCTTTGATGTCCCACGGCTGCCCACCATGAGTTCCCGCCTGATCTACACACTGCGCTGCGGGGTCTTTGCCACCTTCCCCATTGTGCTGGGTGAGCCTGTGAGACAAAAAGGGGCATCGGGAAGCCTGGCGTGGGGAGCAGGAGGGTTTCCGTTCACCTGGCCTGGGCCCCTCAGTGTCTCCCACCCCCTGCCACTCTGCATGCCCATCTCCTCCCAGGACCACCTCCACCCCACTGTGTAGAGCCCATGGCCGTGTACCGCCCACAGTGAACCTGCCCCCACCCCCTGACTGCTTCTTGCCTCTTCCCCTGCCTATTCTGACCCTACCCTGTATTTCCCAACTCCACCTAGGGATCCTGGTGTACGGGCTGAGCCTGTTATGGTTTTCTGCCCTTCGGCCCTTTGGGGAGCCACGGCGGGAGGTGGAGATCCACCGGCGATATGTGGCCCAGTCGGTCCAGCTCTTTATCCTCTACTTCTTCAACCTGGCTGTGCTTTCCACCTACCTGTCCCAGGATACCCTCAAGCTGCTCCCCCTGCTCACTGGTCTCTTTGCCATCTCCCGGTAAGTTGGGGCAGGGGGGTGGGGCATGGGAGAGGGGATGGTGCTAGAGAAGCCAGGCCTCTGAATGTCTGGAGAGCCAGGGACAGGAGCTTTCTCGATTCTACACTGGCCCAAATGCGTGCCCTGGAGAGATAATTTCACTTTCTCTTTCGCTGGTAGCAGATGGTCAGCTCGTGTGTCTTCCATAGGAAGCGGATTTCAGAGACACACATATAACCTTGTAGAACCAGAAGGCTTTTAGGTATCATCTAGATCAATGCACCTATTGCAGCCACTCCTGTGGCAATCTGGTCAGGGAGCTTTTTGGTCTCTAGCTGAACACCCCCTGTGACCAAATGTGCAATTAAATATATATATATATATATTTAAAAATAGAGACAAGGCTGGGTGCGGTGGCTAATGCCTATAATCTCAGCACTTTGGGAGGCTGAGGTGGCGGATCATTTGAGGTTAGCAGTTCGAGACTAGCCTGGCCAACATGGTGAAACCCTGTCTCTACTAAAAATACAAAAAATTAGCTGGGCATGACGGTGCATGCCTGTAGTCCCAGCTACTCAGGAGGCTGAGGGAGGAGAATTGCTTGAGCCCAGGAGGTGGAGGTTGCAGTGGGTCAAGATAGTGCCACTGGACTCCAGCCTAGACGACAGAGCTAGACTCCATCTCAAAAAAATAAATAAAAAGCTGGGCTCAGAGGCTTACACCTGTAATCCTAGCACTTTGGGAGGTTGAGGCGGGCAGATCACGAGGTCAGGAGTTCAAGACTAGCCTGGCCAACATGGTGAAACTCTTGTCTCTACTAAAAATACAAAAATTAGCCAGGTGTGCTGGCAGGCGCCTGTCAGCTACTCGGGAGGCTGAAGCAGGAGAATCACCTGAACCCAGGAGAGGTGGAGGTTGCAGTGAGTCAGGATCACATCACTGCACTCCAGCCTAGGTGACAAAGCAAGACTCTGTCTTGGAAAAAAAAATATACAAAAAATTAGCCAGGCATGGTGGTGTGCCTCTGTAATCCCAGCTACTCAGGAGGCTGAGGCAGGAGAATCACTTGTACCTGGGAGGCAGAGGTTGCAATGAGCTGAGATCTCAACATTGCACTCCAGCCTGGGTGACAGAGGGAGACTCAGTCTCAAAAAAATAATAATAATAATAATTAATAAAAATAAAAAATAAAGATTAGTTCTCACTATGTTTCCCAGACTGGTCTCAAACTCCTGGCCTCAAGCAGTCCTCCTGCTTCAACCTTCCAGTGTACTAGGAATTACACAGCATGTGCTTCCACTCCCGGCCTCAATTCTTCATATAAACCAGTATTTTTTCATTTTTAGAGGTCCTAACTCTTAGACAGTTCTTTATACTGTGCTAAACATTTCGGCCCAGATTCTGACCTCCAGAACTGCGTAGGACAAATTCAGATATTTACCACCACCTGTCAATCCCCCGGCTCTAACATCCTCATTCCCTAGAGTCTACTTTGCAAAATGGCCCTGGTTTCTTCATTGTCGTGGGAAGAAACATCTGCCTGCCAAGGCTGGGGAGCCTGGTTAGGGTGTAGTCCTTCTCTTCCTGTTTGTCAATTCGGGGAGGGCCCTGGTAGAGGGTACTGTCCTTTTCTTCATACAAAACAAGGCCATATGAGCTCTCCTGGTAGCCTTCTGACTCTCCTTTTATTCAATTTGCCATCACCTAAAATCCTTAGGGGTGTTTCCACATGAACTACTGTTAACCTAGAAGGCACCTTTGAATTTCTGAACCCAGATGCAGGTCTTTCCGTTTTCCCTAATACATATAATCTTTTTTATTTTTATTTATTTTTTTTTTGAGACAGTGTCTCACTCTGTCACCCAGGCTGGAGTGCAGTGGCATGATCTCAGCTCACTAGAACCTCTGTCTCCTGGGCTCAAGCAATTTTCCTGCCTCAGCCCCCCGAGTAGCTGGGATTACAGGTACAAGTCACCACATCCAGCTAATTTTTTTTTTTTTTTAACTTTTAGTAGAGACAGGGTTTCACCATGTTGGCCAAGCTGGTCTCAAACTCCTGAACTCAGATGATCCACCTGCCTTGCCCTCCCAAAGTGCTGGAATTATAGGCATGAGCCACTACGACTGGCCTGCTCTTGTTACTTTTGATACAGGATTCCAGGTAGCTTGCTAAAATAAAATATTCTTCCTATTGAGCTAAAATTAGGCTTCCTGTCACTTCCGATTGTGGTCCATCAGTCAGCTGTCCCACCAGCCTCCTGACCATCATGCAGCCTTGCATTTTCTCCCAATAGGTTTTCCCAAAATAAATATGTTCTTGCTCACGTAACTCAGCCTCCCATCTCCAGCTCTTTGGGAATACTGGTCTCAGATAGAAGTTGGCTTAAGCGGTAAAAATCATCAGGGAGCTAAAGGAAGATTCAGTGATTGTCTGGTCCAGGCTTCCCACTTTACAAAAGGGAACTCACAACAGACTAGGGGAGAAGAGTTGCTCAGGTCAATCTGCAATAGTGGCAGGACTAGAAACCAGGTCTCTTCCCTCTCTTATCCAGGGTTCTTTCTTCTTTCCCATGGATAAGTTCCTTAAGCAGTGTGTCCCTCAGTTTCACCATCTGTGAAATGAGGTTGTTATGAGGATTAAATGAGTTAATTCACGTAGAGTGCTTAAAACAGTCTGGTACTTGGTAAGGGTTCATTACGCTCTGCTGCTTCCTAGTGCAATAGAGAAGCAGCAGTTACTCACTCTTCCCTCCCTTTCACAGGTCAAAAAGAGTAGAGGCACATGAATTACGTAATAAGTGGTCCTTCATACGTTAAGAAGTGATCCTTTGTATATTAAGAGGAAGCTGCTCTCCCCTCTCTCCATTGAGGGGTGTGTACTGAACAAATTTCTTCCAAGAAATTTGTGGCTGACCCATCCTCTGGGCTTCAAGCCCTCCTGGAGGTGGCTTCTTTGCGTTCCTCTTTCCCTCTGCCCCTCTAAACTGGCAGAAGAGGAGGAATGAACAGGTTTGGGTTCAAATCACGGCTTTTCTATTTCCCAGATGTGTAATCTTGGACCAGTTTTACTTAACTCCTTTGGAACCTTAGTTTCTTCATCTGCAAAAGGATAAATAAATACAGTGAAACACACTGCCGCTATAAAATAATATGGAAACTGTTTTTATATTGATATAAAATATCTCCAGGATATATTAAATGGGAAAAAATAAACACGCAGAGAACAGTCTATGTGGTATACTGACCTACTTCAAAAAAAGGGAAAAAGAACTTGTTGCTCATATATATATGCACTTAAAAAAAATCACTCAGTGTACTATTGCACTGGTATTTCTTCTTCTTCTTCTTATTTCTCCAAGAAAAGCACACTGGTCTTTAAGAAAAAAAAATAAGGCCGGGCGCGGTGGCTCAAGCCTGTAATCCCAGTACTTTGGGAGGCCGAGGCGGGTGGATCGCGAGGTCAAGAAATCGAGACTATCCCGGTCAACATGGTGAAACCCCGTCTCTACTAAAAATACAAAAAAATTAGCTGGGCATGGTGGCGCCTGCCTGTAATTCCAGCTACTCAGGAGGCTGAGGCAGGAGAATTGCCTGAACCCAGGAGGCGGAGGTTGCAGTGAGCCGAGATCGCGCCATTGCACTCCAGCCTGGGTAGGAAGAGCGAAACTCCGTCTCAAAAAAAAAAAAAAAGAAAGAAAAAAAGAAAAAAAAATAAAAGAAAAAATCTGCTGGGCATGGTGGCTCACACCTGTAATCTCAGCACTTTGGGAGGCCAAGGTGGGTGGATCACTTAAGGTCAGGAGCTTGAGGTCGACCTGACCAACATGGTGAAACCCCATCTCTACTAAAAATATAGAATTAGTTGGGTGTGGTGGGTGCACACCTGTAATCCCAGCTACTCAGGAGGCTGAAGCAGGAGAATTGCTTGAACCCAGGAGGTTGCAGTCAGCTGAGATCTCACCATTGCGCTTCAGCCTGGGCAACAAGAGTGAAACTTTGTCTTAAAAAAAAAAAAAAAAAAGGCCGGGCGCGGTGGCTCACGCCTGTAATCCCAGCACTTTGGGAGGCCGAGGCGGGTGGATCACGAGGTCAAGAGATCGAGACCGTCCTGGTCAACATGGTGAAACCCCGTCTCTACTAAAAATACAAAAAATTAGCTGGGCATGGTGGCACGTGCCTGTAATCCCAGCTCCTCAGGAGGCTGAGGCAGGAGAATTGCCTGAACCCAGGAGGCGGAGGTTGTGGTGAGCCGAGATCGCGCCATTGCACTCCAGCCTGGGCAACAAGAGCGAAACTCCGTCTCAAAAAAAATAAAATAAATAATAATAATAATAATAATAATAAAGAAAGAAAAAAAATCACTCAGTGCACAAGAAACCAATATTGCTACCTGGGGTAGGAGTGGGGAGAATAGGGTGGGAATCAGCAAAGGGAGGAAGATATTTGACTATACTCATTGAATTTGCTCAAACATTTTAGTTTGTACAGCCAGGTATGGTGGCTCGCATCTGTAATCCCAGCTCCTCAGGAGTCTGAGGTGAGAGAATCCCTCAAGGCCAGAAGTTTGAGTGCAAACTTAGACAACAAATCAAGACCATTTCTCTAAAAAAAAAAAATACAAATCAATGGAAAATAAAAGAGGAGAAGGAATAACGTATTCAACTTCGTAAACATGTGGGGAAGTCAAAATCAATCACTTAATTAGCGCTGTGCCTAATAAATATTCAATGCATAAACTTGGGCTGTATTTGAAGTACCAGCCATACCCACCAACTGCATCCGCCTCCCGGATCTGTTCCCCACACCGTCAGCTCCTTGCCAGTCGGCTGGCGAGCTTCCCTCCAGAGTAGGCTGACCCTTTTCTTGCCCCCACAGGCTGATCTACTGGCTGACCTTCGCCGTGGGCCGCTCCTTCCGAGGCTTCGGCTACGGCCTGACGTTTCTGCCGCTGCTGTCGATGCTGGTGTGGAACCTCTACTATATGTTCGTGGTGGAGCCGGAGCGCATGCTCACTGCCGCCGAGAGCCGCCTGGACTACCCGGACCACGCCCGCTCGGCCTCCGACTATAGGCCCCGCCCCTGGGGCTGAGCAGCTCCGCCCCCTCGCCCTCGTGGGAGGGACGTGGGTCCGATGTCTTTGGACCAGCTGAGCCTGAACTCCGCCCCCAGGCCTGGGACTGCGGTGGGTGGAATCTGCTACTGCCCCGACAGGGATCTAATCAATCAGTTCTTCCCTTGCCGGGGCTGCCCTTCACCTTTGGGGCCCGGGACAGTCATAACGGATGGACTTAGTTTTCTTGCAGGGAAAAAGGTGGACAGCCGTATTTCTTAAGGATGCTGAGGGCATGGGGCCAGGACCAGGGGAAAGACACAGCTCCTTCCTAAGCAGAGTCCCACCACTGCTACAAGGGCTCCCTAATGCTGGACTCTGCTCCACTCCCCGGCTTCCCATGAGGCAGCGGGCAGAGCCACAGCCAAAGCCCTGACCACTTCTGTGCCAGCTGTCTAAGCAGAGCGCCTCAAGGACTCTGGAAACGCCTAAGGATAGAGGCTGGGCATCACATCAAATGGGACTTTCATGTTTCGTGAAAATCTTCCTGGGGATCTGGATTCAGGACACTCCATGACTGGCCTTGGGGCCCTTTAGCCTCAGTCAAGACTACTTACAGCTGGCCAGTCCACAGCTGCTGCTCTTCTACCTGTTTAGGCCCCTGTAACTTCCCACCTTTAAACTGCCCAGAAGCCATGCCCCTCCCATGGGAAGAGGGGAGCAGACAGGGAAATCTGCCTCCCAAGAGGGGGCTGTGTGTGTTTGTGCCCACACATGTGGTGCTGGGGAGTGGCTGGATGGCACAGTGGCTGATGTTAACCTGATGTGTGTGTGTGTGTAACAATAAACTACTACCAGCCTTTGCTGGCTCTTTCTTCCTGTTTGTCCCCCAGTCTCAAGTGTCCCTTCCCTGTTTAATTCAGATGACAATAGAAACCTCCCAGCTCAGCCAGGCGCGGTGGCTCATGCCTGTAATCCCAGCACTTTGGGAGGCCGAGGCAGAAGTCAGGAGTTTGAGACCAGCCTGGCCAACATAGTGAAACCCTGTCTGTACTAAAAAAAAATTAGTTGGGTGTGTTGGCAGGTGCCTGTAGTCTCAGCTACTCGGGAAGCTGAGGCAGGAGAATCGCTTGAACACCAGGAGGTGGAGGTTGCAGTGAGCCAAGGTTGTGCCACTGCACTACCGCCTGGGCAACAGAGCAAGGCTCCATCTCAAAAAAAAAAAAAAAAAAAAAAAAATAGGTGCAGTGGCAGGTGCCTGTAATGCTAGCTACTCGGGAGGCTGAGGCAGGAGAATATCCTGAACTCAGGAGGCAGAGGTTGCAGTGAGCCGAGATGGCGCCACTGCACTCCACTCTGGGCAATACAGTGAGACTCCATATTAAAAAAAAAGAAAAGAAAAGAAAAAAAAGAAACTCTCAGCCGGGCGCGGTGGCTCACGCCTGTAATCCCAGCACTTTGGGAGGCCGAGGCGGGTGGATCACGAGGTCAAGAGATCGAGACCAGCCTGGTCAACATGGTGAAACCCCGTCTCTACTAAAAATACAAAAAAAATCAGCTGGGCATGGTGGCACGTGCCTGTAATCCCAGCTACTCAGGAGGCTGAGGCAGGAGAATTGCCTGAACCCAGGAGGCGGAGGTTGCAGTGAGCCGAGATCGCGCCATTGCACTCCAGCCTGGGTAACAAGAGCGAAACTCCGTCTCATAAAAAAAAAAAAAAAAAAAAAAAGAAAAAGAAACTCTCATCTCTACCTGGTGGAGCAGGGGTTCCACGGTGAGGAAGTAGAGCCTCAAACAGAAACTTGCCTTCCAAGCCCATCTCTTAGCCCTTCCATTCCCTGGAACCACCCCCAGATCAGCACAACGACACTCATACATCAAGAGACTGGAGCCCTGTGAAAAAAAAAAAAAATCTATTTTCTTGCCTTCCAGGGCAGCCAATCAGTCAGAATGCCTCTCATTTAGGCCTGCAAGTCCCATCCAAGGGAAATGTGTGGAGATGCAAGAAGGCAACACCAAAGGGACCCTTCCTTATCAATAACCCTGTCCCCCACCCATCTGCAAAGTCCCCTTCCCAAGGTATGAAGGAAGCCCCACCTGGGGGTCTCCAGGAAGTTGAGGCTGGCCTCTGAGGTTCCACAGAAAAGCAAGACAGGGGAGTGAAGGGGCTGGCTGGAACTTGACCCTCCAACCTCCAGCGTTTTCAGACACAGCAAGGCAGGTCCAGTAACGTCCTTCCCTCCAGAGAGCAGGTCTCAATTTATGGACTGGTACTCTGAGTACTTCTTGTGGCGCAGCAGCAGAACCAGGCCGCCCCCCAGTAGCATGAGCCCTGGGGCACCCAGGGCTACCGCCATGATGCCCAGGACTAGCGGGGACAAGCCATCCACTGGAGGGAAGCCCACTCCCAGGAGCATTGACCTAGAGCGAGCAGAGAGAGAGAGAGAGAGAGAGACAGGAGTAAGACAGCTTAGGAGGAAAGGCTGGGAGGCTCAGCCTTTGTCCACGTCAACTACCCAAGCTTCTGGCCCAGGCCCTGGCTCTCACCAGCTGAGGTAGTGTTGGTCCCAGTAGCCAGGGCCTGTGGAAGCACCAAACGTCAGATTGAAGGCACAGAAGTTATTCTGGGACCCGAAGAAGGCTCGGACAATGGGTGACTGGGGGAGAGGGTATGCCAAGGCAGGACGCAGAGGGGAAGAGTGGCAGGGCAGGGCTGATGCTCGGTCCCCCTGCTTCTGGGAGTAAGCCACTGGTCGCCACTGTGCGAAGCCTGACGGGAGGGAGCCCCATAGCAGCTGGTTCAACTGGGAAGACAGGCAAACAAGGGAGAGTTGGCAGCGTTTCGTGGTGGCTTTTAAATAAATAAATAAATAAATAAATAAAGGGAGGGTAAAGAGGACCAGCCTGTGCCCAACCCTCCCTTCCCTGCCTCTCCCGGCCTTTATCTGTCACTAGCAGCAGGAGTCCTGAGTCCTAGGCAGGGCCTCAATCCCTCCTCTGTAAAAATGGGGAGTTGGGCTGGGCGTGGTGCCTCACCCCTGGAATCCCAGCACTTTGGGAGGCCAAGGCAGGCAGATCACCTGAGGTCGGGGAGTTCGAGACCAGCCTGACCAACAAGGAGAAACCTCATCTCTACCAAAAATACAAAATTAGCCAGGCGTGGTGGTGCATGCCTTTAATCCCAGCTACTCGGGAAGCTGAGGCAGGAGAATTGCCTGCATCTGGGAGGTGGAGTTTGCAGTGAGCCGAGATCACACCATTGCACCCCAGCCTGGGCAACAAGAGTGAAACTCCATCTCAAAAAATGAACAAACAACAAAAAAAAACGGAGTTAGACTGGATGAGTACTGAGTTGTTTTCCAAGCCTGCAAGTCTGGACTCAGCCCCTCCTGGCCCCCAGGCCCTGTGCAGATCTCCACCTGCCAGAGTGTGAGTCACACTGCACTGTCTCTCTGTCCGTCTCCACTGAGGGCAGAGACTGGGTCAGATTCATTAGCCCAGTGCCTAGCACTTAAACGAGCCAAAAAAAGTGTTGCTGAATGTCAAATGGTTGAATGACTTTTAGGTCCCAATGGTGTCCACCTGCATTCCTCACCCATCTGCCTCTCTCCAGGAAGCCTGACCTGGAAGACAGCAGGTGCATATTCATCGTCGATGGAGTGCTGCTCCTGCATTGAGGGGCAGTCAGGGCCCTGGCCCAACGTGGCTACCTCCAGCCCAAACAGGGAACGGTTTCCCCGGGGAGAGGCGCCAACCAGGGCCACCTCTAGCTGACAGGTGTCAGCTGTGTGCAGGAGGCGAGGGGGTTGGGCTGGTCGGCTGGATCTGGAAAAGGCCTGGACCTAGGAAGGAAGACACATGGGAGGTGTGGGAAACAGCTGGATGCTGATGCTTAAAGGCTACCTCCATCGTTAAATCCCACCTCCATCGTTAAATCCCACCTCCATCGTTAAATCCCACCTCCATCGTTAAATCCCACCTTCGTAAATCAGCCTTTTTGAGTTCCTTCTGATTTCCCACCCCTTCCTTACTCTGAAGGCCAGGTTGCCATTGGCAAAAGTCCTGGTAGGGTCGTTCATGGGGTGGCCTTGAAATGTGGCACTCAGGGTGGCAGGATCCAATGAATCAGTGATGTTGTTCCAAGAGAAATCGGCCAAGGAGTATGGAGGATATGGTCTTCCTGGAGGCTCTGCTGCGGTATCGGACACGTTGGTGCTGTCAAACTCAAGCAGCTGGAGGGTGGGGGTGGGGTGGAACTGGGCTCGCCTCCATGTTTCTCCTGAGTCCCCCCGCCCACTCGCCCCCCACCCAGGCTTTCGTATCTATTTCACCCGCCTCCATTCACTTCCACCCTCTAATTGAGATGAACTTTCCCTCTGCCCTCCTCTTGGTTCTCCCCCAACCTCCTCACCCTGGTAAAAACAAGGGCAGAAGAAAACTGAATGCTGTCCACGGGGAGCACCATCAGGCCCCCATCGGGCTCAGGGGATAGCAGGTGGCTCCAGTTGACGCTCAGGGTGCTGTGGGGGGTGTCGGTGGCCACCAGCACCACCGCCGGAGGCCCCAGGCTGCTCCAGACATAGTGCAGCGTGGAGTTGGTGCCCACTGCCCGGATATGAAGCAGGTTCTGCGGGGGGCCCAGCGAGTTGGGGACGACCTCCAAAGACACCTGGAACGTGGAGTAGCGGAGGACTGAGGCAACGGCATCAAGGAGAGACACAGGCAAAAGAGAATCTCGTCGGGGAGGGAGGCTTGGAAAATGCTGGAGAAAGGATGGGACCTTGAGGACTAGACAAGAGGAATGTGTGCGGGAGCTACGGGAATCCTGGGGTAAGGGGCAGTGGGTACAGGATGAAAAGGGGTAGGGTAGGGTAGGGGGTACAACCAGGACTCCCCTGACCCTGGTGGGCAGGTCAGAGCACAAGGCTGAGAAGAAGAAAACATTCAACACTTGCCTGGACCTGGGTCACTCAGGGCTGAGTCTGGGTCCAGACCTCACCCTCACCTTCACCCTACTCCACAATCGCGTCGCATGACCCAAGACCGTCTCCCACACCCTCCGGGTTGAAGAGCCCTCCTCTGGAGCAGCGGCCCTCCGCTCCTAGCCCCTGGATGCCTGGTTCCAGCCACCCTGCAAGGGTGGCATTTCCTGAAACTTCTATCGCTGTGGCCCCAGGGCCCTCACCTGGCGGGTCTCCTCCCCGAGCAAGCCAAATGGGGCTGCAAACAGAAGCAGAGTCAAAAGGAGCAGGGGGCTGGGGGCACAGCGCCCCCAACCCCAGCCGCGCTCAGCAGAGCCGCACATACGGCCGCAATTCAGCCGACGGAAGAGACGCCGGACGGTCACATGACTCGGGTTCAGCTGATCCCTTTCAAGGGCGGAGCCGCCAAACCAGTTTCTTCTTTCTTTTTTGAAGTTCCTTTCCTCAGCACCATTTAATGTCTTTAAAAACAGCTTTGTATTCTATTTTAAAATAGAAAACTTCACAGTCTCTTACGAGTAATACAATGTAATACTGTCACAAGATTTCAAGTGAAAAACATGCAGTATTCATGCTACAAGTTTTCAATCTTCCTTGGACAATGCCAAAAACAGTATTGAGGCCGGGCGCGGTGGCTCATGCCTGTAGTCTCAGCACTTTGGAAGGCCGAGGCGGGCGGATCACGAGGTCAGGAGATGGAGACCATACAAAGACAGGTTAAAGAAAATAAACTCGCAGGGCACGGTGGCTCAAGCCTGTAATCCCAGCACTTTGGGAGGCCGAGGCGGGTGGATCACGAGGTCGAGAGATCGAGACCATCCTGGTCAACATGGTGAAACCCCGTCTTTACTAAAAATACAAAAAATTAGCTGGGCATGGTGGCGCGTGCCTGTAATCCCAGCTCCTCAGGAGGCTGAGGCAGGAGAATTGCCTGAACCCAGGAGGCGGAGGTTGTGGTGAACCTAGATCGTGCCATTGCACTCCAGCCTGGGTAACAAGAGCAAAACTCCGTTTTAAAGAAAAGAAAAGAAAAAGAAAAGAAAGAAGGGGCTAAAATTGGTGAAATTTAAAAGGGTTGTGGCAAACTGTGGAGTGTTTGTTTACTTCACTTCACTCTTTTATTTATTTGAGACAGTATCTTGTTCTGTTACCAAGGCTGGAGTGCAGTGGCACAATCAGGGCTCACTGCAGCCTCAAACTCTCAAGCTCAAGTGACCCTCCTGCCCCAGGCTCCCAAGTAGCTGGGACTACAGGCACATGTCACCATGCCTGGCTAATTTTTAAAAAGTTTTTTGCAGAGACGGGGTTACTCTATGTTGCCCAGGCTGGTCTTGAACTCCTAAGCTCAAGTGTTCCTCTCACATGGACTTCCCAAAGTACTGGGATTACAGGGCTGAGCCACCACACCAGCCATCACTCTGATTTTAGAACACAGGACTTGTGTGCAAAGATTAGGATAAAGAACTAAAGATGCCAAAAAATACACCAAACATTAATTACGAAAGAAAGACTATCCTAATGTTTATGAAGAGCTTATAACATGGAAAAATATTTGTCATAAAATTAAAGGAAAAAGTAGGATACAAAACTATAGAAACAGTAAGATCCCAACTATGTAAAAAAAAGGCTAAAAGGAAATGGATCAAGATGCTAATAGTGATTATTTAAGTAGTGTATGTATAGTGATATTTTTTCTTCCCTTTTACTTTTCTGTCTCTTCCAAATTTTTCTCTTCTACTGGAGGAGTTTTTGTTGCTGTTGTTGTTGTTGTTGTTGTCTGGTTTTGAGATGGAGTCTCACTCTGTCACTGAGGGTAGAGTGCAGTGGCATGATCTCGGCTCACTGCAACCACTGCCTCCTGAGTTCAAGGGATTCTCCTGCCTCAGCCTCCCAGAGTATCTGAGATTACAGGCATGTACCACCACACCTGGCTAAGTTTTATATTTTTAGTAGAGATAGGGTTTCACCATTGTTGGAAAAGATGCTCTGTGCTGCAAAGAAAAATCAGCACTGAGACAAAGGATCTCTCAGAAAAGCAGTTTTTATTCCCTGCACTGCAGAAAGGGTACCCTCGCTAGCCATCTTGCCACGAGAGTACAATGAACAATGGAAAAGCAGACATATTTATCCCTTACGCATTTGGGGTTTTTCTTACTGCTGTGTGTATGATCTCCATTGGTTGGAGCCAGATCTCACAATCTAAACTAAAACTTGATTGGCTAATAACTTAAAACTTTTTTAAACAGGTAAGGGTCATAGGCTGTGAGCTGGGACATGCCTGTGAGCACATCCAGCACAGATATTTTGGTTAAAGTACAAGGACATAGAATATACTACGTGCCTGTAAGCATAGCATGTCTAACAGCTACATAGGATAGGGCTTAACAAAGAGTTATTAGCAAATTTATTCTTTAACAAGAAAGGAAACTCTGTGTGTGTGTGTTTTTTTTTTTTTTTTTTTGAGACAGAGTTTCACTCTTGTTACCCAGGCTGGAGTGCAATGGCGTGATCTCGGCTCACCGCAACCTCCGCCTCCTGGGCTCAGGCAATTCTTCTGCCTCAGCCTCCTGAGTAGCTAGGATTACAGGCACACGCAACCATGCCCAGCTAATTTTTTGTATTTTTAGTAGAGACGGGGTTTCACCATGTTGACCAGGATGGTCTCGATCTCTTGACCTCGTGATCCACCCGCCTCGGCCTCCCAAAGTGCTGGGATTACAGGCTTGAGCCACCGCGCCCGGCGAAAGGAAACTCTGAAGAGGAAATTTACATCCCCTGTTGGCCAGGCTGGTCTCAAACTCCTGATCTCATGTGATCCTCCCTCCTCAGCCTCCCCAAAATGCTGGGATTGCAGGCATGAGCTACCTCACCTGGCCCTGTAAGGATCTGTACATTTATAAAACGATGAAACATTCCAGGCTACTCCACGAATCCACTGTTAAGAGTGACTCACCAGAGCTCCGGAGAGCTTCAGTCTCTCTTCTAGCCAGGTGAAGGTGTCACTGGATCCTGCCTGATGAAAAATGCTGAACCAATCGGAAATGTCATAGATTTACAAAGAGAAGCAGAAATACCACATTTTTCAAAAATGTATTTGCAGTATATAGCCTGTTAATATTAGAATGAAACATGAGAATATTCTCTTAGTTTCTTTGCAGATGTCAAGTTGCGAAAAGGCTATTATTTATCACAGCTGTATAAAGCCAGTCTTAGTTTAGAAACAGAAACAAAACAGCACTGCAACAGTAGACTGAGAAAAGCATGTGACTTACAAAATTATAAAAAGAGCTTCCTATAAAAATGATTCCCAGGCTGGGTACGGTAGCTTATGCCTGTTATCTCAGCCCTTCAGGAGGTCGAGGTGGGCAGATCACCTGAGGTGAGGAGTTAGAGACCAGCCTGGCCAACATGGCGAAACCCCATCTCTACTAAAAATACAAAAAAAATTAGCTGGGCGTGGTGGCACACGCCTGTAGTCCCAGCTACTCCGGAGGCTGAGGCAAGAGAATTGCTTGAACCCAGGAGGTGGAGGTTGCAGTGAGCCGAGATCATACCACTGCACTCCAGCTTGGCGACAGTGCGACACTCCATCTCAAAAAAAACTAGCTGGTCATGGTGTCGGGTGCCTGTAGTCCCAGCTACTCAGGAAACTGAGGGAGGAGAATCGTTTCAACCCAGGTGGCAGAGGTTGCAACGAGCCAACATTGCCCCATTGCACTCCAGCCTGGGTGACAGGTGAGTCTCCATTGAAAAAAATTTAAAAAAAAGATTCCCTTTAAGACATTTGTTTATTGTACATATTTTAAGGCTGCCCACCACCCCCCAACGAAAAAGGCAAAATCTCTAAGCACTTTCTACCAAAGCATCTATTGGTTTGTTCATCTGGCAAACACTGACTGAAGGCTCATAAGATGCCAGACACTCGGGTCTCAAAGATGAAGAAGACTCATCCCTGTCACAAGGATGCCTCAGTCTTCTCAAAGCAGGAGGCAGACACATCACCAACCACAGTACATCAATTAAAAACAGATGCTGAGGCCGGGCGCAGTGGCTCAAGCCACCGGGGTTTTACCTTGTTGGTTAGGCTGGTCTCAAACCCCTGACCTCTGGTGATCCACCCACCTCACCCTCCCAAAGTGTTGGGATTATAGGTGTGAGCCATCATGCCTGACCAAGACTGAAGATTTTTTTTCTTCTTTGTCTTTTTTTTTTTTTTAAGAAGACTGAAGATTTTTAATTGAGACTTTCACTCTTTCATCTTAGCTTTTGATGGTACTGACATGTCTTGATGTAGATATAGGACTGGTCATGTATTCTTGATTTCAAAGTGTCTCATTCTTGGAGTAAAATAGGCCCCATTGCTTAAAAGAAAGTTAACTGACTGAACTAGGCATTGTGATGTTTAGGGACAAGCATGATAAAATGTAATTTAATGTCTGCTCATTCTAGAAGTATTTATTAGAAGGTAGTTGCATTTTTGCATCCTAATAAGTCAGGAAAGTTTCTGCATAAGGAGGCTTGTAGAAGTAATTCAGTGAGAATTGCAACATATGGTTTAATTGTAAGAAAGCAGTGGCATCTGTTTTTTTTTGAGACGGAGTTTCGCTCTTCTTACCCAGGCTGGAGTGCAGTGGCACAATCTCGGCTCACCGCAACCTCCGCCTCCTGGGTTCAGGCAATTCTCCTGCCTCAGCCTCCTGAGTACCTGAGTAGCTGGGATTACAGGCACGCGCCACCATGCCCAGCTAATTCTTTGTATTTTTTTTTTTTTTTTTTTTTTTTTTGAGACGGAGTTTCGCTCTTGTTACCCAGGCTGGAGTGCAATGGCGTGATCTCGGCTCACCGCAACCTCCGCCTCCTGGGTTCAGGCAATTCTCCTGCCTCAGCCTCCTGAGTAGCTGGGATTACAGGCACGCGCCACCATGTCCAGCTAATTTTTTGTATTTTTAGTAGAGACGGGGTTTCACAATGTTGACCAGGTTGGTCTCAATCTCTTTACCTCGTGATCCACCCGCCTTGGCCTCCCAAAGTGCTGGGATTACAGGCTTGAGCCACCGCGCCCGGCAATTTTTTGTATTTTTAGTAGAGATGGGGTTTTGCCATGTTGGCCAGGCTGGTCTTGAACTCCTGACCTCAGTCTCCTAAAGTGCTGGGATTACAGGTGTGAGCCATGGCACTTGGCTGTCCGTTTTCACTGTACTCCTGCGTCAGTCGCTCCAGGTCTTTCAAGCACATTTGGGTGGTCTTCCAGATCGTCATAGAGTGGATGATGTCCAGTCTCCTGTAATTCTCAGGCTTGACTAGGCCTTGGACAACCTGGAGGCATCGCTGTTTCAGGGTATACGCTGGCAGTGTGAGATTGGCAAAACAGGCTGTCCATCAACACTGGAAGATGGCACGAACAATTCAGTTTGGTTAACCAGAAGCCTATTGCGTCTCCTTAAATCCCTGAAGAGCCAAAGTGGCTTCGAAGCTGTGGATGAGAAAGTCCCCTGCTGGGCAGCAGCGTCGGGTAGGGCTGTGGCTTGCCATAGCAGTTGAGCCACAGGCAGCATGACCCGAGGGCTGCAGTTGCAGAAGATGACCTGGGTGAGCTTGTGCGAGTTCACCGAGCGCAGCACAGGCCATGCCGCCCCCGCGTCCATCTCCTCCTCGGCACCTCCTGGCAGTCCTCTTCTGGGCCTGCCTCCTGGGTGCCCGCCTTGGCCTCTAACCCCACCCCTTTTCTCACCCTCTGGGGCATTACCTTCAGAGCCTTGACAACTTGGGTCTAACCATATCAGTTCTTTCTGAGACGGAATTTTGCTCTTGTTGCTCAGGCTGGAGTGCAATGGCGCGATCTTGGCTCACTGCAACCTCTGTCTCCTGGGCTCGAGTGATTCGCCTGCCTCAGCCTCCTGAGTAGCTGGAATTACAGGCATGAGCCATCATACGCGGCTAATTTTGTATTTTTAGTAGAGATGTAGTTTCTCCATGTTAGTCTGGCTGGTCTCGAACTCCCGATCTCTGGTGATCCGCCCATTTCTGCCTCCCAAATTGCTGGGATTACAGGTGTAGCCACCACGCCCAGCCCCGTACCCGTTTACTTAAAGAGACTACTTCCCTTCACGTGGATTTGGCAAGAGTTAGAATGGAATAAAAAAGGCCAGGAGTATATAATCTTCTATCTGGGTGGCAAGCAAGACATCCTGGATCAGACAGACTTACTCCCAGCCTGTCCTACTTAGTTCATCCCACTGAAGAGCTACCTATAGTGAGATATCCAAATGGAATCCCAATAATGTAACTGTGATAGGAAGATCCAGAGAGGAATTTGAGAGTATTCCATGAGTTAGCACATCTGAGGGCTATGTCAATCTAATATTGATTGAACACTTTGTGGCTGGGTGCAGTGGCTCACACCTGTAATCCCATCACTTTGGGAGGCCAAGGCGGGTGGATCACCTGAGGTCAGGAGTTCAAGACCAGCCTGGCCAACATGGTGAAACCCCCATCTCTACTAAATATATAAAAAATTAGCTGGGTGTGGTGGCAGGCACCTGTAATCCCAGCTACTCGGGAGGCTGAGTCAGGAGAATCACTTGAACCCAGCAGGTGGAGGTTGCAGTGAGCCGAGATCACACCATTGCACTCCAGACTGCATTTCAAAACAAAAACAAAAACAAAACGTAATATTAATTGAACACTTTGCTATTCGGGTTCTGGTTCAGAAAGATTTCACAATTTATCTATTTATTATGTTTATTTTGAGACAGTCTCACTCTGTCACCAGGCACCAGGCTGGAGTGCAGTGGCATGATCTCGGCTCACTGCAACCTCCGCCTCCTGGGTTCAAGTAATTCTCCTGCCTCAGCTTCCCAAGTAGCTGGGGCTACAGGCATGCACCACCATGCCCAGCTAATTTTTTTGTATTTTTAGTGGAAATGGGGTTTCACCATGTTGGCCAGGATGGTCTCGATCTCTTGACCTCATGATCCACCCGCCTCGGCCGCCCAAAGTGCTGAGATTACAGGTGTGAGCCACCATGCCCGGCCTTATTTATTTTTAAAAGGAGTCTCACTCTGTCACTAGGCTGGAGTGCAGTGGTATGATCTCAGCTCACTGTAACCTCTGCCTCCTGGATTCAAGTGATTCTCCTGCCTCAGCTTCCTGAGTAGCTGGGATTACGGGTGTGTGCCACCACACCCTGCTAACTGTTGTATTTTTAGTAGAGAAGGGGTTTCACCATGTTGACCAGGATGGTCTCGATCTCTTGACCTCATGATCCGCCTGCCTTGGCCTCCCAAAGTGCTGGGGATTACAGGCGTGAGCCACCGTGCCCAGCTGAGTACACAATTTTATTGTGGAGAAAAGTTAGGATATGAGAAAATGGGATATGGGGCAATACAAGTATTTGTCAAAAGGAGGTGACACCTGGTGGGATGCATTTTTTTCCTTTTTCTTTAATCTTTATGTTTTGAGGCAGAGTCTTGCTCTGTTGCTTGGGCTGGAGTGCAGTGGTGTGATCTTGGCTCACTACAAGCTCCACCTGCTGGGTTCAAGCAATTCTCCTGCTTCAGCTTCCCAAGTAGCTAGGACTACAGGTGCCCGCCACTAGACCCAGCTAATTTTTTTTTTTTTTTTTTCTGAGAAGGAGTCTTGCTCTGTTGCCCAGGCTGGAGTGCAGTGGTGCAATCTCAGCTCACTGCAACCTCCACCTCCTGGGTTCAAGTGATTCTCCTGCCTCAGCCTCCAGAGTAGCTGGGATTACAGGTGCCAGCCATTATGCCCAGCTAATTTTTTGTATTTTTAGTAGAGACAGAGTTTTGCCATGTTGGCCTGGTCTCGATATCCTGATCTCATGATTCACTTGCCTCTGCCTCTCAAAGTGTTGGGATTACAGGTGTGAGCCACTGTGCCCAGCAATTTTTGTATTTTTGTATTTTTTTTTTTTTTGAGATGGAGTTTCGCTCTTGTTACCCAGGCTGGAGTGCAATGGCTTGATCTTGGTTCACCGTAACCTCCGCCTCCTGGGTTCAGGCAATTCTCCTGCCTCAGCCTCCTGAGTAGCTGGGATTACAGGCAGGCACCACCATGCCCAGCTAATTTTTTGTATTTTTAGTAGAGACGGGGTTTCACCATGTTGACCAGGATGGTCTCAATCTCCTGACCTCGTGATTCACCCGCCTCGGCCTCCCAAAGTGCTGGGATTACAGGCATGAGCCACTGCGCCCGGCAATTTTTGTATTTTTAAAGTAGAGATGGGGTTTCACCATGTTGGCCAGGCTGGTCTCAAACTCCTGACCTCAAGTTATCTGCCCGCTGTGGGTTCCCGAAGTGCTGGGATTACAGGCAAAAGCCACCACATCTGGCCTACTTTAATCTTGTTTTGACTAATAAATGCACATGGTACAAAATTAAAAAGGTACCAAAGGGCTCAGTGTGGTATCTTATGCCTGTAATCCCAGCACTTTGGGAGGCTGAGGTGGGAGGATGTCTTGAGCCCAGGAGTTCAGGACCAGCTTAGGCAACATAGCCTAACCCCATCTCTACAAAGTAATACAAAAATTAGCCAGGTGTGGTGGTGCATGACTGTGGTCCCAGCTACTCTGGAGGCTGAAATGAGAGGATCCCTTAATCCGCCCATTGCACCACTGCACTCCAGCCTGGGCAATAAAGTGAGGATAGCCACAGGAGGCAGAAATCTAGGCAGACAGGAGTGGTTCTTGATGAAACCCCACTTTCAAGCTGAAAACAGCTGAGAGCCAAGCTACAAGTCCTGGGTAAATGCAAGGGTGGGACTGAGAACCCCTCTTCCTGTTTGTTAAACTCTCCTCTGATTGATCACCACCCTTCACCTGTTTTACATATATGTACCTTTCCCTAATTGGTTTGTTACACTGTCATGACCACCTTTGAGTGGGGCCATTGTTTTAGCCTTTTTTGTATACTCACAGACCAACCAGTGAGCGAGAGTGGACACACACACACACACACAAATTTTGAACCCATAAAAGCCCCAGACTCAGCCACAATGGGAGAGAAACCACCTAACTTGGGAGACTACCCTCCTGTCCCCTCTTGGCTGAGTTGTTTTGTCACTCAATAAAATTCTCTTCCACCCTCTTCACCCTTCGAACTGTCAGCATAATCTCATTCTTCTTGGATGCATGACAAGAACTCGGAACTGCTGAACGTGGGTACAAGCAAAAACACAGGCAGCCTGGGGCATGCCCCAGCCCAGACAAGGGCAGAGCCAGTGTGCAAGCCAGGTGTGGCCAGGTGGGAGGAATGGGCAGGGCACCTCCAGCAGCAGGCCAGGGGCTCCAGGCCTGGCTGGCAAAGTGGCTGAGAAAAATCCTGTCACTGAGACCCAGTTGTTAAAAAAAAAAAAAAAAAAATGTACCCAAGGGCATCATTTCTATTCACTGGCAAACTGGTCCCTCCTGAGACAACCATCACTACCAGTTTCTTATGTACCCTTCTAAAGATATCCTATGAGAATATAAATATACACAAATTACATATAAGTAATCCCAGCTACCTGGGAGACTGAGGCAGGAAAATCACTTGAACCCGCAAGGCAGAGGTTGCATGAGCTGAGATTGCGCCACTGCACTCCAGCCTAGGCAACAAGAGTGACATCTCAATTAAAAAAAAAAAAAAGCCAGGCGCAGTGGCTCAAGCCTGTAATCCCAGCACTTTGCGAGGCCGAGGCGGGTGGATCACGAGGTCAAGAGCTCCAGACCATCCTGGTCAACATGGTGAAACCCCGGCTCTACTAAAAATACAAAAAATTAGCTGGGCATGGTGGTGCGTGCCTGTAATCCCAGCTACTCAGGAGGCTGAGACAGGAGAATTGCCTGAACCCAGGACGCGGAGGTTACGGTGAGCTGAGATCGTGCCATTGCAGCCTGGGTAACAAGAGCAAAACTCTGTCTCAAAATAAATAAATAAATAAATAAAATAAAAATCATGGCTTCTAGAACCACACTGCCTACATACGAATTCCAGGTCTGCCACTTACCAGCTTTGAGACCCTTTAAAAAGTTACATATCTATGCATTAGATTTCTTCCTCACAAAATGGGGATATAACATTACCTGTGTTTTTTTTTTTTTTTTTTTTCAAAAGACAGAGTCTTGCTCTGTCACCCAGGCTGGAGTGCAGTGGCTCAATCTTGGCTCACTGCAACCTCCGCACTTCCCAGGTTCAAGCGATCCTCGGCCTCCAAAGTAGCTGGGACTACAGGCACATGCCACCATACCTGGCTAATTTTTGTATTTTTAGTAGATGGGTTTCACCATATTGGCCAGGCTGGTCTCAACTCCTGACCTGTGATCCGCTTGCGTCAGCCTCCCAAAATGTTGGGATTACAGGCGTGAGCCACGGTGCCTGGCCAATGTTACCTTTTGTTTTTTGAGTCTTACTCTGTCACCCAGGCTGGAGTGCAATGGTGCAATCTCAACTCACTGCAACCTCCGCCTCCCAGGTTCAAGCAATTCTCCTGCCTCAGCCTCACAAGTAGCTGGGACTACAGGCGCCCACCACCACACCCAGCTAACTTTTGTATTTTTAGTAGAGACAGTTTTCACCATATTGGCCAGGCTGGTCTCAAACTCCTGACTTTATGATCTGCCTGCCTCCGCCTCCCAAAGTGCTAGGATTATAGGCGTGAGCCACCATGCCCAGCAACATTACCTGTCTTCAGGGCTGTTGAGAGGATCCATCAGTTAACATGCAAAATGACTAGAACACATCTGTTACACAATACTTATCGTTATCCTACCAAGTATTCAACTTTGTATGACTAGATCCCATGGTCAGGGAAGAGATAAACAAGGCTAAATGTATGAGTCGTAAGGACAGGTGGGAGGGTCAAAAGCCCAGGAGCAAAGTGAACACTGAAGAAATCAAAGGCTTGTACCACCTAGCCTGTAGCATCCTGGGATCACTACTCAAACCTTTTTTCTTTCCTTGATAAAAATGAGATTTAAATATTTTGTTTCTGCTAGCAGGGAGGCAGAGGTCTGACTATGATATGATACTGGCATGAGAACAGGCCAACAAGCCAAAGTGCTGACTGGAATTGGAAGGAACATTGGAAGAGGACAGAGAAAAAGAACTCCAGGTAAGGGGAGAATTCTGAAAACTACACAATACAAAAAAAAAAAAAAAAAAAAGGATGTCTTATGTCCTTTAGGACACATGCCAGAGGCCTAGGAGGTATTGGGTGTTGCCCTTCGTACAACCACTTATGGAGAACACTCATGCTTTAGACAGGTTCCTCCTGTTCTTTGAGTGCTGAATGCAAAATGGTGCTTCATAAGCTTTACAGTATTATTCTTTCAACTCAAAAAGGGTCTTTCCAACCAAAATTTACTGAAAAGTCTGAAGAATACTCCCTCAAGAAGGCAAGAGACTGAATGCCCTCATTCCAGGTCTCCCTCCCCTCCCCAGTAAGGTTTTCTGCCTCCTCCTCTTTGCCAGGAGATAAGAGAGATGACCCAAGGTTGAAAAACACATAACAACTTTCTCAAATGACTTAGATTTAATCATCGGAAGCAAACTAAATGGAAACCTTACAATAGAGAAGAATTACATGTCAGTGTCTTTTGGAAAACTGAGCTGGCACAGAAAGGGACTGGGGGCTGTGCCCCCCAACCTGATCCCTTTTGAACAAACGTCCACAGTGTTCCTGGCACTCTGGCTCAGGAAAAGGGGAGACTCTGCTGGTTCTGTGCATTGAAGTAGCCTTGCCCAGCACTCACTCCTGGCCAGCATCAGGAGCCCCGCCTTGCCGGCTCTGGTCATCGCCTTTCTTTTTGTGGCCTGAGACGATGTCATCAATTCGCAGTAGCAAAACTGCCGTCTAGAAGGAAAACCACAGATGCAAAGAGGTCAACAGAGAAGGAAAGGATACTTTTCTTTCCTTTAGATAGTATCGCCTAGCTCCTACTACAGAATTGCCATTTTGCCTGAAATCTACCTTTTCAGTCTTGTATGTAAAATGCAGTTCTTGGCCAGGTGCGGTGGCTCACACCTGTAATCCCAGCACTTTGAGAGGCTGAGGTGGGAGGATCACGAGGTCAGGAGTTCAAGACCAGCCTGGCCAACATGGTGAAACCCCGTCTCTGCTAAAAATACAGAAAAATTGGACAGGTATGATGGCAGGCACCTGTAATCCCAGCTACTTGAGGGGCTAAGGCAAGGGAATTGCATTGACCCAGGAAGTGGAGGTTGCAGTGAACCAAGACTGCGTACCACTGCACTCCAACCTGGGCAACAAGAGCAAAACTCTGCCTCAAATTTTTTTTTTTAAAAAAGGCAGTTATCTCTAAGCCCACGATACAGCTTATGCTACGTTATCTTGCTTTCATTATGAGCTAAAGATAAATGGGGAGATAGAATGCCTTGGAATATTCTGCCTTCTATACCCCTCTCTGCAAGACTAGACCAGGCTGGGCACAGCGGCTCAAGCCTGTAACCCCAGCACTTTGGGAGGCCAAGGCAGGCAGATCACCTGAGGTCAGGAATTTGAGACCAGCCTGGTCAACATGGTTAAACTCAGTCTGTACTAAAAAATAAAAAGCCGGGCGCGGTGGCTCACGCCTGTAATCCCAGCACTTTGGGAGGCTGAGGCGGGTGGATCACGAGGTCAAAAGATCGAGACCATCTTGGTCAGCAAGGTGAAACCCCGTCTCTACTAAAAATACAAAAATTAGCCGGGCATGGTGGTGCGTGCCTGTAATCCCAGCTGCTCAGGAGGCTGAGGCAGGAGAATTGCTTGAACCCAGGAGGCGGAGGGTGCGGTGAGCCAAGATTGTGCCATTGCACTCCAGCCTGGGTAACAACAGCGAAACTCCGCCTCAAAATAAAATAAAATAAAATAAAATAAAATAAAAAAATAAAAAAAAAATAAAAAAATAAGCCAGGTGTGGTGCCGCGTGCCAGTAGTCCCAGCTACTCAGGAGGCTGAGGCACAAGACTTGCTTGAACCTCCCCTCCACTTGGGAGGCGGAGATTGCAAGGAGCTGAGATCGTGCCACTGTATTCCAGCATGGGTGACAGAGTGAGGCTATGTCTCAAAAAAAAAAAAAAAAAAAAAAAAAAAATTAAGCAGTACTTAATGTATCTTAAGAGTGCTTTACCTCCACTGCTGTCTTATAAGTCTGCAGCTTCACAGCCAATGGCTCCCATATGCCCAGTTCCTTCATGTCCACCAAAGTACCCGTCTCACCATTTACACCCCAGGTCTCACAGTTCTCCTGGGTGTGCTTGGCCTGCAGTTAAAGCAAGAAGAAAAGGGGAAAATAAGTTAACAGAAAACATTAGGCAAAAAACAAAGCCAAAGATAAATGACTGGTACAGAAGGGATAAGGAAAAATGGTAATGACAGCAAACAAGTTAAAGAAAGATTTCGAGGAATAAACTATAAGGAGAATTTGGATAGCCAGATATGAACCTTCCCCCAAGGCCAAACACAGCTTTCCCTACTTCATCAAGAGAAAAGCTTGGATAGAAACTCACCCTAAGGGAGGTAAGTAGACGGATGGTGCTGGCCCCACAGTTCTGGATCAGGGTGCGAGGGATGACCTCTAGAGCCTGTGCAACAGCCCTGTATGGCCACTGTTCCACACCAGTCATGGCCTTGGATTTTTCCGTCAAGGCGTGGGCCACAGCCATCTCAGAGGCCCCACCCCCTGGCACCAGCTGAGGGTCCAGGAGAACATTGCGACACACTTGCATGGCATCCTGGAGATTGCGTTCTACTTCCTTGGAGAAGCAAACAGACAGTATGAAGCCAAAGTTCAATGACTCATGGAGAAATCAAAGCCATCAAAAGGACCTCCTAACTGCAAAGGTAGTAAATCACTGAGGAGGGCAACTAGAAAAGGTCCCTGGAGCCCCTACTGGGCAGAGCAGATGCTATTTACCTGAGGCTATTAAAACTCATGACTAACAGTGTGGTGGGGAATGGTATCTGCAAAGGGTTTGGGGGTGTCACCCAACCATAAAGTCAGGTCTTTGTCCATTATGCTAGATCAGAGCAATAACCTATTTCATCCCCTGCTAGTTATCTGGAAATAAACAGAATCTACCTTGCTAAACAGGACCATAACCTATTCCATCTCTTCCTAGTTGTATCTTTTAGGAGGTTGCATGGTGTTATGCAAACTCTCCTACTTACTTGCTACATGCCTTTGGGAAAGTTACTTGGACTCAATGAGAGAAAAAAAGTAGTATTTATAACTTCAATATAAAAAACAAGAAAACAGTTATTGCCAGGTAGGAGGAAATGAGGTATCTTGTTTGATGGGTACAGAGTCTGTTTTGCAAGATGAAAAAGTTCTGGAGATCTCTTGCACAAGAACATGAATATACTTAACATTACTGAACTGTACACTCAAAATAGTTAAGATGGTAACTTTTATGATTATAATTTTAAAATTTTTATTTAATTAAAAAAAGGAAGCAGAAAAGGAATTTGTCACTACAGATCCAAATTAAGTAGCTATAAATGGATCACAGAATGATTTTAGGCCCTTTGGGAAACTCTTAAGAAGTCCAGTGACCTACTTCATCTGGTCATACTTCCAAGGCTGACTCACCGCAAGAATCTCTTTGCTAGCCCCCCGGAGAAGAATGGTGCAGGCCTTGGGGTCTTTGCACTCAGTGATGAATGTAAAGTATTCATCTCCAATTTTCTTGATTTCCAACAGGCCTGCTCCCGTTCCAACATCATCTTCTCTCAGTTCCTCTGGTCGGCTGACTATCCGGGCCCCACAGGCTCTATTGGATGGAGGAGGTGGTGAGAATCAGATGATTTCAGATACTTTTACTCATTTTCCTAGTCTCTAGGGTCTGTAGCTGGCAGTAAGGGCAAAAGTGGATTGCTACAAACTTCACTTAAGAGGTCTTGGCTGGCTGGGCGCGGTGGCTCAAGCCTGTAATCCCAGCACTTTGGGAGGCCGAGGCAGGTGGATCACGAGGTCAAGAGATCGAGACCATCCTGGTGAAACCCCATCTCTACTAAAAATACAAAAAATTAGCTGGGCATGGTGGCACGTGCCTGTAATCCCAGCTACTCAAGAGGCTGAGGCAGGAGAATTGCTGGAACCGTGCCATTGCACTCCAGCCTGGGTAACAAGAGCAAAACTCCGTCTCAAAAAAAAAAAAAAAAAAAAAAAGAGGTCTTGGCTGCCTGGTGAAAAAGATTTTCAGAGGGCCAGGCACAGTGGCTCACACCTGTAATCCCAGTACTTTGGGAGGTTGGGTAGGAGGATTGCTTGAGCCCGGAGGTTCGAGACTAGCCTGGGCAACATAAGACTCTGCCTCTACAAAAAAATATAAAATTAGCTGGGCATGGTGACACATACCTGTACTTCCAGTTACACAGAAGGGTGAGGTGGGGGATCCCTTGAACCTATGATATCAAGGCTGCAGTGAGTTGTGATCATGCCATTGCACTCCAGCCTACATGACAGAGTGGGACCCTACCTCAAAAAAACAATCTGTGAAGCTATCACTGCAGTTATAGCAGCACTGCAGTTATGTATGCCAGCAGGTGAGAAAACCTCAAGGAATACCTACTTCATATTGAAAATGCAGCTTTTATGTGGGTAAGAACAGCATACCTAGAGACTTGAATATGATTCGAGAAATCGTGAAATTATTATGATACCTTATCACAAAAGTTAAAGGATCTAAAGCTGGATAATTTAATGCCAGCAAAGGGTGGTTTGGTAATTGTAGAAACAGGTTTGTTTGGCTTTTAAAATGTCAAGGTAAGAGGAAATGGAGCTTCTGCTAACCAAAACACAGCAGACATATCCCAAGATACCATTAAGAATATCATTGGCTGGGCGCAGTGGCTCACGCCTGTAATCCCAGCACTTTAGGAGGCTGAGGCGGGCGGATCACCTGAGGTCAGGAGTTCGAGACCAGACTAGCCAACATGGTGAAACCCCATCTCTACTAAAAATACAAAAAAAGTAGCTGAGCATGGTAGTGTACGCCTGTAACCCCAGCCACTCAGGGCAGAAGAACTACTTGAACTTGGGAGGTGGGAGGTTGCAGTGAGCCAAGAACACGTCACTGCACTCCAGCCTGGGCAACACAGTGAGACTCCATCTCAAAAAAAAAAAAAAAAAAAAAAAAAAAAAAAAAAAAAATCACTGAAGTCTGGGAGTGGTGGCTCACTTTGGAAGGCTTGCAGTCAGGAGTTAGAGACCAGCCTGGCCAACATGGCAAAACCCCATTCTCGACTAAAAATACAAAAAAACTTAGCTGGGTGTATGCCTGTACTCCTAGCTACTTGGGAGGCTGAGGCAGAATTGCTTGAACCTGGGAAGCAGAGGTTGCGGTGAGCCGAGATTGCGCCACTGCCCTCCAGCCAGGGCGACAGAGTGAGACTCTGTCTTTAAAAAAAAAAAAAAAAAAAAAAAAGGCCGGGCGCGGTGGCTCAAGCCTGTAATCCCAGCACTTTGGGAGGCCGAGGCGGGTGGATCACGAGGTCAAGAGATCGAGACCATCCTGGTCAACATGGTGAAACCCCGTCTCTACTAAAAATACAAAAAATTAGCTGGGCATGGTGGCACGTGCCTGTAATCCCAGCTACTCAGGAGGCTGAGGCAGGAGAATTGCCTGAACCCAGGAGGCGGAGGTTGCGGTGAGCCGAGATCGCGCCATTGCACTCCAGCCTGGGTAACAAGAGCGAAACTCTGTCTCAAAAAAAAAAAAAAAAAAAAAAAAAAAAAAAAGAAATAAAAATCATTGAGGAGAAAGGGTATCTGCCTAAATATATATATGTATTTTTTTTCTTTGAGACAGAGTCTTGCTCTGTTGTCAGGCTAGAGTACAGTGGCACAATCTCAGCTCACTGCAACCTCTGCCTCCCAGGTCCAACCAATTCTGCAGCCTCAGCCTCCAAGTAGCTAGGACTACAAGCACGCGCCACCACGCCTGGCTAACTTTTTTTGTATTTTTAGTAGAGACAGGGTTTCACCATGTTGGCCAGGATGATCTCGATCTCTTGACCTCATGATCTGCCTGCCTCAGACTCCCAAAGTGCTGGGATTACACGTGTGAACCACCGCACCCAGCCTAATACATTTTTAATGTATATGAAAGTGACCTACTCAGGAAGATTATGCCACAAATGATATTTGAGAAGGAAGCACCAGGATTTTGTGCAAAGGAGTAGAGTTAGCCTGTCCCTTGGGCAGTCAGGTTTATGTCTTGTGGTTGTACAACCAGGCCTGGACAACAATAACACTTTTTCTGGATTGCTTCCCTGAAGTCAAGAAGTACTTTTCCAGAACGGGACTGCCTTTTAAAGTGCTTTTGATATGGGACAATGCCCCTAACCATCCAGAACCCCATGAGTTCAACACTGAAGACATCCAAATACTCTAGGCCAGACAGTCAGAGAAGGACCTGTAAGGCTTATTACGTATGGTACTTTACGTAGAGCATCATCGGCCGGGCACAGTGGCTCATGCCTGTAATCCCAGCACTTTGGGAGCCCAAGGCAGGCAGATCATGAGGTCCAGAGATCGAGACCATCCTGGCCAACATGGTGAAATCCTGTCTCTACTTAAAAATACAAAAATTAGCTGGGTGTGGTGGTGCATGCCTGTAATCCTGGCCATTCAGGATGCTGAGGCAGGAGAGCTGCTTGAACCTGGGAGGCGAAGGTTTTAGTGAGCCAAGATCATGCCACTGCACTCCAGTCTGGCGATAGAGTGAGACTCTCTCAAAACAAAAACCCCCAAAAAACCACAAAAAATCGTCAACATTATGAAAGAGAACTCCAACAGAGAACATGATGAAAATCTGAAGGGATTACACTGCTGAAGATGCCACAGTTGTTAGAGAAAAAGCTTACAAAAGCCATCAAGCCCAAAACGATAGATTTCTGTAGAAGGAAACTGTCCAGATGTTGTACATGAGTTTGTGAGATTTAAGACAGAGCCAATCAAGGAAATCATGAAAGAGACTGTGGCTGTGGCTAAAAAAATTGGCATGGTGGTGATGAAGGGTTTCAATGTAAGGATCTTGGAGAACTTCAAGAGCTAACAGACATTATACCAGGGGAATTAACAGAAGACAACTTGATGGAGATGACTGCTTCCAAACTAGTGCCAGACGATAAGGAAGATGATATAGAAGAAGCAGGGCCAGAAGGCAAACTGACATTAGACAATCTGGCAGAAGGCCTCTGATTATTCAAGACTGCTTTTGGCCGGGTGCAGTGGCTCAAGCCTGTAATCCCAGCACTTTGGGAGGCTGAGGCGGGTGGATCACAAGGTCAAGAGATCAAGACCATCCTTGTCAACATGGTGAAACCCCGTCTCTACTAAAAATACAAAACATTAGCTGGGCATGGTGGCGCGTGCCTGTAATCCCAGCTACTCAGGAGGCTGAGGCAGGAGAATTGCCTGAACCCAGGAGGCGGAGGTTGAGGTGAGCCGAGATCGCGCCATTGCACTCCAGCCTGGGTAACAAGAGTGAAACTCTGTCTCCAAAAAAAAAGAGACTGCTTTTGACTTATTTTACAATATGGACCCTCTGTGATAAGGGTATTGAAACTGAAACATCAATGTGTGAAATGGAATGAGAGAGAGAAAAAAAAAAAAAGAAACTGAAGCAGGTGAAGAGGGATTGGTATTACACAGAAATTTTTAGAGAAATGGAGAAGCAAACGTCAGACAAATTACAACGTATTTCCATTGACTTACACTGACTGTGCCTCCTAATCCTGCCTCCCCTTCCACCTCTCTCCACCACTCTTCTGCCTCTGCCACCCAAGACAGAAAGACCAGTCCCTCTTCTTCCTCCACCACCTATGCAACATGAAGATGATGATGATCTTTACGATGATCTACTTCCACTTAGGGCATAGTGAATGTGTTACCTCTTCCTCACGATTTTCTTAGTAACATTTTTTTTCCTCTAGCTTACTTTATTGAAAAGAAATACGGTATATAACACACATGATGTACAAAAAATATGTGATAATCAACTAATGTGTTATTGGTAAAGGTTTGGGTCAACAGTCAGCTATTAGAAGTTAAATTTTTGTCGGCCGGGCGCGGTGGCTCAAGCCTGTAATCCCAGCACTTTGGGAGGCCGAGGCGGGCGGATCACGAGGTGGAGAGATCGAGACCATCCTGGTCAACATGGTGAAACCCCGTCTCTACTAAAAATACAAAAAATTAGCTGGGCATGGTGGCACGTGCCTGTAATCCCAGCTACTCGGGAGGCTGAGGCAGGAGAATTGCCTGAACCCAGGAGGCGGAGGTTGCGGTGAGCCGAGATCGCGCCATTGCACTCCAGTCTGGGTAACAAGAGCGAAACTCCGTCTCAAAAAAAAAAAAGAAGTTAAATTTTTGTGGAGTCAAAAATCATACATGGATTTTCAACTCCTTGGGGGCTGATTGCCTAACCCCCAAGTTGTTCAAGGGTCAACTGTACGCCTAAGAAAACTAGTCATCACTACTATAACCAGATACAGTTGAATTCAAAATATACTTCAACCAGAGAATTAGAAGCTGCAAAAAGAAAGAAAAAATTAACATGTCTATACTATATAATGGTAATTTCTTTCTTTTTTTGAGGAGTCTCGCTGTCACCCAGTCTGGAGTGCAATGGCATGATCTGGACTCACTGCAGTGAACGGAGACAGAGACACTGCATTCTAGCCTGGGCAACAGAACAAGACTCTGTCTCGAAAAAATAAAATAAAAATTAAAAAAATTAATAATAATAATAATAAATTGGTATTAAAAATGAACAAACTATGCTGGGCATGGTGGTGCATGCCCAGGTACTGGGAAGGCTGAGAACAGGATGACTGCTTGAGCCCAGGAGTTTGAGACAGGCCTAGGTAAAACAGCAAGGCCTCATCTATTAAAAAGAATGGTCTCTGAGCACAGACATCAGTTCAGAAGAAGTGAATGCAATCGAGTTGCATAAATAACACCTAAGAATATAGCTGAGGAAACTGAAGGTTCCACTATAATCTGGGCCACTACTCTAGAAATGTTCATTCAAAAATCATCATAATGACATTTAAAAAACCTCTTTGATAAGCAGTTATTTAGAAATGTAACAGACACCCACCAAGGTAGCAATTATAGATGTCTAAGCACAAGCTGCTTACTAATGATTAGGGGCGGTACAGATGAGACTCATGCAGTAAATAACTGTTGGACTAGAGGACTTCTCGAGAGGGCAGACAGCTAAGCCAAGGTTATTTCCATCTGTTACTGTATCCTTTAGTAAACCTTTTCAGGTAATAATGACTATGTTGGCCGAGCGCGGTGGCTCACGCCTATAATCCCAGCACTTTGGGAGGCCGAGGCGGGTGGATCACAAGGTCAAGAGATCGAGACCATCCTGGTCACACGGTGAAACCCCGTCTCTACTAAAAAATACAAAAAATTAGCTGGACATGGTGGCGCGTGCCTGTAATCCCAGCTACTCAGGAGGCTGAGGCAGGAGAATTGCCTGAACCCGGGAGGCGGAGGTTGCGGTGAGCCGAGATCGTGCCATTGCACTCCAGCCTGGGTAACAAGAGTGAAACTCCGTCTCAAAAAAAAAAAAAAAAAAAAAAAAAAAATGACTATGTTATGCAGCTACAAAAAGGAAACACGGGGGAAGAAAAATCTTATTTTTATCTGGCCTACTCACCGAGCAATGCGATTATTGTCTGTCTTCCGGACTCTGCGGATGGCTGTGATATTGGCCCGCATGAGGTAGTGCTGAGCTAAATCTACAAATCCAAGAGTAGAGGTGTCAAGCTGGGTTCTAAACTGGTTTTATAATCAAAGTACTCTAACCATCACACTATTATGCCCCTGTTGACATGAGGGGGAAAAACAAAAATTACCCACCCTCATCTACCTCAAAGGTAGGCTGGAAAAATTATCGAAGTCCCACCTGAGATGCCCTTTTCGGTGATGACCACATCAGGCTTCAGCTGAATAATGTCTTCACAGAGCTGCTGGATGTACTCTTCTTCCATTTGGAGAATTCGTGTGAAGTCCTCCTCTCGTGTAATCTCAATGTCAGTCTGTGTAGTAAAGAAAAGACACTCTGATTTTAAAATCCCTAGACTGGTGAAGCTCTTAGGGTCATACTACACTCCCTCTACCTACCTCTCCCACGTATCTCAGAGTTAGAATTACGTTAAAGACGTGATCTCAACACCTCTGTAAGCCCTCATAACACCTTTGTAAGCTCTCGTTATCATCTAGTTTAACCCTTTCCTTACAGAAACAACCAGAACCAATAGTCACATAGCAATTGGTGGTGAGCTTGCCCTTTCTAAGGTCTCTGACCACTCAGTCCAATCATACATCTGTCCTAGCAGTGTGCATAAAAATTCTGGGTCTTATTTCTTCCCACTAATTGATTATTGTTCTTTCCAAAGGTGATGGAGGCTTGTGAGCCTCCCACCCGCTAGACATTCTTTTTTTTTTTTTTAAGATGTAGTCTCGCTCTGTCACCCAAGCTAGAGTGCAGTAGGACGATCTCAGCTCACTGCAACCTTCACCTCCTGGGCTCAAGCGAATTTCCTGCCTCAGTCGCCCAAACAGCTGGAATCACAGGTATGCGCCACTATGCTCAGCTAATTTTTGTATTTTTAGAAGAGATGGGGTTTAACAGTGTTGGCCAGGACGGTCTTATCTCTTGACCTCATTATCTGCTCACCTTGGCCTCCTAGAGAGTGGGACTACAGGCGTAAGCCACCACGGCTGGCCTTTTTATTTGTTTAAGACAGGTTCTCACTGTTGTTCAGGTTAGCGTTCAGTGGCGTGATCGCAGCTCCCTGAACCTTTGACCTCCTGGGCTCAAGCAATCCTCTCGCCTGAGCTTCCCGAGTAGTGGAAACTACAGGGACATGCCACCATACCCAACTAATTTTTTTTTTTTGAGACGGAGTTTCGCTCTTGTTACCCAGGTTGGAGTGCAATGGCACGATCTCGGCTCACCGCAACCTCCGCCTCCTGGGTTCAGGCAATTCTCCTGCCTCAGCCTCCTGAGTAGCTGGGATTACAGGCACGTGCCACCACGCCCAGCTAATGTTTTGTATTTTTAGTAGAGACGGGGTTTCACCACGTTGACTAGGATGGTCTCGATCTCTTGACTTCGTGATCCACCCGCCTCGGCCTCCCAAAGTGCTGGGATTACAGGCTTGACCCACCGCGCCCGGCAATTTTTTCTTTTTTCTTTTTTTTTTTTTAACAGAGACAGGGTATTTGCCATGTTACCCAGGCTGATCTTAAACTCCTCGGCTCATGCTATCCACCTGCCTTAGCCTCTCAAAGTGCTAGGATTATAGGTGTGAGCCACTGCACACAACTAAAATTCTCCTTTAGTACTTCAAAGCTGAATTAACTACTACCTTATGTTCCCTGGCGCATTAGGAAAGGTAGCATGATAGTATAAAACAAGCCAAACACGACCAGGTTCAAATCTCGACTTTGGCCAATACTAGCTGTATTCCTCAAGCAATTAACCTAACTTGTCTGAGCTTCAGATCCCTCATCTGTAAAATGGAATCAACACCAACTATTCTAAAGGATTGTTCTAAGAGTCAGTGTACACTATGCACCTAGAAGGCATGCAATAAACACACCTTTTATTGCTGTTGTTCATATTTGCAGTCAGATTCTTGCATCTACTTAAGGAACAAGGCCAAGAACCTTACCTGGCTTTCTCCTTTCTTGTATTCCAGAGAAGAATCAAGCAGCACAATGCGAGGGTTCTTGATATAGCGCCGCATGCGTGGATGGGTCACATCTTTGTTAATCATGACTCCACGCAAGACACAGGAGTCTTCAATGATGCCCCCAGGTATCTGAACAAAAGACAACCACACTTTAATCTATTTTTAATCCAAATTTTTAAGTCCAAATTTAAAATAATTAAAAAAAATAATAATAAAGATAGGGTTTCACCACGTTGGTCAGGCTGGTCTTGAACTCCCGACCTCATGTGATCTGCCCACCTTGGCCTCCAAAGTGTTTGGATTACAGGCATGAGCTACCATGCCTGGCCTAAGATAATTTCTTAATTTCCTTCCCAGATGTTCATCTTTCCTAAATAGCCACTGTTTCAAGTTTCTAAAGTACCTTTCTTTGATGAAGCTCAAAAATATGGTTGGAATCACATTTTCTTCCCACCAGGAAATACACAAATTTTAGACCATGACACTCAACTTGAATGAGTGTCAAGCTGAAGTCCACAGAAATACAGCAGCTCACACCTGAAATTCCAGTTACTCAAGAGGCTCAGGGAGGGGCCCTTGAGGCCAGGAGTTCGAGATCAGCCTGGGCAACACAGTGCGACCCAACTGCTATTTAAATAAATAAATAAGGGCTTAGGTCTTTCTAATTTCTTTGCCACAGAATTTTAGGCTTGGGGCTCCATCTACTGGCCACGAGCTATACGACTAAATCTTTTTTTTTTTTTTTTTTTGAGAATCTTGCTCTGTCACCCAGGCTGAAATGCAGTGGCTCACTGCAACCTCCGCCTCCCGGGTTTAAGTGATTCTCCTGCCTCAGCCTACCGAGTAGCTGGGATTACAGGCGCGTGCCACCATGGTCAGCTAATTTTTGTATTTTTAGTAGTGACAGGGTTTCACCAATTTTGTCAGGCTGGTCTTGAACTCCTGACCTCGTGACCTGCCTTGGCCTCCCAAAGTGCTGGGATTACAGGCGTGAGCCACTGTGCCCAGCCTAAGCTTTTTGATCTTAATGAAATTTAGTAGAGAGGATAGAAAGCTTTCAGGGGCTTACTATTATAATAGCACTGTATAATAGAGCCCTTGTTAAGCTTACATCCTGACCAAATGACTGATGTATGCAAATACACAAACATGGAGACACCAATAAGCCTTTCCCTTGTCCTTACTAACCTTGTGTAGAGATAGCAGTGAAGGTAACAACAAAATTATTTCAGAAAATTCCTACTTGGTAGCCTCTTTAGGTTTCTGTTTTCCAGGGAGCAAGTACAAAGTTCTTCCCAGTTCTAACTAAAGATGCCTTGCTCTGGGCAGGCATGGTGGCTCACGCCCTTGTAATCCCAGCACTTCGGGAGGTGGAGGCAGGGGGATGACCTGAGATCAGGAGTTCGAGATCAGCCTGGCCAAAATGGTGAAACCCCATCTCTACTAAAAATACAAAAATTAGCTGGACATGGCAGGTGGAAGCCTGTAATCCCAACTACTTGGGAGGCTGAGGCAGGGGAATCGTTTCAACCTGGAAGGCGGAGGCTGCAGTGAGCTGAGACTGTGCCACCGTACTCCAACCTGGGCGATAGAGCAAGACTCGATCTCGGGGAAAAAAAAAAGGATAACTTGCTCTGATTTCATTCAAGTAGGGCGTGACGGCTCATGCCTGTAATCCTGGCACTTTAGGAGCCTAAGGTGGGAGGATCGCTTGAGGCCAGAAGTGAGTTCAAGACCAGCCTGGGCAACATAGTGAGACCCTCATCTCTACAGGAAAAAAAAAAAAAAAAAATTAGCCGGACATAGTGGCACGTGCCGGTAGTCCTAGCAAATCAGACGATTTGCTTGAGGCCAGGAGTTTGAGGCTGTAGTGAGCTATGACTGTGCCACTGAACTCCAGGGCAACAGGGTGAGACTGTCTCAAACACACACACACACACACACACACACACACACAAAACAAACAAACAAAATACTAAAAACAATTTCCTCACAAGTTAGATGACTCGTGCTAAGAAATAATTTGACCCAACGTACACAATGCAAAAGTTTACCTTTTCCACCTTTGCGTATTTTTTTATGTCAATCTCTTTCCGACCATTCTCTTCAAACTGTACCGTCTTGACAGCATCCAGGGCAATGTTGCAAGCCAAAGATGACCACCGACTGATGGCTTTGGTAGTAATTGAGCTATTGATGATGTTCAGCATCATATCACTGTTATTGATGTCAACTGGGATACTAGAGAAAAGAAAACCAGATGATAAGTGAAGAAGGCATGTTAGGTATGTAGAGATGTGCCTCATCTGTATCTCAGTGACTATAATAATGGGTCAAGAGCCAGAACAAGGGGATCTGTTCCTTTGGAGGAAACTAAAAGGACAATCTGCCTTTCAGCAAGATTACAATTCATCTGTAGAAGGTGCCTTAATTCCCTGAGCAACCCTTTACACTTAGATACAAAGATTTATGTAAAATAATTTGTTCTTTATCCTTTGCTGCAACCTACTCTTCAATTTTTACAACTCAGGACAAAACACATTTTTTTCAATGAAACCTTATCCCGCCGGGCGCGGTGGCTCATGCCTATAATCCCAGCACTTTGGGAGGCTGAGGCAGGTGGATCATGAGGTCAAGAGATCAAGACCATCCTGGTTAACATAGTGAAACCCCGTCTCTACTAAAAATACAAAAATTAGCCAGGAATGGTGGCACATGCCTGTAGTCCCAGCTACTCGGGAGGCTGAGGCAGGAGAATTGCTTGAACTGCAGTGAGCCAAGACCGTGCCATTGCACTCAGCCTGGGTAACAAGAGTGAAACTCCGTCTCAAAAAAACCCAAAAAACCTTATCCCATAATTAGCCAACTTTAAGAGCTTCATCAAATCATTCATTTTGAACAACAAATTTTATTTTTAACTCATGGTGTCTCAACGTGGTCGGACAGCCAACTGGTCATCTTTGTGTTTTTATGTTACTGTAAACACATTTTGTGTTCACCTTTTTTACATTACTTTCAGTCTCTCCTCACAAGGTATTTTCACATAATACTAAAATCCCTCCTTTGGCCATGCATGGTGGCTCAAGCCTGTAACCCCAGCACTGTGGGAGGCCAAGGTGGGCAGATCACTTGAGGTCAGGAGTTCAAGATTGGTCTGGCCAATATGGTGAAACCCCATCTCTACTAAAAATACAAAAATTAGCCAGGAGTGGTGGCATGCGCCTGTAGTCCCAGCTACTTGGGACGCAGAGGTTGCAGTGACCCAAGATCGTGCCACTGTACTACAGCCTGCGTAACAGAGTGAGATACTGTCTCAAAACAACAACAACAACAACAAAAACTCTCCAGCAAAACTAAGCTTCAAATATAAAAAAAATAGGCGAGGCATGATGGCTCACACCTATAATCCCAGCACTTTAGGAAGGTGAGGTGCGTGGATCACGAGGTCAAGAGATCGAGACCATCCTGGTCAACACGGTGAAACCCCGTCCGTCTCTACTAAAAATATAAAAATTAGCTGGGCATGGTGGTGCACGCCTGTAGTCCCAGCTACTCGGGAGGCTGAGGCAGGAGAACTGCCTGAACCCAGGAGGTGGAGGTTGCAGTGAGCCAAGATCGTGCCATTGCACTCCAGCCTGGGTAACAAGAGTGGAACTCCGTCTCAAAAAAACAAAAAAATAAAAAAATAAATAATTTAAAAACCCCACAAAATAAACAAAATCTGTATTTTAACTGTATAAGGTACATAATATAAAAAATAAATTTTTTGAGGGGCCGAGGCAGGTGGATCACTTGAGGTCAGGAGTTCAAGTCCAGCCTGACCAATGGTGAAACCCCATCTCTACTAAAAAATACAAAAATTAGCTGGGTGTGGCATGCATCTGTAGTCCCAGCTATTCAGAAGGCTAAGACAGGAGAACTGCCTGAACCCAGGAGGCGGAGGATGCAGTGAGCCAAGATCACTCCATTTCACTCCAGGCTGGGCCGAGACTCCATCTCAAAAAAAAAAAAAAAAGGCCGGGCGCGGTGGCTCAAGCCTGTAATCCCAGCACTTTGGGAGGCCGAGGCGGGTGGATCACAAGGTCAAGAGATCGAGACCATCCCGGTCAACATGGTGAAACCCCGTCTCTACTAAAAATACAAAAAAAATTAGCTGGGCATGGTGGCACGTGCCTGTAATCCCAGCTACTCAGGAGGCTGAGGCAGGAGAATTGCCTGAACCCAGGAGGCGGAGGTTGCGGTGAGCCGAGATCGCGCCATTGCACTCCAGCCTGGGTAACAAGAGCGAAACTCCGTCTCAAAAAAAAAAAAAAAAAAAAAAAAGGCCGGGCGCGGTGGCTCAAGCCTGTAATCCCAGCACTCTGGGAGGCCGAGGCGGGTGGATCACGAGGTCGAGAGATCGAGACCATCCTGGTCAACATGGTGAAACCCCGTCTCTACTAAAAATACAAAAAATTAGCTGGGCATGGTGGCACGTGCCTATAATCCCAGCTACTCAGGAGGCTGAGGCAGGAGAATTGCCTGAACCCAGGAGGCGGAGGTTGCGGTGAGCCAAGATCGCGCCATTGCACTCCAGCCTGGGTAACAAGAGCGAAACTCCGTCTCAAAAAAAAAAAAAAAAAAAAAAAGAGTAAAGTGTTCTAGGTAGGCAGTTATTACTTGATTAAAGAAAACCCATCTTTCTGGGCTGGGCTTGGTGGCACAAGCCTGTAATCCCAGCTACTTGGGAGGCTGAGGCAGGAGAATTGCTTGAACTTAGGAGGCGGAGCACTCCAGCCTGGGCAACAAGAACGAAACTCTGTCTCACACACACAAAAAAAACTTAAGGGTACAGCTCCACACAATAAAACCATGGGTACCTCTACACTCTCAGAGCTTACTGCATAAAAATAATTAAATCAAACACCTCATTCCCTAACTGTCCAAAGACAGTAGTGTAAAACTTGTTCAAGAACAGGCAGTATAATATAAACCTCACCAAATTACTAAATACTTAGGCATCGAATGACCCAACCATATGAGTAGAACATTTAAATAAAGAAAGAAAAAAGAAAAAACTATTTCCAGTTGGGCATGGAAGAATACATTATAGTTTTATTTTTTGAGATGGTGTTTTGCTCTGTTTGCCCAGGCTGGAGTGCAATGGTGTGATCTCAGCTCACTGCAACCTCCGCCTCCTGGGTACAAGCCATTCTCCTGCTTCAGCCTCCCGAGTAGCTGGGATTACAGGCATGCACCACCATGCTCAGCTAACCTTTTGTATTTTTAGTAGAGATGGGGTTTCACCATGTTGGCCAAGATGGTCTTGATGTCCTGACCTCATGATCCACCTACCTCAGCCTCCCAAAGTGTTGGGATTACAGGTGTAAGCCACTGTGCCTGGCCCTAATTTTTATACTGTTAGTAGAGACAAGGTTTCACCATGTTGGTGAAGGTGGTCTTGAACTCCTGACCTCAGGGGATCTGCCTGCCTAGGCCTCCAAAGGTGCTGGGATTATAGGCATGAGCCACTGCACCTGGCCATATCCTCTCATACTTGATACTACCTATTTCTTGCCCCCAAGATACCTGATTTTCCTTAGGGTGCTGATCATATCATCCAATGCCTTGCGGTAAGCACTGATCACCACTGTTGGGTGCATTTGCTGCTCCAGGAAGTGCTCAGCTACAGACAGCATTTCCCCCGCTGAAAAAGATACAAGCACCATAATAATGTTTTAAAGCATCTGGATATCACGGCAACCAACTTCATTATTCTTCCAAAAAATACTCTCCTAAATCAGACTCTCCCAAAAGATGTGACATTTGGCTATTGATACTAATCCAAGCCAACTGACACAAAAAACATCTTTACTGTACATATTTTAAATGATCAGGCTAGGTATTGTGGCTCATCCCCGTAATCCCAGAAATTCAAGATCAGCGTGGGCAACATAGTGAGACTGTCTTTACAAAAAAAATTTTAAAATTAGCTTGGTGTGGTGGTACAAGCCTGCAGTCTCAGCTACTCAGGAGGCTGAGGTAAGAGGATTACTTGAGCCTGGGGGGTTGAGGGTGCAATAAGCCATGACTGCACCATTATATTCCAACTTTGGTGACAGAGTCAGACCCGGTCTCAATAAACAAAATGATGAAAGACTGATTCCAGGGCTTACTTATACTCTTGATCCTTTTTTTTTTTTTTTTTTTTGACACTTTCATAGTCATTCATGGACATCCATAGAATGGCAAAAAAAAAATCTAGTCACCCAATGACATTCCTAGGTGAGGTCAAACAAGTCTTGCTTTAGCTCTCACACTGTAAAAGTGTCCTTTATGCAGTAAATTTAAGGTTATGTTTTTCACATTTTTCTTGATAATTTCAGTATTTAAAATGGCTCACAAGTATAGTGCTTAAGTGCTACCTAATGTTCCTACATAGGAAGGCAGTGATGTGCCTTATAGAAAAAATACATGTGCTGGGTGCGGTGGCTCACGCCTGTAACCCCAGCACTTTGGGAGGCCGAGGCAGGTGGATCACGAGGTCAAGAGATCGAGACCATCCTGGTCAACATGGTGAAACCCCGTCTCTACTAAAAATACAAAAAATTAGCTGGGCATGGTGGCATGTGCCTGTAATCCCAGCTACTCAGGAGGCTGAGGCAGGAGAATTGCCTGAACTCGGGAGGTGGAGGTTGCAGTGAGCCGAGATCGCGCCATTGTACTCCAGCCTGGGTAACAAGAGCGAAACTCCGTCTCAAAAAAAAAAAAACAAAAAAAAACAAAACATGTTAAGTGAGCTTTGTATAGGCATGAGTTATATTGCTATTGGTTATGAGTTCAAAGCCAATAAATCAACTACGCATATATGTGTATAAATGTGTGTGTGTGTGTGTGTGTGTGTGCATGTACATATGTTTTAAGACAGAGTCTTGCTCTCTCACCAGGCTGGAGTGCAGTGGTGCAATCTCCACTCACTACAACCAGTTCAAGCAATTCTCCTGCTACAGCCTCCCGAGTAGCTGGGATTACAGGTATGCGCCACCATGCCCAGCTAATTTTTGTACGTTTAGTAGAGACAGAGTTTCACCATGTTGGCCGGGATGGTCTGGATCTCCTGAACTCGTGATCTGCCCACTTCAGCCTCTCAAAGTGCTGGGATTACAGGCGTAAACCACCGTGCCCGGCCTATCAACTATATATATTAAACGGGTGTCTTGAAGACAGAAAACACATACGATAAGGTATGCATTTATCAGTTGGTGAAAGCGTGACCAGAGGCTTATAGGTGCCTAACCCTGCATTTCCTGTAGAAGCAATGATTTATTTCCTAATTCAGTCTTTGCAGTGATTTTACGGAATATTATAACTTACAGTGAATAAAGAGAATTCATTACTACTTTATCAGCCAGATTTGCATAGCTCTTTCTATTCATACGAATGTTTTATACCCAATTGGAGAGAATACATAGAAAATTACCAATACGCTATCTAAACATTTATAATTATCGGATTAGTGACTGAATTTCCTTCTTAAAATATGACACAGATGTTATTTTGAATTTTTCCTTTTCAACCTCCCATTCTTCTCTTACCAAGAATAATTACTGATGTGGTCCCATCTCCAACCTCTTCATCCTGGGTCCGGCTAATTTCAATCATGGACTTGGCCGCTGGATGCTGGACCTGAATCTAAAAAAGTAGATCAATACTGAATTCACACTATTCAGAACACCTCTTAACTTATGCAGCGTGGCCTTAACTCTTGGGCTTCTTGCTTCTATGTATACTTATTTTCCCTTTAATGTTTTACCATATCTTGAAAGATTAAAAATGGTACCCCAAATAAATTAAGTAAACCACTTTCCAAATCTTTTTTAGGAAAAAATTTATCACATATACTCAACTATTAAAGCTTCTAGAGGACAGAACAATAATTTTTAGCTTATTTACTGGAAGCACCATTGCAGTTGAATTGTGTTCTTCATCAGATATGTTGAAGTCGGCTGGGCATGGTGGTTCACACCTGTAATCCCAGCACTTTGGGAGGTCGAGGTGGGCAGATCACCTGAGATCAGGAGTTTGAGACCAGCCTGGCCAACACGGTGAAACGCCGTCTCTACTAAAAGTACAAAAATTAGCTGGGCATGGTGGCAGGCGCCTGTAATCCCAGCTACTCAGGAGGCTGAGGCAGGAGAATTGCTTGAACCCAGGAGGCAGTGGTTGCAGTGAGCTGAGATCATACCACTGCACTCCAGCCTGGGTGGCAAGAGTGAGACTGTCTCAAACAAACAAACAAAAAGATATGTTGAAGTCATAACTCCCAGAACTTGTGAACTTTACTTTATTCTGAAATAGGGTTTTTGCAGATGTAATCAAGTCAGATAAGGTCATTCTGAATTAGGGTGGGCTCCAAGTCCAATCACCTGTGTCCTTGTATAAGAGACACCCAAGGGGAATAACATGAGGACTGAGGCAGAGACCAAGTTCATGCCAAGGAAAGCCAACAACCACGAGAAGCTAAAATAAAAGAATTCTTCCCTAGAGACTTCAGAAGGAGCATTGCCCCGCTGACACCTTTATTTCAGACTTCTAGCTTCATTCTGTAAGATAATAAATTTCTGTTGTTGAAGCCAACCAGCTTCTGGCAATCTGTTACAGCAGCCCTAAAAAACTAATCAGAGCTTCTATCTTAATAGGTCCTTTATGTTTATAATACCATCAGAAAGCAAAAAAAAACCCAAAACCAAAACCGAAACACACCTCTCGAAGAATGGCATTGCCATCGTTGGTCATCACGATGCCTCCCATCGGGTCCAAAAGCATCTAGGATAAAATCAAAAGTTCTATTTAAAGTGTCCTAGATAACAGGAAGAAAATATCTGTAGTCTAAGAGTTTTAGGGAGAGATAAGCCTACCTTCATCATGGACTTGGGTCCCAAACATGTTCGGATGATATCTGCAATAGTCTAATGGAAAGACAACATAAAACAGGCAAGCACAAATCAGAGGATAATGTGAGAATGTTGGAGCGATAGGGGAAAGGGGTATGAACAACCCATAGAGCCAGTGTTTTACTTTATTTTAATTTCATTTTATTTTTAGATATGGAGTCTTAGTATGCTGCTCAGGCTGGTCTCAAACGCCTGGGCCCAAGTGATCCACCCACCTTGGCCTCCCAAAGCGTTAGGATTACAGGCGTGAGCCACCGTGCCCAGCAACAGCCAGTGTTTTAATGACACCCCTAAAATATGGTTGGCAATCACTTTATTTTTTTGAGACAGAGTCTCACTGTATCAATCTCAGCTCACTGCAACCTCCACCTCCTAAGCTTCAGCAATTCTCCTGACTCAGCCTTCCAAGTATCTGGGACTATAGGCACCTGCTACCAGGCCTGGCTAATTTATTTTAGTATCTTTAGCAGAGACAGAGTTTGACCATGTTTGCCAGGCTGATCTCGAACCCCTGACCTCAAATGGTCCACCTGCCTCAGCCTCCCAAAGCTCAGGGATTATAGGCATGAGCCACAGCGCCCCACCAGAGCCAGTGTTTTAGTGACACCCCTAAAGTATGGTTAGGAATCACTTCAGATGGCTGTGAGTAGTAACTCACGCCTGTAATCCTAGCACTTTGGGAGGCCAAGGTGGGTGGATCACCTGAGGTCAGGAGTTTGAGACCAGCCTGGCCAACATCGTGAAATCCTATCTCTAAAAAAAAAAAGTTAAGGCTGGGCGCGGTGGCTCAAGCCTGTAATCCCAGCACTTTGGGAGGCTGAGGCGGGTGGATCACGAGGTCAAGAGATCGAGACCATCCTGGTCAACATGGTGAAACCCCGTCTCTACTAAAAATACAAAAAATTAGCTGGGCATGGTTGCACGTGCCTGTAATCCCAGTTACTCAGGAGGCTGAGGCAGGAGAATTGCCTGAACCCAGGAGGCGGAGGTTGCGGTGAGCCGAGATCGCGCCATTGCACTCCAGCCTGGGTAACAAGAGCGAAACTCCGTCTCAAAAAAAACAAAAACAAAAACAAAAACAAAAAAAACAAAAAAACAAAAAAAAAGTTAAAAAATAAAAAAGAAAAGGAATCACTTCAGACTCAGACATAGCATACCACTAGCTTTAGCACTAGATCTAGCATGCAGCTAGCGCCTGTTGTTTTTCTCCCCTTGGAAACAGGTTTCAGGATGGATATAGAAATGAATTTTCACAAGCTGGGTGTGGTGGCTGACACCTGTAATCCCAGCAGTTGGGAGGCCGAGGCAGGTGGATCACGTCAAGAGATTGAGACCATCCTGGCCAACACGGTGAAACCCCGTCTCTACCAAAAATATAAAAATTAGCTGAGCGTGCATGGTATCGCATGCCTGTAGTCCCAGCTACTCAGGAGGCTGAGGCAGGAGAATCGCTTGCACCTGGGGGATGGAGCCGAGATCATGCCACTGCACTCCAGGCTGGCAACAGAGCAAGATTCTGTCTCAAAAAAAAGAAAGAAATGAATTTTCACACAAGAAAAAGGGGGAAATGTCTCCCAGAGCTTCCGTTTCCTGGCAGTCCTAATTACTACAAGTCCATGTCTTAGTATTTCTTTCTGTGACAGTGGCTTCCACACCACTCTAAATCAGATAGACGGCTACTTCACTATTTCATTCAAAGACATTTACCAAATAGCTGTCCAAGATCTACAATGGGCACTAGGCATACAAAAGGGAATTAATAAAATCTTTCTTTTTTTAAACTTTTTTTTTTTTTGAGACGGAGTTTCACTCGTTACCCAGGCTGGAGTGCAATGGCGCGATCTCAGCTCACCACAACCTCCGCCTCCTGGGTTCAGGCAATTCTCCTGCCTCAGCCTCCTGAGTAGCTGGGATTACAGGTACGTGCCACCATGCCCAGCTAACTTTTTGTATTTTTAGTAGAGATGGGGTTTCACCATGTTGACCAGGATGGTCTCGATCTCTTGACTTTGTGATCCACCCACCTCGGCCTCCCAAAGTGCTGGGATTATAGGCTTGAGCCACCGCGCCCGGCCCCCCTCAAAAGCTCCCCACTTTTTTTTTTTTTGAGACGGAGTTTTGCTCTTGTTACCCAGGCTGGAGTGCAATGGCGCGATCTAGGCTCACCACAACCTCCGCCTCCTGGGTTCAGACAATTCTCCTGCCTCAGCCTCCCAAGTAGCTGGGATTACAGGCTCGTGCCACCATGCCCAGCTGATTTTTTGTATTTTTAGTAGAGACGGGGTTTCACCATGTTGACCAGGATGGTCTCGATCTTGTGACCTCGTGATCCAACCGCCTCGGCCTCCCAAAGTGCTGGGATTACAGGCTTGAGCCACCGTGCCTGGCTAAAATCTTTCTTTATTACAGAGTAACTCAGTTTAGTATGGGAGACAGACACAAATAGAATGCTATAAAACAATACATAGCAACAGAATTATGCATAAGTTAACGAGAAAATTATCAATCCTAACTCAGAAGGGGAGGGCTTCCTTTCTGCTTCCATCATCAGGAAAATGTTCTGAAAGAAGAGGTCACCTTTTCCTCTGCCTATTTGCACACTCTACATGAGTCTAGATGCGCAGGACACACGGTGATCACCAAATACCAGGGAAGATAGCTGGAGGCAAACTACCATAAACACTTAAAAGATTTGTGACTTACAATCAGAAGGGCAAAAAAACAAAACAAAACAAGATTTGTGACCTTGGCGGCATTGATGTTTCCAGATTGAACTTTTCTTCCGGATTCACGCTTTGTGTTCTGGCCTAAAATAGATAAAAACACAAGAGTCAACATCCCAGGACTGCCCCATTATATACAAGTTACTTATTTCCCGGTCTTTGAAAAATAAGAATGCAGGTTTCATGGTGTATGCACAAAGCAAAGCTTATCAAACTCTACATTTTAAATATGTGCAGTTTATTATACGTCAACCATATCTCAAAAAACTGTAAACATGTCTTTATGACGGTTAACTTATTTCAACCCTTGGTATATTAAGAAATAACTGTGGAATCTTGGTTAATAAAAGTAACCAAATATTCATGTATTAGAAAAAGCGAAATAAAAACAGAAAAAAACAAAAACAAAAACAAAAAACAAAAAGAAAATAAAAAAGAGAAAAAAAAAAACTAAGAAGAAAAATATTCATGTATTTACAGCAGGGATTCATAACCTGAGATCTATGAATGGGCGTCAATGGGATAGTGAACTCGCTGAGACTCTATGAGAAAATGAGAGATACTGCAATTTTTTTTTTTTCCGGAAGGAGGATCCACAGCTATCATCAGATTCTCAAAGGGCTGGTGATCCTAAGAAATGACCAATCATTGGCTGGGCGCGGTGGCTCAAGCCTGTAATCCCAGCGCTTTGGGAGGCCGAGGCGGGTGGATCACGAGGTCAAGAGATCGAGACCATCCTGGTCAACACGGTGAAACCCTGTCTCTACTAAAAATACAAAAAATTAGCTGGGCATGGTGGCGCGTGCCTATAATCCCAGCTACTCAGGAGGCTGAGGCAGGAGAATTGCCTGAACTCAGGAGGCGGAGGTTGCGGTGAGCCGAGATCGTGCCATTGCACTCCAGCCTGGGTAACAAGAGCGAAACTCCGTCTCAAAAAAAAAAAAAAAAAAAAAAAAAAAAGAAATGACCAATCATTGCTTAGATAAGCAAGGAAAAGTGTTTGGGGATTCATTTTCTGCTTGGATAGGGGGATCATACACTAATAGGTCCAACGTAATTACTGATAGTGCCCCCACAGAATACTGTTTAGAACATGATCAAAAGTTTGTAAGATAAATTATATAGTCACTCCGTAATTGGATGTAACAAGAAGGCCTCAGTAATCCATTTACCATCACTAAGAGCTGACCACATATTTTAACTGGGAGTCTAATCGGTCACAGCCAACTAATGCCAGAGACAAATGCAGAACTGAAAGGAGCTTTGCAAACATACCACTCACCCCCAGCCCATCTCAGTGGAGACAAGCCAGTGGTTATATCCAAACCAATATGAAGTTTATTTCCTCCCCCTCTCCTAATTATATTCCCTTACAATTTAAGTCTGTAAATCTTTGTCTAGTCCCATCAAACCAAAACATCCACAATCCAAGATGTACATCTATCTCAGGCAGCTGTAACCAAAAACCTGCATGGACCTACCATCCACCAGAAAGAATGAGGTCCCCCTGCCCCCAGAAAAGTTATTTCTCAGGTACAGAGATAATGAAAAAAAAAACTCTGAACGGCATTCAGTATACGGAAGATGGTAAGGGAGAGGAGAGGCTCGTCAGGCATCCTAACTGTTCCTGCAGATGGGATACAGAAGTTATACATAGAACGGAATCACATCAAAGGAAGACAATGGAGGTGGTGCTCACCACAAAAAAAATAAGGGGCCGGGCGCGGTGGCCCACGCCTGTAATCCCAGAACTTTGGGAGGCCGAGGTGGGCGGATCACCTAAGCTCAGAAGGAGTTCGAGACCAGCCTGGCCATCATGGTGAAACTCCATCTCTACCAAAAATACAAAAATTAGCTGGGCATGGTGGCGCGGACCTGTAATCCCAGCTACTCGGGAGGCTAAACAGAATCGCTTCAACCCGGGAGGCAGAGGTTGCAGGGAGCTGAGATCGCGCCACTGCACTCCAGTCTGGATGACAGAATGAGACTCCGACTCAAAAAATAAGAAAAAAATGAGGAATCTTCCAAAGGGAAAAGATGACCAGTCGAGAAATTTGGGGAAACCCACTTGTTTAGTGGGAAAGATTACAACATCGGGGACCCGGAGGGAACGATTACGTCCGAGATCAGTAAATCAAGTACAGTTACTTCAGGAGCAGGGGTTGCTGTTCAAGCAACTGTTACTGAAAAGAATTGTAATGTACAGTGACCAAGGACCTATTTACCAGACCCGCTTTAAGCAGTTTACCTACTTATCTCATTTAATTCTCACAATTCTACTAGGAAATACTATTAATTCCGTAATACAGATGTAAACATTTAAATTACCGCTACTAAGGGATGGGCCGAGGATATAAAACTAGACCTAACCGGAAAAAAACAAAAAACAAAAAGCCCAACATATTATTCTTGCAGCTGTACAGCGACAATCAGGCTTACAAAGCGTGCAGGGGCGAGGGAAGCGTGGGGGGGGATGAGGTACGGAACGCGTGGGAAAGAGCTTCCCAAGACGAGCACACGTCAAGAAAAGAGGCTCGGGGAGGGGAAGGTCAGTTTGAGTTTGTGAAAAGAGGCAAATAGGTTAAAGGAAGAGAGAAAAGCGGTACACCGGGCTTCCAAAATGAAGATGGTGACTGGGAAGCTCAGTGGCCGGGTCAGGGTGGGACGGAGCTGAGGCGACACTGAAAAGTATGGACACGGGAGGGCGAAAAGGGGTCCCTTCCCTGGCATCCCCAAAACTCACTGAGCACGAGCACGGGACGATGGCCCATCATGGCGGCGCGACGCAGAGCCGGGTACCCAGAGCTGGGGGGACCGACAGAACCTTCTGGAGACAGAGAACCAGACAGAAGCCCAGAAAACGCTGCCTCGTCGTGCTGACACCTCAACACGCTACTGTCAAGGTAGCCGCCAATCACCGCACCGATCTCATTGACCGGCACAAAAACAGACCAATTGACAGCCTTAGTTCCGCCCCCTACGCAAGAACGGCCAGACAAGTTAGACAGAGAGAGCACGATGGAGGCACTAGGACACAGGCGCTTGCGCAATAGGGTGGCCACGCCCCGCCGCGTGCGGCGCGAACGACGGCGCAGGCGCCAAGGCTCTGGCAGTTGGCCGGCACGCCACTGCGCATGTGTGTCAACTCTAAGGGCGGGTGCTGGGTTTGCGGCTTTCGGTTAACACCGCAGGTGAGGTCATTAAACTGTTTGTTGCGACTCGGTTCATATCCGACCGTGAAGGCTAAGAAAGGCTTGACAGTTTCCACTCTTGTTCCAGCCTTAGCAACAGGTGGACTAGAGAGGCGGGACTCCAGCCAGCAGATGGGGGAAGACATGGCCGGCTTGGCGCAGGGTGAAGTGGGAGTTGTAGTCTTACCGGGCCAGGCTGGGCATCCTTTTTCTGGGCACACTGGGAATTTTGGTTTATGGCCTCTGGACTAATGGCTGTATGCAGACTTTTCCCGTCTTACGAAATGCTTTCATCTGAGGCTGTGAGCAATACTGGAGGGTGATAGCTTGCGTTTCCTTAAGTTATCCTACCTAAAATGTTTTCTCAAGTATTCCCGCCGGGCGCTGTGGCTCACGCCTGTAATCCCAGCATTTTGGGAGGCCGAGGTGGTTGGATCACCTGAGGTCAGGTGTTCGAGACCAACCTGGCCAACATGGTGAGACCCGTTTCTACTAAAAATACAAAAATTAGGCCGGGCGCAGTGGCACACGCCTGTAATCCCAGCACTTTGGGAGGCCAAAGTGGGTGGATCAACTGAGGTCAGGAGTTCGAGACCAGCCTGGTCAACTTGGTGAAACCCATCTCTACTGTAAATGCAAAAATTAGCCGGCCACGGTGGCGTGCGGTGCCTGTAATCCCAGCTACTCGGGAGGCTGAGGCAGGAGAATCGCTTGAACCCCGGGAGGCGAAGGTTGCAGTGAGCCGAGATCGCGCCACTGCATTTCAGCCTGGGTGACAGACCGAGACTCCATCTCAAAAAAACAAAACAAAAAGATTAGCCGGGCGTGGTGGCGCGCAACTGTAATCCCAGCTACTCGGTAGACTGAGGCAGAAGAATCCCTTGAACCTGGTAGGTGAGGTTGCAGTGAGCCAAGATCGCGCCACTGCGCTCCAGCCTGGGCGACAAAGCAAGACTCCGTCTCAAAAAAAAAAAAAAAAAAAAAAAAGTATTCCCTGTGGTGCTTTGAGATCTTCCTTCCCTACATCCATCCGTCTCCCACTCTTCTCACTTAGTCCTGGTTAGAAATGATGGGGAGCCAGAGTTTTTAAATTACCATTCGGGATAGGAGCAGGACTCATCATACCACGGAAATTAAACTTGGTGAGAACACGGAAAGTAGTTGCCCATTCGTCAGAGACATTTAAGGTTTGGGTTTGGTTGAATTACTATTTTGTCCAGAAAAAAAAGGAAGCACTAGTATAGAAATAACTGTTTTCCAAACTCACGAAGAGGCCGTGAGAGCACGAACAGTTCAAGAAACATGTTTGGCCATGAAATAGAGTTTCCTACTTTTTCCTCCCCAAATTGGAACAGTCTGAGATCTGATGGAGATAATTTAGGAAATTATCAATAATGGAAATACTAGCATGGATTGTTGATCATGTGATGCTATGATTCTTTCCCAGGCACCACACCTGTTGGTGTTCAGATGGAGCAGCACACTAGTCATCCTAACGGAAAAGGTGTGTGTTGGAGGCCCTGCTTCCCCTCCCTTAAAAAGCCAGACGTCTTGGCCAGGTGAGGTGGTTCATGCCTCTAATCCCAGCACTTTGGGAGGCCTAGGCAGGCAGATCAACTGAGGTCGGGAGTTCGAGACCAGTCTGACCAACATGGAGAAACCCCATCTCTGTTAAAAATACAAAATTAGCCGGGCATGGCGACGCACGCTTGTAATCCTAGCTACTTGAGAAGCTGAGGCAGGAGAATTGCTTGAACCTGGGAGGCAGAGGTTGTGGTGAGCCGAGATCATGCCATTGCACTCCAGCCTGGGCAACAAGAGCAAAACTCTCTCTCAACAAAACCAAACCAACCAACCAAACAAACAAAAAAACCCGCTATTCATACAGCCATATATTAACTGTGGAATCTTGAGCAAATTTCCTGACTTAAGTTTCCTCAAGTAAAAAGTAGGTAAAGCTTTATCTACATTCCTCAGGTCATGTTCCCCAGTTCCACAGACTAGGTCATTTGCTCTCACGGTACTTACTGAAGTGCAGTAGTGTGTGCAGCTTGGTCACCTAAGACTGTCTAAACTGCAAGACTCTCAGTTCCAGGAGAGTAGTGACCCCATCTGTTTAGCAGAACCGTGAGATAATGTATGTAAAGCACCTTTTATTATCATTTCCTCTGTTCTGCCTCCTTTTGCCTCTCTCCACCCTTATCCTCTGTATACATTGTCAGAAATACAGCTCCTTTAGTATAGAGTATGTGTGAAACATTCTCTTTTTTAAAATTAAAAACAATTTTTAGTTTCTCATGCCACCTTGTCTAAAAATGTGTAAAGCATTCTTCAAACCTTATAACCCAGTATAAAATGCATCCTCATATGTCCAGGAAGGGCTCAAATTATTTAAGAGTGTGTTTGCATGGAAATTAACACATTTTGCATGGAGATTAACACATTATTGAGAAGAATCTTGAGACCTGAGTTTCAACTTCTATCTCTTTACCACATTCTGCACAAGCCGTCAAATGACTGATGACTCCTGAGCAGGAGGGAAAGCAGATGGAGGACCTACCAGTAGAGCTTGGAAAATCCACAAACCCAGTAGCCCCGTGCAAAAGAAAAAAAAAAAAAAAGTAATTCCCTCACCAAGAGTGACAGAGAACAGATTTCAGTTTTCATAGGCTCGGTGACCTTCCAGACAGAAAGCATCTCACCCTGGCACCCACATATGAGCACTTCTTCCTCTTACCAGGCCATTCCTTCTGTTGCCGTCTGAGTAAAGAACAAAAATAAGGGCCGGGCGCGGTGGCTCACACCTGTAATCCCAGCACTTTGGGAGGCTGAGACGGGTGAATCATGAGGTCAAGAGATTGAGACCATCCTGGTCAACATGGTGAAACCCCGTCTCTACTAAAAATATAAAAGTTAACTGGGCATGGTGGCACACGCCTGTAATCCCAGCTACTCAGGAGGCTGAGGCAGGAGAATTGCTTGAACCCAGGAGGCGGAGGTTGCGGTGAGCTGAGATTGCGCCATTGCTCTCCAGCCTGGGTAACGAGCAAAACTCCGTCTCAAAAAAAAAAAAAAAAAAAAAAGAACATACAACCTACTATTGTATTTTCCTTCATACAACCTACTGTTCACACGTCTGCTCCCCAGGCTTGTTTTTTATGAAGAGGCCCCTTTTTATCCTTCAGTTTCCAGCTGAGATATCACTTCCTTAGGACACGTTTCCCAGCTCCACAGACTAGATCAGCCTTCTTAGCACATACTGAGGTGGAATAGCGTATGTGCTTGATTACCTAATGACTGTCTGTACAGTAAGACTCACTTCTGTTTAGCAAACTATGGTATCCCCAGTGACTGACACATAGCAGGCACTTAGCTTTCTCTTACGTGTGTGAATGAAAATGAATTGTTTTTCCGCCCTTTCTTGATTTCGCTCTAACAGTGAATTATTGTCTCCCTACTGCCTTGCCTTTTTAATTCTTTTTTTTTTTTTTTGGAGACGGAGTTTCGCTCTTGTTACCCAGGCTGGAGTGCCATGGCGCGATCTCGGCTCACCGCAACCTCCGCCTCCTGGGTTCAGGCAATTCTCCTGCCTCAGCCTCCTGAGTAGCTGGGATTACAGGCACGCGCCACCATGCCCAGCTAATTTTTTGTATTTTTAGTAGAGACGAGGTTTCACCTTGTTGACCAGGATGGTCTCGATCTCTTGCCCTGGTGATCCACCCACCTCGGCCTCCCAAAGTGCTGGGATTACAGGCTTGAGCCACCGCGCCCGGCCGCCTTTTTAATTCTTACCTAGTTCGAGCTGTCTGACTTTCCATCCATTGCTCTTCTGTCTACTTTGCCACTTCCTTTTCATCTTCTAGACTCCTGAGGAGGAGTTCTTCAAAGGTTCAGTTTTTCCCTCTGTTTTTTACCTTGGAGAGCAAATGTATTTTTGCAGCTTCTTCGTCCCCTTTTTGAGGCTGGCCTGGCAGTTTGACCTTTCACTTGAGCTCGGGTGCCAGCTCTCTGGCTGTTTTTCTAGGCACTTCTACTTGGATTTCCTACTCTCACCTCAGATTCAATATGTCCAAATGTGATTATGGTAATGTGAGAGTTGAGTTTTACTTAGACTTCTTCAAGTAAAAGCAATTTAGAGGCTTGTGCAATTGGGAGAGATGCTGAAGTAGCTCACACAATAATCGGAAGAAGAGCTGCAAAAACCAGGGCTTCAGGGACTAAACTGGGGATTCAGTGCCTGTTGGTGTCTGTATCCATCCATCTTCCTCCTATGCTTTTTCTTGTCTCTAGCTTTTATCCACTTCTCATGGTGTGTTAGCCAATTAGCTTTCATTGGTTCCACCCATATTATCTTCTCAGAATAGGAAATCAGAAGAAAGTAAATTTATTTGACATGGAATCCATATATTGATCTCAAGGAATGACTGGCCCAAGTTAGCTTATGTGCATACCACCCTGGCTTAGTCACAGTTGCCAAGGCAGATGGGAATACCATGATTGGCCTGTATTGGGTCACAGGCCAATCCTTGGTGGGGCGAGGGGCTTGATTGTGGTCTCACCAGTATAGCCTGCCTTCTCAAGGGTTTTTTTGTTTGTTTTTGTTGTTGTTTTGAGATGGAGTTTCACTCTTATTGCCCAGGCTGGAGTGCAGTGACGTGATCTCGGCTCGCTGCAGTATCTGCCTACCGGGTTCAAGCAATTACCCTGCCTCAGCCTCCCAAGTAGCTGGGATTACAGGTGCTCACCACCAAGCCCGGCTAATTTTGTATTTTTAGTAGAGATGGAGTTTTACCGTGTTGGTCAGGCTAGTCTCGAACCCCTGACCTCAGGTGATCTGCCCACCTTAGCCTCCCAAAGTGCTGGGATTACAAGTGTGAGCCACTGCGCCCAACCACTTCTCAAGTTTTTAAGGTTCAGGAAATATGCTCTACGTGCAGGGAGCCTTCTCTCACTGCTCATATTGATCTCTTCTCCTTTTTGTAAAACATCAATTTCTACATTTTTTTTTTTTTTTTTGAGATGAGTTTCACTTGTTACCCAGGCTGGAGTGCAGTGGTGCAATCTTGGCTCCCCACAACCCCTGCCTTTTGGGTTCAAGCAATTCTCCTGCCTCAGCCTCTTTAATAGTTGGGATTACAGGCATGCGCCACCACGCTTGGCTAATTTTGTATTTGTTGGTAGAGATGGGGTTTCTGCATGTTGGTCAGGCTGGTCTTGAACTCCTGACCTCAGGTGATCCATTTTTACGTTTAATCACATGTATAACTAACAGATAAGAAGCTTTTATTACCACCCCAGGCTATCAGACTCATTGTTTATGTCCTTGTAAGATCGTTGTTTCACCTGTGTCTGATTTGTCTCCCTAACTAGATAATAAGCACCTAAGAAACCACGTCTTACACGTCTCATGTATACCCTAGGATTTAGTAGCTGCAAGCTTGTAGTCCTTATCAGTAAGAACTTGTAAACAGCCAGGCCCGGTGGCTCACACTTGTAATCCCAGCACTTTGAGAGGCTACGGTCAGCTGATCACCGTAGGTCGGGAGTTCAGGACCAGCCTGACCAGCGTGGAGAAACCCCGTCTCTTCTAGAAATATCTGGGCGTGGTGGTACACACCTGTAATCCCAGCTACTTGGGAGGTTGAGGCAGGAGAACTGCTTGAACCCAGGAGGTGGAGGTTGCAGTGAGCCAAGATCATGCCATCACACTCCAGCCTGGGCAAAAAGCAAAACTGTGCCTCAATAAATAAATAAGTAGCTCGTAAACAAATTAGATTTTAGCTTATCCCACTCCTGCTTGGTTTGTGTTAATCCTACTATGATTTCTTTCTTTCTTTCTTTTTTTTTTTTTTTTTTTAAGACGGGGTTTCACCATGTTGGTCAGGCTGGTTTTGAACCCCTGACGTCAGGTGATCCGCCCGCCTTGGCCTCCAAAGTGCTTGGATTACAGGCGTGAGCCACCACACCACACCCAGCCTTTTTTTTTTTTTTTTAAATGACGGGGTTTCACCATGTTGGTCAGGCTGGTCTTGAACTCCCGACCTCAGGCGATCCATTCGCCTTGGCCTCCAAAGTGCTTGGATTACAGGCGTGAGCCACCACACCTGGCCTCTTTTTTTCTTATGTGTCTTTCTGATATGTAACATATTCAGGGCAGGGCCTGGGCACTTGCTTCGTGGACCAGGTACAGGGATTTAATTAGAAAGGCTGTCCCTTTTTGGAATGAGTTCTGATTTAGTTCCCTCTGATTTAGTTGCAGACAAAGAGGAAGCTAATGCTGTGCCTCTTTGTAGAGCGAAACCCTCCCCCAGCTATATTAATCTTCAAGCAAGTTCCCCACCAGCCACTTTTCTGAACATCCAGGCAACAAAGCTGCCCTCAGGTAAGGATGTAAGGAGGGTTTTCTAATGGACTCAGCAGGGGGAAGGTTGCATGGAGGAGGTGTCGAGCTGTCTTCTGCTGATCAAGAGCCAAATCTATGTTAAGGCGTCTCTGGATTTTTTCCTGGTAGCTTGTTGATTATTTAGTTTTATTGATTTAATTTTCATCCCAGTTCTACTAATTTCTATTGTTTCCTTGCTTGTTAGCACCTTTGCTAAACTAGGCAGGAGTAAAGTAAACCTCTCTTGCTTGCTGGTAATGTTAAAAGATGGCCAGGTTTACCCTTGTTCACTTGAGTAGGTAAAATTGTTTTAAAAAGGAGGCTGGGAGTGGTGGCTCATACCTGTAATCCCAGCACTTTGGGAGGCCAAAGTGGGTGGATCACCTGAGGTCAGCAGTTAGAGACCAGCCTGGCCAACAAGGTCAAATCCCATTTCTACTAAAAATACAAAAAATTAGTTGAGCTGGGTGTTACACAATCCCAGCTACTTGGGAGGCTGAGGCAGGAGAATCGCTTGAACCAGGAGGCAGAGGTTGCAGTGAGCCGAGATCATGCCACTGCACTCCAGCCTGGATAAGAACAGTGAAACCCCGCCTCAAAAAAAAGAAAAAAAGGTGGCCAGAGAAGGAAATGTAATTATTAGCTCAGTCTCAAGTTCTTAGAATTTTCATCATTTATTTTCCCCTGGAGAGGTCAGTGGGTATTTGGCATACCTGTGGGGAACCCTACAGGGCACTAACCAGACAGTCATAACCCCTGTTTTTAAGGACCTCAGAGTCCAACAAAGAAGTCAAGACTAATAAAAATACAAACAGCAGATAATATAATTACCAAATTAACTGGCTGTGTATCATGTAGCTTAAAAATATTAGAAAAAATGGCGGGGCACCGTGGCTCATCCCTATAATCCCAGCACTTTGGAAGGCTGAGGTGGGTGGACCAGGTCAGGAGTTTGAGAACAGCCTGGGCAACATGGTGAATCTCTGTCTCTACTAATAATATAAAAATTAGCCGGACATGGTGGTGCCTGCCTGTAATCTCAGCTATTTAGGAGGCTGAGGCAGGACAATTGTTTGAACCTGGGAGATGGGAGTTGCAGTGAGCAGGATTGTGCCACTGCACTCCAGCCTGGGAGACAAAGCAAGGCTCTGTGAAGAAAAAAAAAAAAAAAAAAAGCCGGGCGAGGTGGCTCACAGCTGTAATCCCAGCCCTTTGGGAGGCCAAGGCGGGCGGATCACAAGGTCAGGAGTTCAAGACCAGACTGGCCAGGATGGTGAAACCCTGTCTCTACTAAAAAATACAAAAATTAGCTGGGCATGGTGGCTCATGCCTGTAATCCCAGCTATTTGGGAGGCTGAGTTAGGAGAATTGCTTGAACCGGGACCCAGGAGGTGGAGGTTTCAGTGAGCTGAGTTCGCTCCACTGCACTCCAGCTTGGGATACAGAGTGAGACTCCATTTTGGGGGAAAAAAAAAAAAAAAAAAAAAAAGAAAGAAAGAAAATGTGGCCAGGTCCAGTGACTCACTCCTGTAATCCCAGCCCTTTGGGAGGCTGAGGTGGGTGGATCATGTCAGGAGTTTGAGTCCAGCCTGGCCAACATGGCGAAACCCCATCTCTACTAAAAACACAAAAATTAGCCAGGCATGGTGGCACGTGCCTGTAGTCCCAGCTACTCAGGAGGCTGAGGCAGGAGAATTGCCTGAACCCAGGAGGTGGAGGTTGGAGTGAGCTGAGATTGCGCCACCGCACTGCACTCCAGCCTGGGTGACAGAGTGAGACTCTCTTAAAAAAATTAGCCAGCCGAGCACGGTGGCTCACGCCTGTAATCCCAGCACTTTGGGAGGCTGAGGTGGGCGGATCACCTGAGGTCAGGAGTTCGAGACCATCCTGACCAATATGGTAAAACCCCATCTTAAAAAAAAAAAAAATTAGCCAGACATGGTGGTGTGTGCCTGTTATCCCAGCTACTAGGGAGGCTGAGGCAGGAGAATTGCTTGAATCCGGGAGGCAGAGGTTGCAATGACCTGAGATTGTGCCACTGCACTTTAGCCTGGGTGACAGTGCAAGACTCTGTCTCAGGAAAAAAAAAAAAAAAAAAAAAAAAATTAGAAAAAGAATGGCCTGGCTGGGCACAGTGGCTCATGCCTGTAATCCCAGAACTTTGGGAGGCTGAGGCAGATGGATCACCTCAGGTCAGGAGTTTGAGACTAGCCTGGGAAACATGGTGAAACCCTGTCTCTACTAAAAATACAACAATTAGCTGGGCGTGGTGGCAGCTGCTTGTAATCTGAGCTACTTAGGAGGCTAATGAGACACTATGTCAGGTAACAGACGGAGGCTGAGGTATCCCCTGAGCTCTAGGGGTTAGGCCTCCCTCCCAGACCATTTCATTCACTCATCAAATACTTGTTATACATTTTTTTTTTCAAGACGGTATCTCTCTTTGTTGCCAGACTGGAGTGCAGTGGCGTGATCTCAGCTCACTACAGCCTCCGCCTCCTGGGTTCAGGCAATTCTCCTGCCTCAGCCTTCTGAGTAGCTGGGATTACAGGCACGCGCCACCATGCCCAGCTAATGTTTTGAATTTTTAGTAGAGACGGGGTTTCACCATGTTGACCAGGATGGTCTCAATCTCTTGACCTCGTGATCCACCTGCCTCGGCCTCCCAAAATGCTGGGATTACAGGCATGAGCCACCGCTTTTTTTTTTTTTTTTTTTTTGGAGACAGAGTTTTGCTGTGTTGCCCAGGCTGGAGCACAGTGGTGAGATCTTGTCTCACGGCAACCTCCAACTCCCAGGTTCAAGCGATTCTCCTGCTTCAGCCTCCAAAGTAGCTGGGATTACAGGCAGGCACCACCACGCCTGGCTAATTTTTGTATTTTTAGTAGAGGTGGGGTTTCACCTTGTTGGCCAAGCTTGTCTCCTCCTGACCTCAGGTGATCTGCCTGCCTTGGCCTCCCAAAGTGCTGAGATTACAGGCATGAACCACCGCTCCTGGCTGACCGTAAATATTATGGGAAAAGTAAAACAAGGGAGGGGGTAATCAGTTCCAGTGATTGATTTCAAATTAAAACAGGATAGCCAGGTATGCCTCACTGGGAGGTGACAGCTGGGCAAAGGTGTGTCTGGGTGGGCTTGTGCCTGGAAAGATTGGAGAGGTCATTTTATTAGGGTCCTTCCAACCTCAGGACCATTATAAAATCTCTCTCCTTTGTCCCCTTGCACCTCCATTGCTGTTCCTTCTGGAGTTGATCACAAGCCCAAGGAATGCCTGGGACTCCTGGAATGTATGTATGCCAACCTCCAGCTTCAGACCCAGCTTGCTCAACAACAGATGGCTATTTTGGAAAATTTACAGGCATCCGTGACACAACCGGCTCCTGGGAGGAGAAGCAAGAACTCTTCTCTCCCAGCCTTATCTCCTAATCCATTGTTAAATCACCTGCCCCAATTCAGTAAATGAATTGTGGAACAAAGTTACTGTGTTTTTTTCCTCTCTCTTCCTAGTAAACCCTTGTTGGAATCTGGGTATATGTATTGTACGTACGGTTATTTTGTTCACAGGTTCATAGTAAGTGCTCTTTGAGTGCAAAGCATTGTACAAGGTACTTGGGGTTACATATTACAAAAGCAGTTTGGGGGTATTACTGTCTAACAAGGCAGACAATTCATTGCAAAATTTAGTGGTGTTCTGAAAGGGAATGGAGGTTAAGAAATAACACTGGAGGCTACTAGGCTACAACTATACCAATTTCAGAATCTTGCTGGAAAAAGTGACTATATGATGCCACTTGAAGAAGGAGGAGGTTGGGTGGCATGGACAGAAGTAGTCAGGTAGGTCCATATCAGTTGGGAAGCTTGGACAAAGACCTAGAGGTAGATGTTCATTCTTGCATTGCTATAAAGGAATACCTGAAGTTGGGTGATTTATGGGGAAAATGTTTATTTTGCCTCATGGTTTGGTTCTGCAGGCTGTACAGGAAGTGTGGTGCCAACATTTTCTTGTGATGGGAGCCTCAGAGAGCTTGGCATCACGACAGAATGCAAAGATGAGCAGCATGTCACATGGCAAGAGAAGGAGCAAGAGAGTGAAGGGAAAGAGAGGAGGGAGGTGCCACACACTTTCAACCAAGCAGATCTTGTGTGAACTGAAAGCCAGAGTTCGCTCAGCCAGCGTGGTGGCTCACGCCTGTAATCCTAGCACTTTGGGAGCCCAAGGCAGGCAGATTACCTGAGGTCAGGAGTTCAAGACCAGCCTGGCCAATGTGGTGAAACCCCATCTCAACTAAAAATACAAAACTTAGCCAGATGTGGTGGCTTACCCCTGTAATCCAGCTCCCTGGGAGGCTGAGGCAGAAGAATTGCTGGAGTTTGGGAAATGGAGGTTGCAGTGAGCTGAGATCGCTCCACTGCACTCCAGCCTGGCCGACAGAGCAAGACTCTGTCTCAAAACAAAAAGCAAAACAAAACAAAAGCCTCACTCATCACCAAAGGGATGGTGCTAAGACATTCAGGAGCGATATCCATCCCCATGATCCAAACACTCCCACCAGGCCCCCCACCTCTAACACTGGAGATTATATTTCAACATGAGATTTGGAGGGGACAAATATCCAAACCGTATCAGTAGGAGAATAAGTCATCATAAATAAGGGGAAGAAGGCCGGGCGCAGTGGCTCAAGCCTATAATCCCAGCACTTTGGGAGGCCGAAGTGGGTGGATCATGAGGTCAAGAGATCGAGACCATCCTGGTCAACATGGTGAAACCCCATCTCTACTAAAAATACAAAACATTAGCTGGGCATGGTGGCGCGTGCCTGTAATCCCAGCTACTCAGGAGGCTGAGGCAGGAGAATTGCCTGAACCCAGGAGGTGGAGGTTGCGGTGAGCCGAGATCACGCCATTGCACTCCATTTTCCATTGCTTCTGTTCTAGCCGCAAGCTGCTCAGAGCCAACAGCTCCTGCCAGACCTTGAGGACCCATCTCATCATCTCCATCCCGTCTCCTCCCACACTGCTGTGCCAGGCCGTGGGTGGAGATGATGTATAGCAGGGGTTATATCTTGTTCCATTGGATGCCCAGAGCCTAGCACAGTGCCTGGCAAACAGTAGGAGCTCACTCGACACATTTGTTGAATGAAGGAAGGCTGTACCTTCTTCCAAATCTCTGTTCAAGAGTTGTTATGGACTGGGCACATAATTGCAGCACTTGAGGAGGCCAGGACGGGAGGATCATTTGAGCTTGTGAGTTTGAGACCAGCTTGGGCAACATGGAAAAACCCTATCTCTACAAAAAAATACAAAAATTAGCCCAGCAGGGTAGCACGTGCCTGTAGTCCCAGCTACTCACTTGGGAGGCTGAAAGTGAGAAGATCACTTGAGCCTAGGAGGTTGAGGCTGCAGTAAGCCAAGCTGTGATCATACCACTGCACTCCAGTCTGGGTGACAGAGTGACACCCAGCCTCAAAAAAAAAAAAAAAAAAAAAAAAATTGCTGCTGGTCTAATGGTCCTTCCTGAATGTGCCTGTCCTAGACTCCAGCCCCTGATGCCACCTTCCTCCAGTCAATGACAGGAGACTGCATCAAGACTCTGCCTGCCTCCTCCATCTGTTCCTATCCTCAGAGACACCATGCACCCCGTAGTGTATTGTAGCCAGCCACCCATTTGCCCTTCCTGCTCAGCCAACCAGAACAATAATAATTAGCACATCTGTTGAATGCTTACAACAATGCCAGTGATCTATATCAATTATTTGGAATTCTTATACTTCCACAAAGGAACTATTATTACTCCTACAGATAAGAAAAATGAGACTTAAAGAGGGCTCAATTACTCGCCCAGCGTCATATAGTAAAGATGTGATGGTTGGATGAATGGATGAATGAATGAACAGGAGTCTTTCCTATTGCCTTGCTATTTCTCTCTCTTTTCCACCATAAACACCGGGGGTGGCTTCATGGAACTAAAGGAGCCAAGTGGCTTTTGGGATTCCTGAGCCGAGGGAGCAGGAGGTTGGGAGTTGACGCTGGTAGAGGTTAGCTCTGAGCAGCCCCGAGTTACTCAGTAACCGCAGATACTTGGTCCCCAGGGACAAACTGGTCAAGCTGGGCCGGTGCAGGCAGCAGACACCGGTTCCCCTTGGCCACCCTTCTGGCGCTCAGCTGGTCCCAGCTGGAAACTGGAGATGGAAGGTCAAAGAAGGGAAAGATCTCAGACCAGGCAGATTGAGAGCTGATGGCAGAGTCAGGGGCTTCTCAGAGGAGGCCTGGAGTGGAAGGAGGAGTGAGAGATGAAGCCCCTCACTATTCCATCAGAGCTACCAGGGCCAGAGGAGGCAGTGAGAGGACCAAGGACCTTGACATCACTTCACAGTCCAAAAGGAAACCATGGACTAAGCCTCTCCATTCTCTCTCCATAGCAATAGAGGAGAGAGAATCAGAGACCTAGAGGAATTAAGAGACTAAGGGCAACAGCAGGTGACAAAGAGCTGGAGGAGGCTGGAATCAGGGAGGCAGTTCACAGCAGACGCCGGGAAGGCCTAGCCTACTCCTGGTTTTCCCTGGTTCTGCAGCTTTTGAAGGCTCTTCCCATCCCAGGCCTGACTAATCCCTGCTTGGGCAGCCCTGAGCAACCCCCGACCCCCAGACAGGACTCAGGCAGAATCTTGGGGCAGGAGGCTGGTCCTGGGTGGAGCCTCCAGTTACTGAATCATTATCCAAAGGATATTGACCTGATATCCTGCCTTGCCCCAGGAAGGGCTAGAAAACAAGCTTCCTGCTGAGCCAGTAAGGACAGAGAGTCTTTCTGGGACAGAGGCCACTGAGGGCCAGAAAGCCTGCCTGGCCAGCCAGGAGCAGTGCTACCAGAGTCTGCCACCCAGAGTCTGACCCCTGGCTGGCACCTGAGTGGGGGAAACTGGACACCTAGAACCCAACTGTCCTCTAGAGTCCACGCTGCACCAGAGGCTGCAGCCTTTGAGGGGCGGTAGGGAGAGGTGAGCTGGGGGCAAGGGGCAGCAGGAAAGAAAAGGAGGAGGTTAGGGACTCTACTGTTGACCCCATCCCTGCCCATTCCTGAGAAGGAGCCCTACCCTGCGTCTGTCCCGGGGAGTGGCTGGCCCCTGGGGACCGAGGCCATACTCATGGGAGTGGCAGCTTTTCCTTCAGGCTGGGGTTTGGGACACCATCGCACACACCCTCGAGCTCCTTCCACACAACGGCTCCCCCATGCAGGCGGGCCTGGGATGGGCGGCAGCGTAGACAGAGGGCCTCCTCTCCCAGCAGCCAGTCAGGTGTCAGGACCAATAGTGCCGGGGTTCCACACCTGTTTAGAGCCCTTCAGTGGCCCAGCACACTCTGAGTAGAGGCCCTGTGCCTTAGCCTGGCCTTCAAGGGCTTCCTGACACCACCCCCACCCTCCAGCAGCCTCAGTTCCTGAACACTCTGGATGCTTACGCTGCCAGGCCCTGTCTGTGTTGGCCCTACTTCTTTGTGTTGGAGGTGGGGACAGAGTTTTGCTCCTGTTGCCCAGGCTGGAGTGCAATGGCGTGATCTTGGTTCAGCACAATCTCCGCCTCCCAGGTCCAAGCGATTCTCCTGCCTCAGCCTTCCGAGTAGCTGGGATTACAGGCATGTGCCACCATGCCCAGCTAATTTTTTTTTTTTTTTTTTTTTTTTTTTTTTTACTTTTAGAAGAGATGGAGTTTCTCCATGTGGGTCAGGCTGGTCTGAACTCCTGACCTCAGGTGATCCGCCCACCCTGGCCTCCCAAAGTGCTGAGATTACAGGTATGAGTCTCTGGGCTCGGCCAGTCCCGCTTCTCGTAATGTCTCTTCTTTCTTCACAATTCACAGGCTGTCCTTCCAGATCACCTTCACGCATTCATTACCTTCTCAGGAAGCAATTCTCCTTCTCAGTCCCCTCCCTTACCCCTACCCCTGGGGCCTCTGCAGCGCCTCCTCCTGGACCCCTCTAGTTTCTGTTCTTGACTGGATTGCTTGCATATCCCACTGGTAATCAAATTTCCTCCTAAGCGTCTGTCTCCACACCAGACAGTGGTTCCTGGAGGGAGGGGCTATCTGGTTCATCTCCAAAGTCTGCCTCACAGTAAGGGTTCAATAAATGTCTGTCTCCTCCATGTCTGTCTACCAGGTTCCCCAGTGGATGCCAGTCTTGCTTTTGTAACAAGGAGCTCTGGACTTGGAATTGAGAAGCCCTCCCTGCATCCAGTCTCCCTCCGCTCCAGCTGCAGAGGCAGCCCAGGCCCTCTCACATCCACACTGGGCATGCAGGGAACCTGGTTGTCAGTGTGGCCCCTGCCCAGCCTGCTTCTCTGTGGTGTGGTATAGATTCGGGGTTAGAAGGGGAGGAGGCTTGGAACGATCTAAGGGACTCCAGGCCCAGACGTCCCCAGCCTGGTTAATCTTCAGTGCCTGGAGAGCACTGTTTATCTCTGTTCTCCATCTCTGCTTTTCAGTAAGGAAAAGAAAGATTGAGGCCAGGCGCGATGGCTCATGCCTGTAATCCCAGCACTTTGGGAGGCCGAGGCGGGTGGATCACGAGGTCAGGAGATCGAGACCATCCTGGTCAACATGGTGAAACCCCATCTCTACTAAAAATACAAAAAATTAGCTGGGCATGGTGATGCATGCCTGTAATCCCAGCTACTCAGGAGGCTGAGCCAGGAGAATTGCCTGAACCTGGGAGGCGGAGGTTGCGGTGAGCTGAGATCGCGCCATTGCACTCCAGCCTGGGTAACAAGAGCGAAACTCCATCTCACAAAAAAAAGAAAAAAAAAAAGATTGTATAACCCCCAACCCTCTCTTGTGTTAACCTTAGAGGGGCCAGACCAGTGTCTTTTTTTTTTTTTTTTTTTAGATGAAGTCTTGCTCTGTTGCCCAGTCTGGAGTACAGTGGCACTGTGTCAGCTCACTGCAACCTCCATCTTCTGGGTTCAAGCGATTCTCCTGCCTCAGCCTCCCAAGTGGCTGAGATTACAGGCGCACACCACCACACCCGGCTTTTTTTTTTTTTTTTTTTGAGAAGGAGTTTTGCTCTTGTCGCCTAGGCTGGAGTACAATAGCACATCTCGCCTCACTGAAACATCCGCCTCCCGGGTTCAAGTGATTCTCCTGCCTCAGCCTCCAGAGTAGCTGGGATTATAGGCATGTGCCACCACGCCCAGCTAATTTTGTATTTTTTTTAGTAGAGACGGGGTTTATCCATGTTGGTCAGGCTGGTCTCAAACCCCTGACCTCAGGTGATCCGACCGCCCCGGCCTCCCAAAGTGCTGGGATTACAGGCGTGAGCCACCACAGCCAGCCCAGACCAGGGTCTTTAAGAGCCACTTATTCCTTGGGAGACACTCTAAAGTAACATCATGTATGAGGATGCAGGTTCTCTCACACCCAGGGCTCACAGCTGTGCCCTACCAGGGCAGAACACACGGCGCGTTTCCAGGGTCACTTCCAAGGACCTGGCACAGGAACAATGCTAGGGTCAGCGCCAGGATTGTGCGACTCCCTTCCTCCAAGTCCTGGCCCCACCTCGGGCCAAGGGTCCAGGACCCCGGACGCCCCGATCCTGTCCCCCGGGGCCCTGGGCGGGCAGCAGGTGAGAGCGGGGCGTCCGTGGGCGGGGCGTCCGTGGGCGGGGCTCCGCGAAACCTGCCCCGCCGCGGGGGATCGTCTGCCTGCGAGCGCCAGCCGAGATCGCAGCCCACAGCCATGGCGGGGTCTCCCAGCCGCTCCGCGAGCCGGCGACTGCAGCTGCCCCTGCTGTGCCTCTTCCTCCAGGGCGCCACCGCCGTCCTCTTTGCTGTCTTCGTCCGCTACAACCACGAAACCGACGCTTCCCTCTGGCACCGGGGCAACCACAGTAATGCGGACAATGAATTTTACTTTCGCTACCCAAGTGAGTGCGGGGTGAGGGCGCGCGGGAAGCGAAGACCCTCAAGCTTTGCAAAGACCCTCCGGTGTCTTGGGAGGGGGCATTTGGGTGCCCGCATCTAGCTGGGCAGCCCTCTGGCTCTGAGGTGGAGGGGCTCTGGGTTTAAAATCGCACCCTTTCACTAGTGCCTGCTGTGATCCAGGGTACCCTGCTGGTACATACGCATTATCTCACTTAGTCTATGAGATAGACGAAGGTGGGGAAACTGAGGCTTGATGAAGTGGCTGATTCAGAGTCACACGGTCACAAGTGGGGGAGTTAGGATTCGAAGCCAGATCTAGAGCCCCAGCTTTAACCATGTCCCAGTTGGCCTAATTGGGCTTTGCTGGGCTTTCCCAGAGACTGCCTTTCCTAGGGGCTCCACCCTGAGCATGGGAAAGAGAATCCTGCTGAGCAGGGAAGGTAGGAGTGGGGATGCCAGAGGCCATAATGGCAGGTGTTAGGTATAAGTCGCCCACATATGTAGGCAGCCAAGACCAGGTAGGATCAGGAATTTCTTTCCCAGTCCCTCAAAGCTGATCCTTTCAGAGACAAAGAGAAATGAGGCAACCGGCCAGTCACAGTGGCTCACGCCTGTAATCCCAGCATTTTGGGAGGCTGAGGCGGGTGGATCACCTGAGGTCAGGAATTGGAGACCAGCCTGGCCAACATGGTGAAACCCCATCTGTACTAAAAACACAAGAATTAGCCAGGCGTGGTGGCGGGCAACTGTAATCCCAGCTACTTGGGAGGCTGAGGCAGGAGAATCACTTGAACCCGGGAAGTGGAGGTTACAGTGAGCGGAGATCGCACCACTGCACTCCAGCCTGGGCAACGACAGAGTGAGACTCCATTTCAAAAAAAAAAAAAAAGAAAAAGAAAAAAGAAAAAGAAAGAAAATGAGGCACCCTGTACCTGCTAATCATGGAGCAGCAGCCCCCAGACCTGGGAGGAAGCATGGCAGGTTCATTAGCCCATTTCACAGAGGGGGAAGCTGAGTCTCAGAGGGATTGTGAATTGTTCATGATCACCCATCATGTGAGTGGCAGAGCTACAACTAGAACTCAGGCATCCTAAGCTTTTTACCCCACAAGTCACCTACCTGCTGACAAGTTTCAACAGAGAGAGAGAGAGAGAGTTAACTTCCCACCCCCACTCTCAGCCCCATGGGAATAGAGCCTCACCTTCAAAGTTGGGTACCCTGCCTTGTAATTCAGGCCCTAGGCAGCTGGGACCAAGAGCACCAGATCTCCCAGAGTTTATCACAAGTACTTGGGCAGGTATCTCCAAGCCTCAGTTTTCCCCATCTGAGCAAGGGGGAAAAGGATGCCTCAGTTTGAAGGAGATACATTCGAACAAGTCCTAGAGTATGAAAGTCTCCAATTAAAAATTGCAAGCTGTTCTTACCCTTTCTTTTCTTTCTTTCTGTCTTTCTTGTTTCTTTCTTTCTTTCTTTTTTTTTTTTTTTTTTTTGAGACGAAGTCTCACTCTGCTTCCCAGACTGGAGTGCAATGGCATGATCTTGATTCACTGCAACCTCCACCTCCAGGGTTCAAGTGATTTTCCTGCCTCAGCCTCCCAAGTAGCTGGAATGACAGGCACCCGCCACCATGCCTAGCTAATTTTTGTATTTTTAGTAGAGACAGGGTTTCACCATGTTGACCAGGCTGGTCTCAAACTCCTGACCTCAGGTGATCCGCCCGCCTTGGCCTCCCAAAGTGCTGGGGTTACAGGCATGAGCCACTGTGCCAGGCCCTGTTATCTGACTTTCTGTATGCAGAGCTGATGGCAGGCTATCCCCACCTCACCCTGTTCTAGACCCAACAATATGAAGCTCAAAAGGCTGAGGATATAGAGGGTGAGGTGGAAACCTGGACTTCGGGTGCGAGGATAAGTGACCCACCCTAGGCAGAAGAGGCTACAGCTCCTCCCTCCCCATATTTCATCCACAGCCCTGGCTGAAAAAGAAGGGTAGGGAGTCGGGAGGGAACAGTCAAGAGTCTGAGAGAAGTAAGCTGTTATGTAAGGGTCTGACCTGGCTGCTTGCCACAAACCCCTGACTTGCTTCCCCTCGAAGCCCTCCTTATAAAAAGCCTTCCCTGGTGTCCAGCCTCTTGCCCCTGTGCTGCAATGGTGGGCTCCCCTCGGACAGACAGCATTTTGTCCCTGAATTGCTGTAAGAGGGATAGAAGAGGTGGGATTCCTACCTCTTTTTCGGCCCTAGGTTTCCATTCCTGTGGACTTGGATACTGTTGTGGGGGACGGTTGGGGAAGAGGGAGGTGCGAGGTCCCTAGAGCCTGGGACTTTGATGAGCCGGCTCCTCACCTGTCCTTGTGTCCAAGCGAAGGGGTCAGGGCCAGAGGGAGGTGTGGCCACTGCCCTTTGATTTGGGAGATGAAAGGGAGTCGTGTGGCTGTCGTTGAGCTCCAGGACTGGCCAATGCCATGACATGGCTAATCTGCGGGTCCGTCTGTTTTCTCTGCTGGAAGGGCGCTGAGAGCCTGTCTGGTTCACCCCTTCAGATGCTGAGAGAGAGAGACAGACAGAGAGAGAGAGAGAGAGGGAGAGAGAGAGAGAGCGCACCAGAGAGGTCATGTGACCTGGCCAAGTCACCCAGCAAGTTACAGAAGGAGCCAGGCTAGAACCAGGTCTCTGGATTCCCCGTCTGTGGCCTTTCCCCTACACCACAAGCCTCTTCTTCCAGAAAGCAAGTGATGGAAAAATAACAAACAGCCAGAGCTAAAGGGCCACAGAAGCAAACTTGGGAAAGTGTTCTGAAAAAATATGGACCGGTTCTTTTTTTTATACATCTCAGAGACCTTACTTGCAGAGAGAGGGATTTAGGATCAATGGAATCAGGATCTTCTTGGAAGAAGCGGGGGATGAGGGATGTGACCAGGACCAGGCAGGCGGGATGGATGGTGGGGAAGTTGGGGGAGATAGCCTTACCAGCTCCCCCTGCTTCTTCTTGCCTATCATATTTTATATCCATACTTTACAGATGAGAAATCAGGCTCAGAGGCTTGTCCAAGGTCATAGGGTCAGAAGGAGGCATGGAGACCTGGAATTGATTAATTGAAACAGGGTCTCACTCTGTCGCCCAGGCTAGAGTGCAGAGGCATGATCACGGTTCACTGTAGTCTCGACGTCCCAGGTTCAAACAGTTTTCCTGCCTCAGCCTCACAAAGAGCTTGGATTACAGGCAAGACCCACCACTTAATTTGAGACAGAGTTTCGCTCTTCTTGCCCAGACTAGACCACAGTGGCATCATCTCGGCTCACTCTTGGGTTCAAGCAATTCTCCTGCCTCAGCCTCCTGAGTAGCTGGGATTACAGGTGCCCGCCACCATGCTCAGCTAATTTTTTTGGATTTTTTAGTAGAAACAAGCTTTCACCATGTTGGCCAGGCTGGCGTTGAACCCCTGATCTCAGGTGATCTGCCCGCCTCGGCCTCCAAAAGTGCTGGGATTATGGGCGTGAGTCACCTTCTCAGGCCCAGACCTGGAATTTAAGTCGAGCTCTGCTAGATGCCAAAGCCCCAGCTTTAACGGCTGTCTTCTCCCATCATCTTGTGTGGTCCAGGAGCTATCTAGCTGGAGTGTGGAGAGGCAGCAAGGGAAGTGGGGAGAGTAGCAGGCGGCTTTGGAGGGCTCTATCTTCTCTCTTTTTTTTTTTTTGAGACGGAGTTTCGCTCTTGTTACCCAGGCTGGAGTGCAATGGCGCAATCTCGGCTCACCGCAACCTCCGCCTCCTGGGTTCAGGCAATTCTCCTGCCTCAGCCTCCTAAGTAGCTGGGATTGCAGGCACGCACCACCATGCCCAGCTAATTTTTAGTATTTTTAGTAGAGACGGGGTTTCACCATGTTGACCAGGATGGTCTCGATCTCTTGACCTCGTGATCCACCCGCCTCGGCCTCCCAAAGTGCTGGGATTACAGGCTTGAGCCACCACGCCCGGCCTCTATCTTCTCTCTAATCAAAGGTGCCTGGGACTGGGCACAGTGGTTCATGCAGTAATCCCAGCACTTTGGGAGGCTGAGGTTAGAGGACTGCTTGAAGCCAGGAGTTTAAGACCAGCCTGGGCAACAAACAAAGTGAGACCTTGTTTCTATTAAAAATAAAAAAATTGGCCAGGCCCGGTGGCTCAAGCCTGTAATCCCAGCACTTTGGGAGGCCGAGGTGGGTGGATCACGAGTTCAAGAGATCGAGACCATCCTGGTCAACATGGTGAAACCCCGTCTCTACTAAAAATACAAAAATTAGCTGGGCATAGTGGCATGTGCCTGTAATTGCAGCTACTCAGGTGGCTGAGGCAGGAGAATCACTTCAACCCAGGAGGCAGAGGTTGCAATGAGCAGAGATCGCGCTGCTGCACTCCAGCCTGGGCGACAGAGTGACACTCTGTCTCAAAAAATAATAATTAAAATAAAATAGTGCATAGGTTTGATGGGGGTAAGGTGGGGTGGGGTGGGCATCACACTCTGTCTCACCCTCACAAGCATCCTCTAAAGGGGATGTTGAGAGCTTGCTTTATCTTCTTCCTCCACCTACAGCTGGAACAGCCCCTCACCTCTCAGAGCCTAAAAAGAATTTCTTATTGTGGAATGTTCCCAGAGAAGGAGATTTCTTGATGTTCAGACGCCAGTTGAAAGACCAGAGCCTTGAGTTTTGATTCCAAACAAAGCCGGGGTGGGAGACATAAACATTAACACCACACAAGACAAGTTCTGGAGAGGTTTTGCATGTCATGGTCAGGAGCTCTTTGACCCAGCGCCCTTCGTTATCTGGCTGTCCTTGAGCACCAGAACGGACATGGATTCTCTTCACTGCTTGCGCAAGGGGAAAAGCAGCCAGGCAGTGAGCCTGAAAGAACTTAGGGTGCAGGCTGAGCTTTAAGTGATGCCTTTTCCTCTCTATTTTTCCCCCCATCATCTCAAACATTTATTATTTATTTGTGTTAGGAACATTCAGTATCCTCCTCCTATTTGAAATAATATAATGTATTATTGTTAACTACAGTCACTCTACAGTGCTATAGGGTCCCCAGCCTCTTGGCCGGTGAGGACAGGGCCACACAGCAAGAGACGAATCACTGCCTGAGCTCCGCCTCCTGTCAGATCGCAGCGGCATTAGATTCTCATGGGAGCCTGAACCCTATGTGAACTGTGCATGGGAGGGATCAAGGCTGTGTACTCCTTATGAGAATCTAATGCCTGATGATCTGAGATGGAACAGTATCATCCCAAAGCCACCCCCCCGCCAACAATTTGTGGAAAAATTATCTTACAGGAAACCAGTTCCTGGCATAAAAGTTTGGGGATCGCTGGGTAAAGAACACTAGAACTCATCCTTCTATCTTAGATGTAATTAGTTGTCATTTTATATCTTAACAATCTCTCCCTATTCCCCCTCCCTCTACTCTTCTGTCTTTATTGTCCTTTGTTCTACTTTTTACTCCTATGAGAGCAACTTTTCTTTTTTTTTTTTGAGACAGAGTTTTGCTCTTATTGCCCAGGCTGGAGTGCAGTGGCGCCATCTTGGCTCACCACAACCTCCGCCTCCCGGGTTCAAGTGATTCTCCTGCTTCAGACTCCTGAGTAGCTGGGACTATAGGTTCGCAACACCACCGGCTAGTTTTGTATTTTTAGCAGAGATGGGGTTTCACCACTTTGGTCAGGCTGGTCTTGATCTCCTGACCTCAGGTGATCCGCCAGCCTCGGCCTCCCAAAGTGCTGGGATTGCAGGCGTGAGCCACCGCGCCCAGCGGAGAGCAACTTTATTTATTTATTTATTTATTTTTCTTTTTTTTTTTTTTTTTTTGAGACGGAGTTTTGCTCTTGTTACCCAGGATGGAGTGCAATGGCGCGATCTTGGCTCACCGCAACCTCCGCCTCCCGGGTTCAGGCAATTCTCCTGCCTCAGCCTCCTGTGTAGCTGGGATTACAGGCATGTGCCACCATGCCCAGCTAATTTTTTTTGTATGTTTAGTAGAGACGGGGTTTCACCATGTTGACCAGGACGGTCTCGATCTCTTGACCTCGTGATCCACCCGCCTCGGCCTCCCAAAGTGCTGGGATTACAGGCTTGAGCCACCGTGCCCGGCCTATTTTTATTTTTATTTATTTATTTTTTTAAAGACGGGGTTTCACCATGTCGGTCAGGCTGATCTTGAACTCCCGACCTCAGGTGATCCGCCCGCCTCGGCCTCCAAAGTGCTTGGATTACAGGCGTGAGCCACCATGCCCGGCCAACTTTTTTTTTGGCTTCCACATATGAGTGGGAACATTGCCCAGGCTGGTCTCAAACTCCTGCCTTCAAGCAGTCCTCTAAACTCAGCTTCCCAAAGTGCTGGGCTTACTGCATGAACCACTGTGCCCAGCCCCATGCACCTTTGATTGGAGAGAAGATAGAGCCCTCCAAGGCCGCCTGCTGCTCTCCCTGCTTATTTTACTTACAGTTTCCTCCAGTTCCATCCATGTTGCCATGAATGACAGGATTCCATTCCTTTTCATGGCTGAATAATATTCTATTGTATACATATACCACATTTTCTTTATTCATTCATCTGTTACTGTTTTAAGATCTGGGTGATTTGGGAAGTGGGAAGGTCAGGAGAAGCAGTGCAGGGTTGGGGACATTTAGTGTCCCAACCCTAGTGCTGGCAGCTACAGACCTCTAATTTCTTTCTTTCTTTCTTCTTTTTTTTTTTTTTTTTGAGGCGGAGTTTCACTCTTGTTGCCTAGGCTGGCGTGCAGTGACATGATCTTGGCTTGCTGCAACCTCTGCCTCACAGATTCAAGCAATTCTCCTGCCTCAGTCTCCCAAGTAGCTGGGACTACAGGCGCATGCCACCATGCCCAGCTAATTTTTGTATTTTTAGGAGACGGGGATTCACCATGTTGGCCAGGATGGTCTCAATCTCTTGACCTCATGATCCACCTGCCTCAGCCTCCCAAAGTGCTGGGCTTACAGGTGTAAACCATCGGGTCTATCCTGTTTTCTTTATTATCAACCTTGATTTGAAGTCATTTACAAGCAAAACATGTGTATAAGAAAGCAAAGCAGGGCCGGACGTGGTGGCTCAAGCCTGTAATCGCAGCACTTTGGGAGGCCGAGGCGGGTGGATCACAAGGTCAAGAGATCGAGACCATCCTGGTCAACATAGTGAAAACCCGTCTCTACTAAAAATACAAAAAATTAGCTGGGCATGGTGGCACCTGCCTGTAATCCCAGCTACTCAGGAGGCTGAGGCAGGAGAATTGCCTGAACCCAGGAGGCAGAGGTTGCGGTGAGCTGAGATTGCGCCATTGCACTCCAGCCTGGGTAACAAGAGTGAAACTCGGTCTCAAAAAAAAAAAAAAAAAAAAAAAAAAAAATAGAAAGCAAAGCAGAGAAGCGGAGCATACACAATGAGCCACATACGGGGCCTACAGCTGTGCAGTTGTGATTCCGGTGGAACTCTGAGCTCCAGGCAGCCCAGGGAGCCTCACAGGTGCAGTGCTTTCACTCTTCCATGTCTGTCTTCCTTGCTCTGTGACAGCACAGACTAGCTGCTTTGATGACAGCTACCTTCCCAGAGCCTGGTCTGTGGTGCTCAGCACCTCAGCGGCCTGAAGGTGGGAAAGCAGACTGGTTCCTGGGGAAGGTAACATTTCCTAGCACTAAGTTCTAAGAGAAATTTTTCACGGCTGGATGTGGTGGCTTATGCCTGTAATCCCAACACTTTGGGAGGCCGAGGTGGGTGGATCGCTTGAGGTTAGGAGTTCAAGACCAGCCTGGCCAATATGGTAAAACCTCATCTCTACTAAAAATACAAAAATTATCTGGGTGGGGTGATACATGCCTATAATCCCAGATACTGGGGAGGCTGAGGCACAAGAATCGCTTGAACCTGGGAGACGGATGTTGCAGTTGCACCACTGCACTCTACCCTGGGTGACAGAGCGAGACTGTCTTAAAAAAAAGAAACAAAGTGTTCACATGAAGCTATAAAATTGGGATTTAGGGTGATAATAGCTCATTTCTCAGTAACCTATTTACAACAAATGCAATTACAGTGCTCATGACACGCTTTCTCTGGTGTTTCTTGATTAAGGTAAAAAATATAGCATGGTATTACTGTATACATAGTATATAGAGCAAGACAAAGCAAACAGGACCAGATGGTTGGGGAGCATCAGACTAGGATGATTTAAATCTCATTTACAAGTTTACAAATAGATGGGAGGGGGGCAGTTACAGAACAAGCTAATCACCAAAGCAAATTGTTTGCATTTAGCTCATTTTTAATATTACTCTATGTGACTGTTTTTTAGAGATGGGGTCTCACTCTGTCACCCAGGCTGGAGTGCAGTGATGTGATCATAGCTCACTACAGCCTCCAACTCCCGAGCCCAAGTGATCCTTCTGCTTCCCTGCCACCATGCCAAGCAGATTATTATTATTATTTTATACAGATTGGTGGGGGTGGGGGGTGGTTCCACAATATTTCTCAGGCTGGTCTTAATCTCCTGACCACAAGCAGTCTTCACCCCTCAGTCTCCAAAGCGCTGGGATTACAGATGTGGGCCACTGCATCCGGCCTTACCTGTTATTTTTATCGCTTTAGCTTTTCCTGCAGAGTGGTACAGAATAGAAACCACACAGAAAAGGCCCCAAATCTTCCTGCCTATAAACCTCATTGACTCTTTTTTTTTTTCTTTTTTTTTGTGAGACGGAGTTTCGCTCTTGTTACCCAGGCTGGAGTGCAACGGTGCGATCTCAGCTCACTGCAACCTCCGCCTCTGGGTTCAAGCAATTCTCCTGCCTCAGCCTCCCGAGTAGCTGGGACTACAGGCGTGCGCCACCATGCCCAGCTAATTTTTGTATTTTTAGTAGAGACGGGGTTTCACCATGTTGACCAGGATGGTCTCGATCTCTTGACCTCGTGATCCACCCACCTCGGTCTCCCAAAGTGCTGGGATTACAGGCGTGAGCCACCGCGCCCGGCCGACTCTTCAAAAATTTCAAGTAATTAATCTAGAAAGTAAGACTTCCTGAGATGTTTAATCCGCGTTAAAAAAAAAAAGTTAAAATATTCAAACTATAGAAAGAAACTAAAAAGTAAAACCCTCCTTCCCAGGGTCACCATGTTGCACAACTCCAGGGGGCATCATTTGCATTGAAGTTGTGCGACAAGGCACCCTTGTCCCTTCTTTCTTCGATTCCTTTTCTCCAACATCGTCTCTGTTAACAGTTTAAAGCTATTTTCTAATTTTTTTTTTTTTTTTTTTTTTGAGACAGAATCTGGCTCTGTCACCCAAGGCTGGAATGCAGAGGTACAATCTTGGCTAACTGCAGCCTCTGCCTTCTGGGTTCAAGCAATTTTTGTGCCTCAACCTCCCAAGCAGCTGGGATCACAGGCATGCGCCAACATGCCTAGCTAATTTTTGTATTTTTTGTAGACTGATTTTCGCCATGTTGGCCAGGTTGGTCTTGAACTCCTGGCCTCAAGCTGTCCACTCGCCTTAGCCTCCCAAAGTGTCAGGATTACAGGCATGAACCACTGCACCCGGCCTCCTAAATTTTGTTTTTTAAATAGCTGGGCACAATGGGCCTTATCTATAGTGCCAGTGACTTAGGAGGCCAAAGTGGGAGGATTGGCTGAGTACAGTAGTTTGAGGCTGCAGTGAGCTATGATCATGCCACTGCACTCTACTCTGGATGACTGAGCGAGACACCTAATATCGATAATAACTTAAAAATCCTAGGGCCGGGCGTGGTGGCTCACGCCTGTAATCCAAGCACTTTGGAGGCCAAAGTTGGTGGATCACCTGAGGTTGGGAGTTCAAGACTAGCCTGACCAACACGGTGAAACCCCGTCTTTAAAAAAAAAAAAAATCCTCAAAAGAAAGAGGTATAGTCTCTGAAGTATGAGAGATGAAGGGTGGATGTCAAGAAGGGCTTTCTAGCAGAGACGAAATGTTGAAAAGAAGCCTGTAGCTAGCAGAATTTTGAGCATGGACTGCAGCAGGAAAGAGCACAGGCTGGACTTCCAGCCGGTCTGCTGTAAGAGACCCAGGACGGGGCAAATGAATAGAGCAGAAGGCGTTACTCCCTTGCTCTGGCTTGAGGACAGCAGGGATGTCTGGGTCCGACTGCTCCAAGCTGGCCAGCTCTGCGCAGGTGGCTCCGGGCTGGGAGGCCCTGACATGCCTGGGGAATTTTATAGGCTCGGCTCAAGGCAGCCCTGGCTGGTGAGAGCCAGGGGCACTGGCAGGGCGGCTGACTGGTTTATGGGCCATGGCTAGAACAGCGCCCGAGTGCCCCACCTGTCTCTGCCCACCGCAGGCTTCCAGGACGTGCATGCCATGGTCTTCGTGGGCTTTGGCTTCCTCATGGTCTTCCTGCAGCGTTACGGCTTCAGCAGCGTGGGCTTCACCTTCCTCCTGGCCGCCTTTGCCCTGCAGTGGTCCACACTGGTCCAGGGCTTCCTCCACTCCTTTGACAGCGGCCACATCCATGTTGGCATGGAGAGGTGGGCAGCAGCCACCTACCCATCTCCCCTAGGCCCACTCAGGAGGCTCCTGCCCAAGGGCCCCAGCTCAAGCCCTGACCTTCAAGCCTGCTTCCTGACTCACGATTTTGGCTGTCACTTGGTTTAGTTAGGTGTCCTGCCTGTCCTTATTGCCTGATTTCCTCTCTCATCCTTGACCCTCACACTCAGCCCCACCTCCTCATTCTTTAGGGCCCCTGTTCCCCAAGAGCTTCAAGGAGGGTAGACAGCTCTGGTTCTTCCACCTATTGTGGACTTTGTCAGCCGAGTCACTGAACCTCCTTGAGACTCCATTTCTTTTTTTTTTTTTTTTTTTTTTTTGAGACGGAGTTTCGCTCTTGTTACCCAGGCCGGAGTGCAATGGCGCGATCTCGGCTCACCGCAACCTCCGCCTCCTGGGTTCAGGCAATTCTGCTGCCTCAGCCTCCTGAGTAGCTGGGACTACAGGCACGTGCCACCATGCCCAGCTAACTTTTTTTTGTATTTTTAGTAGAGACGGGGTTTCAGCTTGTTGACCAGGATGGTCTTGATCTCTTGACCTCGTGATCCACCCGCCTCGGCCTCCCAAAGTGCTGGGATTACAGGCTTGAGCCACCGCGCCCGGCGCAAGACTCCATTTCTTATCTACAAATAGGGCCAGGTGATCCCTTCCAACTCCAGTGGGGGCTTGAGCTCCTCGTCTTCTCTGCAGAACTCCGCCCCCACCCCATCCACCGTGTCATGCTGTCCTGGCTTCATGCCTGGCAGAACAGAGGTCAGCCTCCCTGACGCCTCTCGCTCCCCCTTCTGCCCCCAACCCCAGCATGATCAACGCTGACTTTTGTGCGGGGGCCGTGCTCATATCCTTTGGTGCTGTCCTGGGCAAGACCGGGCCTGCACAGCTGCTGCTCATGGCCCTCCTGGAGGTGGCGCTGTTCGGCATCAATGAGTTTGTGCTCCTTAATCTCCTGCGGGTAAGAGTCTGGGGAGGGGTGGGGGGTGGTCAAGGTCAGCCTCTGAGCCAGGAGCACGGGGGCGGCAGGGGCGGGAATGGGGCAGGGGCCTGCCTCTCCACCTCCCTGCACCTCCCCAGGTGAGAGACGCGGGAGGCTCCATGACTATCCACACGTTTGGCGCCTACTTCGGGCTGGTCCTTTCACGGGTTCTGTACAGGCCCCAGCTGGAGAAGAGCAGGCACCGCCAGGGCTCCGTCTACCATTCAGACCTCTTCGCCATGATTGGTGAGGCCTGCAGACGGGTGGTAGCATGGGTGGTAGCATGGGGAGGGGGCTGGTCTGGCTGCCTCTGACCTGGGCCAGAGGTGACTGTCTCCTGGGTGCTGCCCGCGGTCCTGGGGTTGTGCCTGGGCACTCCCTTTCCATTTGGATTCTGCTGTGAGAGCTCTGGGATCTGCGCTCATCATTCTCAAGGGTTTTATGACATCTTAAACTTCAGCCCTGGGGAATGCACATGCCCTGGGTCCCTTCCTGGGGCCTTTATAAATCCACCTCAATCCCTGCTTAAAACCTTCCAGGGCCCCCATCAGCCACAGGTTAGAAAACAGCCTCCTTGCCAGGCGCGGTGGCTCACGCCTGTAATCCCAGCACTTTGGGAGGCCAAGACGGGTGGATCACGAGGTCAAGAGATCGAGACCATCCTGGTCAACATGGTGAAATCCCGTCTCTACTAAAAATACAAAAATTGGCTGGGCATGGTGACGCATGCCTGTAGTCCCAGCTACTTGGGAGGCTGAGGCAGGAGAATTGCTTGAACCCAGGAGACGGAGGTTGTGGTGAGCCGAGATCACGCCATTGCACTCCAGCCTGGGTAACAAGAGCAAAACTCCGTCTCAAAAAAAAAAAAAAAAAAAAAAACCCCAGAAAACAGCCTCCTCAACTTCCACGTCAGCCCCTCCTCCACCCTCCTCGCTGGCTCAGGCTCCAGCCTTTTGCCTGCCCTCGCCTACAGGCCTCTGCGTGTCTGGCTCCCCCAGCAAATAGGCAATCTCTGCCTGCCCCTAGTGCTGCCTTCCACCTCCTAAGGATATTTTCTCCCAGGAGATTCCCTGGAAGCCCCTGCACGCTCAGGCAGGGGTAACGAGAGGAAGGGTCCTGGGTCACCACAGGGACTAACAGGGCCTGAGCTAGGAGCCCTGTCACCACCACCTGCTGCTGCTGCTTGTTTTTGTTGAGACAGTCTTGCTCTGTTGCCCACGCTGGAGTGCAGTGGCGCAATCTTGGCTCACCACAACCTCCACCTCCTGGGTTCATTCTCCTGCCTCAACCTCCTGAGAAGCTGGGATTACAGGTGTGTGCCACTACACCTGGCTAATTTTTTATATTTTTGGTAGAGATAGGGTTTCACCATGTTGGCCAGGCTGCTCTTGAACTGCTGACCTCAGGTGATCCACTCGCCTCGGCCTCCCAAAGTGCTGGGATTACAGGCGTTAAGCCGCTGTGCCTGAACACCGCCACCTGCTTCTAAGCATGTGCCTCCACCTCAGCTTCTGTTCCTCTATTTTCATAACTGCTGACAGAGGCAAATCCAGATTTTATTTTACTTTGTAGAAGGTATCGAATGGGGACTGAAGTGCCTATCGATATATGAAAGAGAGAGGCTGGCTTAGGATTGCTCAGCACTGCTGGGTCAGAGCACAGGGAACCCCAGGGCAGCTGAGCTCTCCTTGCCCTTTGAGACCCAGGTAAGTTTGCCTTGAAGTCCAAAGGCTTCCCCAGGTTTCCAGGCATTCCCAGAAGACTTGCATTCTCAGCTGTCTCCCAGCTCCTGGATTTTAGTGTCACCCAGACAGGAATGAAGCCCCTTCCTGGATTCTCCCACAAATGCTCCACCTACGGGATGCAAATGTGGGTGTGGGAGATTTCACTCAAGATGCTGCTGGGAGAAGCCACACCCAACAGACTACTCAGGACTAAGGGTGGTCCCTCAGTCTCCCGCCGTGCTGGTTTACGTCACAGGGTCCCCAGCCCTCTCCCTCACCTTGTCCTTTGGCTCCTCTCTCTTCCTCCAGGATGGACCTGGGAATTTCACACACAAAGGCAGGGTAAATGGGCTCCCAGTTCTTACTCAAAATGCACAGGCGCAGCCCATTCAGTACTCAGCAAACTGAGGCCTCTCCTGAACACTGCAGGGTCCGCCCTCTCCGGGAGAGATTGAGGTTGTCATTGTCTTTGTGATATGTGTATCAAGTACCCAGCATAGTACCCGACATAGTGGCCTCTGCCTTTTTCCTTTCCGTATCTGATACTTAAAAAAATGTCAATGTTCCAGCCGGATGCGGTAGTTCACACCTACAATCCCAGCACTTTGGGAGGCTGAGGTGGGTGGATCACCTGAGGTCAGGAGTTCGAGACCAGCCTAGCCAACATGGTGAAACCTCATCTTTACTAAAAATACAAAAATTAGCTAGGTGTGGTGGTGGGCACCTGAAGTCCTAGCTACTGGGAAGGCTGAGGCAGGAGAATCGCTTGAACCCGCTAGGTGGAGGCTGCAGTGAGCCGAGATTGAGCCGCTGCACTCCGGCCTGGGTGGTAGAGTGAGACTTTGTCTTAAAAAAAAAAAAAAATTCAATGTTCCGTGGTTTTCAACCAATTAGTTTCTTTTTGTGCTGGTGCCCTTCAAGAGCTGCCATTTGCTGGGCGTTTTGTGCCTGCTAGGCCACGGGCTATGCATTTATGTGCATTGCCTCATTTAATTGCCGCTTGATAAGGTGGTGGCATTATCGTTATTATTATTATTTTCGAGATAGGGTCTGGCTCTGCAGCCCAGGCTGGAGTGCAGTGGCACCATCTCAGCTCACTGCAACCTCCACATCCCAGACTCAAGCAATCCTCCTGCCTCAGCCCAGCCATGTGCTACCATGCCTGGGTAATTTTTTTTTTGTATTTTTGGTAGAGATGAGGCTTCACTATGTTGTCCAGGGTGGTCTCAAACTCCTGAGATCAAGCTATCTGCTGGCCTCAGGTTCCCAAAGTGCTGGGATTACAAGCGTGCGCCACTGTGCTCGGCCTAAGGTGGTGTTACTATCAATCCCACTTAACAGATGAGGAGACTGAGGCTGCTGAGAGTAAGCAACTTACCTGCAGTCATACAATTTGTCCCTTGAGTGGGAGCCACTTCCTTCCTCTCACTCCGCCTGCCTGCCCACCATCTAGGGACCATCTTCCTGTGGATCTTCTGGCCCAGTTTCAACTCTGCGCTCACAGCGCTGGGGGCTGGGCAGCATCGGACAGCCCTCAACACATACTACTCCCTGGCTGCCAGCACCCTCGGCACCTTTGCCTTGTCAGCCCTTGTCGGGGAAGATGGGCGGCTTGACATGGTATGGGGAAGAAGGCTTCAGAGAGGCAGAGGGGGTGGCCTGGGGGGAAAGGAGAGGTCTGAGACCCTCAAGAAAGAGTCTCCAGGGGAATAGATAAGGGCACAGGCATAGGGGCTCCATCTGAGCTGGTGGCTGTGGGGTCAGAATGGGAGATGATATGATAGCGGGAGAGTTAGAGGTTAGATGGCAGAGGGACTTCCAGAAGCAGTAGGTGTCACTGTGGTGGATAGGGCTGGGTTGCTGTGGGTGTGACAGTCTGAAAGGGCCTTTGACACCTTATCCCTTAGGTCCACATCCAAAATGCAGCGCTGGCCGGAGGGGTTGTGGTAGGGACCTCGAGTGAAATGATGCTGACACCCTTTGGGGCTCTGGCAGCCGGCTTCTTGGCTGGGACCGTCTCCACGCTGGGGTACAAGTTCTTCACGGTATAGATGCCCCTCGGGCCCCGGGTAGAAGATGCCGAGTCTTTGTGCCTTTCCTCCCACCTCTGCAACAGGCTGGGGCAGGTGGGGAGTGGCACAGGAGACTCATGATCTGTCCTGTCCTCCAGCCCATCCTTGAATTGAAATTCAAAGTCCAAGACACATGTGGAGTCCACAACCTCCATGGGATGCCGGGGGTCCTGGGGGCCCTCCTGGGGGTCCTTGTGGCTGGGCTTGCCACCCATGAAGCTTACGGAGACGGGTGAGTCTCCTCCCAACCCACGCTGCAGTCGTCATCCCTCTGGAATGGCCTCTGTCATTCTCTTTCTCTGTGTGTGACCCAGAAAAGGGAATCAATTCATTCATTTATCCATATTCTGGGAGCAAAGGAAATTGGAGTGAACCAAACCAAACCAGAAACTGCCCTCCTGGTCCTCAATCAGGGGCAGCAGGTCATGGAACAAATGACTTCAAGAGTGTTATGTGTTACTGAAGGGTCAGTAAGAGATAATGACCCTTAGGATCTATTTCTGCACATCAAGTGTGGGCAAAAGCAACCTGCAAACGGAGTCTTGAAAGGTGCCTAGGTGTCTGCTGGCCTGTGAGGGTTGAGGGGAGCTCCAGGCTGTGGGCCTGGCTTGAGCAATGGCCTGGAGGTGAGAGTTAGCCTGGCGCCCACCCTCAAGACCCTCTTGGCCACTTCCTGTCCCCTGGTGCGAGTTCCAGAGAAATGGGCAGCTCCGGCCCTGTGCTGCGTCCCTGTCTCTCCTACCCCCGCCCGGGCTTTCCACCATCTGGTCTCTCTGCAGCCTGGAGAGTGTGTTTCCACTCATAGCCGAGGGCCAGCGCAGTGCCACGTCACAGGCCGTGCACCAGCTCTTCGGGCTGTTTGTCACACTGCTGTTTGCCTCTGTGGGCGGGGCCCTTGGAGGTGAGTAACCTTGGATTTTCCAGAGGAAGGGGCATGGGGTCCTACACCCCTGACATGGATTCATTCACTCACAGATATTTATGGAGCATCTACTTTGTGCCATAAAGTAGGGTTTGGGTTGTGGGTTCAGGGGTAACCTCCTGCAGGCACGGAGTTGCACGCGGGTGCTTGCTCCCTTCTGGTGCCAAGGGCAGCAGAGGAGCCGGCAGGAGGCGAGCGGGACCCTCTCTCGCCGGCCTGTGCTTGCCTGTGCTGCTCCCTCTGTCCACTAGGGGGAAGCCCGACCTCAGGCTGAGGCCTGGAAGGGGCCGGCTGCGCCCTTTGGGGCAGGGACTGGGAGGCGAGGAGACGGCCTGCCAGCTCCAGAACCCAGCGCGAAAACCTTCCACAGAGGAAGCTGCCCACGGCTCGTGTCAGGCAGCCGCTCTTCATGTGTGGCCTTAGTCTTTTTGGCTTTCAAAATAAAACCTGATTCCGCATCCCCCACTTCTGCTCTTACCTGGAGACCCACCCTTCTCCCCTCCCCTCTGTCTCTTCCTCCCTCCCTCCCTCCCTCCCTCTCTCCTTCCCTTCATTTATTTTTTTGAGATGGAGCCTTGGTCTGTCTTCCTTCCTCCTCTTTCATTTTATTTTTTATTTTTTTTTATTTTTTCGAGGTGGAGCCTTGGAACTGTGGTCTGTCGCCCAGGCTGGAGTGCAGTGACACAATCTCAGCTCACTGCAACCTCTGCCTCCTGGCTTCAGGTGATTCTCCTGCCTCAGCCTCCCTGGTAGCTGGGATTACAGGTGTGCACCACCACACCCAGCTAATTTTTTGTAGCAGAGATGGGGTTTCATCATGGCCAGGCTGGCCTCAAACTCCTGACCTCAGGTGATCCACCCGCCTTGGCCTCCCAAAGTGTTGGGATTACAGGTGTGAGCCATTGTGCCTGACCACCTAGAGACTTTCATTCTCTAATATGGTTTAATTCATTCATTCATTTAATAACTTATTTATGCTATAAGCATTTTTTTGAGGCAGAGTCTCACTCTGTCACCCAGGCTGGAGTGCAGTGGCACAAGGTCAGCTCACTGCAACCTCTGTCTTCCAGGCTCAATTGATTCTCCTGTCTCAACCTCCCAAGTAGCTGCATGCCACCACACCTGGATAATTTTTGTATTTTTAGTAGAGATGGGCTTGCTGTCACCATATTGGCCAGGCTGGTCTTGAACTCCTGACCTGAAGTGATCTGCCTGCCTCAACCTCCTAAAGTGCTAGTGATTACAGCCCTGAGCCACAGCACCTGGCTGCAATGAGCATTTTCTGTGCCTCTCTTGTGTGGGAGGCCACAGAAAGCTCAGCAGCTGTGGTTCATGATGGAATCAAGAGCTGGTCTATTACCAAATGCACACACTTGAGCAAATTATTTACTTCTCTGAGTCTTGTTTCTTTGTACTACAGGGATAATACTGGCCTTGCAGGGTTGCTGTGTGACTCAGGAAAGCAAGACTGGTCAAGTACTTTGCACAGGGCCTGGCACATAGTAGATGCTCAACAAATACAGCTGTGTTTTTGTCTGCACAGGCATCATGTTGCTCTCATGCCTCCCAGACCCCTGAGTCCTGTGGCAGTGGGTGGCACCCTCCTCCATGGTAGGGGGCAGAGAAGCCTCACAGATCCTCCCCTACCACCACCAGGGCTCCTGCTGAAGCTACCCTTCCTGGACTCCCCCCCAGACTCCCAGTGCTACGAGGACCAGGTTCACTGGGAGGTGAGACACAGATGGGCCCTCACACCCTCTGAGCCTCCCTTCCCTGCCTCGACGCCGTCTTCCTTCCTGGCTGCTCCTGTAGCTCCTGGAGCTACCCTTTCACCTCCACCCACTCCTTCCTTCCAGGTGCCTGGTGAGCATGAGGATAAAGTCCAGAGACCTCTGAGGATGGAGGAAGCAGACACTCAGGCCTGACCCGCTGCTGGCCCCTGAGAGGACACGCTCCTTTTAGAAGATGCTGATTGGCTGCTCTTAGGAGTTCCTTTTGGCCGGGCGCGGTGGCTCAAGCCTGTAATCCCAGCACTTTGGGAGGCTGAGGCGGGTGGATCACGAGGTCAAGAGGTCGAGACCATCCTGGTCAACGTGGTGAAACCCCGTCTCTACTAAAAATACAAAAAACTAGCTGGGTGTGGTGGCGCGTGTCTGTAATCCCAGCTACTCAGGAGGCTGAGGCGGGAGAATTGCCTGAACCCGGGAGGCGGAGGTTGCGGTGAGCCGAGATCGCGCCATTGCACTCCGGCCTGGGTAACAAGAGCGAAACTCCGTCTCAAAAAAAAAAAAAAAAAGAGTTCCTTTTGCACTCCCATTCCTCCACCTGCAAGAAAGGAGCCATGAGCTGAAAGGAGGCCCCTTTCCATAGGCAGCATCTCGAGGGAGAGGGGTAGCAGGCTGGGAGACGGTGGGCAGTGGGGCCGTAACTGGGTACGGTAGGGGGAACCTCACCAGCTGCCTGACCCGACTGCTTTACTAGCCTGCACGTGGGTAGAAGGGGCCAAAGTGAGGCACCCAAGTGGCCCACTGGCCCCACATCACACAGTTAGCGAAGCCTGAGCTGGGCCTGGCTGAGGGTGATAAACGCCGCCGTATCTAAGGGTTCTGACTCCTTGCCTTTGTGCCCTGGGAACATGGGAAGTTCCTCCTACCTTCTAACTCACGATGGAAGGACTTCCTGGAGGTTCCTGGTGAGGCAGGATGATTCCTGATCTTTGGACTCCCTCTAGAGTGCCATGTCCTACCAGGCGAGTGGCCCCCCGAGGCACAGGGAGCTCATTCTCTCCCAGAAAACAGGGTGTTTTGTTACAGGTTGGCTTGGGCTGTGGGAGAGAGTTCTTCCTCTTCCAGAACTGCTGCTTCTCTGACTTTCACCTTGGGCAGCCTCTGCGCAGAGGAGGAGGAGGGTGCCCACAGGGCCCAAGGGAGACATAAGTTGTTTGCCACCAACCCTAAGAAGCTAGAAGCAGCAAGCACCTAGGTGCCACTTATATCCCAGTCCTTAGACTGAGGAGTGGGGGAATTGCAAGGGCATCACTTTAGGGCCTGTGATTAGGGCTGTGGCAGAGAAGGATGAAGACGCTCGCTGACCCCTATCCAAGGGCTTCTGTTGTCCTGAAGTCATTTGACCACCAGAGGGCGCTCCAAACCCAGCAGAGGAAGATGCCGCCTTTCTGCCCCTCCTTGGTCCTCTATGAAGAATGAAAGTCCTTCCTACAGCCTAACCCTCTTCCTGTCTGCTTCAGCTCTGGTCCTCGTGCATTCATGCCACAAGGCTTTTTTGAGTTCCTATACCCCACTACATGTCAGGCAGATGCCAGGAGTTTCAGATCTCTCATCCAGCAGAAATCCATCCCTCCAAGTAGACTGGAGCCCCCTTTCTAACACTGAAGGACTGGAGCCCCCTCTGCCTTCTGCTCTTCCCCTAGGCTTCTGACTACAGCGATTTCTCCCCTAAAACCAAGACCAGAGCCAGGCTCAGTGGCTCACGCCTGTAATCCAAGCACTTTGGGAAGCTGAGGCAGGCGGATCACAAGGTCAGGAGTTTGAGACCAGCCTGACCAACATGGTGAAACCCTGTCTCTACTAAAAATACAAAAAATTAGCTGGGCATGGTGGCGCGTGCCTGTAATCCCAGCTACTCAGGAGGCTGAGGCAGGAGAATTGCCTGAACCCAGGAGGCGGAGGTTGCGGTGAGCCGAGATCGCGCCATTGCACTCCAGCCTGGGTAACAAAAGTGAAACTCCGTCTCAAAAAAAAAAAAAAAAAAAAAAAAAAAATTAGCCAGGCATGGTGGTGCATGCCTGTAATCCCAGCTACTCAGGAAGCTGAGGCAGGAAAATCACTTGAACCCAGGAGGTAGAGGTTACAGTGAGCTGAGATTGTGCCACTGCACTCCAGTCTGGGTGACAGAGTGAGACTGTGTCTCAAAAAAAGCAAACAAAACAAACAACAACAACAACAACAAAAATAAGACCAATCAGACCTAGGAACCCAAGGAGGAAGCAGAGGGATTCTTGGGACCTAGGCCTGGAATTAGGACAAAAGGTGACCCCATTAGACTCCATGCCCCCCCATAGCTGGAGGGACTGAGCGGGCTGGCTGGAGAGGCCAAGCACAGAGGTGAGGAGAAGGAGGTTGAGGGACAAGGCTTCCGTGGCGCCATCCCCGCTCATGTGACCCAGTTTTGCCTCTGCCCCTTCAGCCCCCCTCCTTCCTTCACCACTCCCCGTGCCCACTGTTGGCTGGGGTAGGTGTATTGGGAGGAGTCCCTTGTGTAGAGGCAGAAGGATGACAGCTGGGATCACAAAAAGGTTCCTAAGTCACTGTCAGCCCTTGCTAGGAGGAAGGGAGGGAGTTTGGGAGAGCTGAGGCCCCACCTCCCATTCTACCTCTAGGGCCTCAGTTCCCAGCTCTGCTCTGCATGGGCCCAGATACAGCCAGCTGGCCTGTTCTCCCCCAGAGACCCCAGAGATCTGAAAGAAGACCTTCAGGAAAGGGGGATTCAAGGATAGGATGAGACCCCTGCCTGCCCCAGCCCATTTTGAGTGAGGAAAGCTACAAATCTTCATTTATTCATGGCACCAGCTGGGTGAGGTGGCTCACACCTGTAATCCCAGCACTTTGGGAGGCTGAGGCAGGAGGATTGCTTGAGCCCAGGAGTTTGAGACCATCCTGGGTAACACAGTGGGGCCCCATCCCTACAAAAAATAGCTAGGTGTGGCGGCATGCATCTGTAGTCCCCACTAATTGGGAGGCTAAGGCAGAAGGATTGCTTGAACCTGGCAGTTCATTACACTGAGCCACGATCGCTCTGCTGTGCTCCAGCCTAGGTGAGAGAGACCCTAGTTCAAAAAACAAACAAAATTCATAGCACCAACATTTTACAACCTGACCCTTTCCCTCTGCTGGCTGATGCTTTCCAGACTGCAACCAAGCCTGAAAAAATGGGCAGCTGTAGCCCAGGCTGGTCACGGCTGGGGGAAAGTGGCCCATCTCAATCCAGGGAGTCTTCCTGGAATAGGGACGACTGATCCCTCTCTAGAAGGCAGTTGCCCAGACAGGTTCTATCAGACAAAAGGGTGTAGGTCTCATCATAGCCTGCCATGTCATGAGAAAGGGGCAGGGAGAGCGCTAACCCGTCAGAGGGCCCTGTGTGTCCCGGAGACAGTTCCAAGCTCTATCCGGTCTGTTGAAGCCTTCCCTGGCCCAAGTAATGATGCTAAGCCCTGCCTCTGGCCGCTGCACCCCATCCCATTCTCATTCAGGGGGCTGCCTGCCCAGGCCAGGACTGAACTTTCTGAAACTAGGCTCTTGGTTTTTCACTCTGCATTTCCTCCTGTCCCTCCCCCTACTTTACGTTGAACGCTGGACTCACCCCAGACCTTCCAGCCCTGGTTCCACTTCCTAGGGCTGAGCCATTCTTTGTGGCCTGGGTGTGGGTGACCATCCCGCCACTGATTTCGGTCAGGGAGCACAGAGGGCAGGAAAGACAGGTACCTTTAGCGCCCCTGCTTGAAGGCCAGCAAGCCCTTCCCTCCTCTCCCCTGGAGCCCCTGCCTCAGCGGCATCGTCTCCCACACGGTGGCCCATCTATTCAGGCTGGGTCAACGAGCAGGTCAAGGAGATGCCGGGGACAGGGGCCAAGGGGGCTCCTTCCTCACCCCTTCAGGACAATGAGGCCTCTGCCCCTCAGGGACAGCCCCTCTGATCAGCACCATTATTCCTCTCAGAGCGGGACAATCGGACACTTGCCCGCTCATGAACTCTGTCTGTCCAACCCCAGTGCCTGATCTCTGCGGACAGTGATGGACGAGGACACGGCCCCTGCCTGCCTCCCGGAGAAGGCTGATGCGGGGGGACAGGCCGCGCTGGGGTCAGGGTGGAAGCCCGCGGGGCCAGCGGCATTGAGGGAAGGTTCTCCGAAGCCGCTGCTGCTCTGGCCCGGCACAAGTGTGTGTATGGACCACAGCAGGATTTCCCACCCAGGGACATCAGGATAGGAGGCCCAAGGTCCCCAGGAGCCCCCAGGTGCTTCTGCCTTGTGCGGCCAGAGCCCCTCGGCCAGGAGCTGGAAGCTGCTCCTCTGACCTCCAGAGGACCCGGCACTCCGAACCCCGCGCAGCCTGGGAAAGGCCTGAGATTCCCCCCTATTGGGATTCACATCACGGCGCGGCGGCCCCAACTCGGGGAGGAATTAGATACGGCGTGGGTGTCCCAAGTGCGGGGCGGTGGCCATCCCGGGGCAGACCAGCTCGGCAGCCCGGTCCCCCCACCTCACCCCGATATTCCGCTCCCACCGTCAGGATCTCCCCCACCGCCGCCTCCGGCCCCGCGCGCCCCTTCTCCTTTGTCTGGCCCGCCCGCTCCCAGCCGGTCCGCCGCGCCGCCCCGCGCGCCCCGGCCCGTGCGCCCGCCGCCACCGCCCGGGAACAATGCGGGCCAATGTCTCCGGGCGGGCGAGCTGGCTATGCAAATGCCCAACGGCCTGTGAGAATCCCCTTCGCCGCCGCCCGGGCTTCCACGGCCTGAAAAGGGCTGGCGGCCGGGCCTGGGTGGGGGAGGCGGCCACTGCATAGGGATGAGCTGTCGTCCCGGGAGCGCTCGGGACAGAGCGCCATTGTTTGTGCCGCCGGCGTCTGATCACCAGTGGAGTCCGCCAGCCCGGGAGGAAGGCGGAGGGTGGCCCGAACCAGGCCTTGGGGCCGCAAAGAGGTGGTCATCTGTCCCCCGCCCATCCCATACCTACTGTCTTCCCCAAAAAGCCTTGACTTTGGGACCTGGCCATGGTGGTCCCTCTCTTGGCTACCCCGTCACTACTTGGGAGCCTGCACACGTCTGAGCCTGTGTCTTTTGGAGTTTAAAGCTGGCTGTGGTTGGTACTCTTCTCATCAGGGAGAAGACGTCACTCCCTTTTGGCCCCCTCTCCCCAAACTCCATCCATTTTTACACATCATATTGACCCAAAAGACTTTGACAGGTGTCTCTGAGGCCAGTTCTTTCCAGAGCCCTGAAATACTTGGCGGTGTTCCCAAAGCAAAACAGGTCACTGGGCAGAGACGTCCCAAGGCCCAGTCCAGGCTGTGGGGCAGCTCCTTCCCTCTCCCATCTACCACCAGATAAGGAGCCCCAACTTTTTTTATTTGAGACGGAGTTTCGCTCTTGTTACCCAGGCTGGAGTGCAATGGCGCGATCTCGGCTCACCGCAACCTTCGCCTCCTGGGTTCAGGCAATTCTCCTGCCTCAGCCTCCTGAGGAGCTGGGATTACAGGCACGCGCCACCATGCCCAGCTAATTTTTGTATTTTTTAGTAGAGACGGGGTTTCACCATGTTGACCAGGATGGTATCGATCTCTTGACCTCGTGATCCACCCGCCTCGGCCTCCCAAAATGCTGGGATTACAGGCTTGAGCCACCGCGCCCGGCCTAAGGAGCCCCAACTTTTATTGGGAGAAAGGGCAGCCATAGCAGGATGAAAACAAACGTCTCCAATGACACAGAGGTGGGGGCTTGTCACACAAAGTCCCCTCCCACAAGCAAAAGAAGTGCATCCCTCTATCCCAGCACAGGAGACTGTGCCCATCTAACAGAAGGCACCCATCAAACACTGCAGAACACCCGGGCAGTGGGCAGGGAAGTTCTCGGCTCAGAGCAGAGCCTGTTCTGGCTGGGAACTTGGCACTCTGGACTTGAGCGCTTCCAGGCTGAGCTCCAGTGAATGGGCTGGAATCTTTGCAAGGCACACGACCTGAATTCACCTTTTCTTTTTCTTTTCTTTTCTTTTTTGCTTTCTTTTTTTTGAGATGGAGGTTCGCTGTTGTTGCCCAGGCTGGAGTGCAATGGCGCGACCTCGGCTCACCACAACCTCCGTCTCCCAGGTTCAAGTGATTTTCCTGCCTCAGCCTCCCGAGCAGCTGGGATTACGAGCATAAACCGCCATGCTCGGCTGATTTTGTATTTTTTAGTAAAGAAGGGATTTCTCCATATTGGTCAGGCTGTTCTCAAACTCTTGACCTCAAGAACTCCCGACCTCAGGTGATCCGCTCACCTTGGCCTCCCAAAGTGCTGGGATTACAGGTGTGAGCCACGATGCCCAGCGAATCCACCTTTTCTAAATCCACACTGAGACTCAGGAGTAAGGGCTTCCGCCACTCAAGGGAGATGCCGTTTTGGAAATGGTGCTTGGGCCCTTGAAGCCTTGATGCTTCCTTGATGACTCATAGTGGCTTTAGGGGCAACACCAAAATGAGAACTGTCCCAGGAACTCCTGTCTTCAGTGGTAGGAAGGCAGGAGGGGCTGAATGAGGGGAGGAGGAAGAGGAAGAGGGGGGCGGGCAATCTTCCGGAAAGCAGAGTCCCAGCACTGGGCTCAGAGGCATGTTCCTTTGTGCTCTGGCCCAGCCTTCCACCTGAGATATAGCTCTTCCCCTCTGTCCCCCTTGCCTCTGTAAAGATCCAGGTGCAGCGTCCATGTCAGCCATTCTGGGGTGGGGCAGTGGGGCCTGGCTTCTGGAATAGTATCTGGAAAATTATTAGATGAGAGGAAGGTTGGGAGCAGGGACCAGGCCTGGGAGCTGGGGCATTTCCTGGGGCCGAGGAGGCCACCGGGGTTCTTTTCACCTCTGGTCTGTTCACCTGTCTGGGGTAGTGGGCCCTCTGTAGCTCCTCACCTATCCAGGGCACTGGCCCTCCACAGCATTCTGACCTGGGGCTGCCCAGCCTCATGGAAACTCCTCCAGAGGCCCCAAAAGCCACCTCTGAAAGAAGCTAATCCAGCATCCCCACCCCTCTCCTCTGCCCACCTGAGCCTCAGAGCACACGTGTCCCTCCCATCGCCCTCCCTCTCCAAGGCATTTGCAGATGGTCACCCTTGTCTTGGGCAGGCCCCAGAGCTCCCTGCCCTGAGGTGCCCCTTTCCCTTCAGCCTGGATTTCCAGGACTCTCTGGGCAGGTCTCTGGGGCCCCAGGCAGGCACCAAGCAGGCCCAGCTTGGCTCTGAGGCTGAGAGAGGAAGTGGGCTTTGTTGTGCCTGGGCATCGTCTGGATTTTCCCACCCTGCTCTTGGCAGGAGAGCCCTCAGCTGGAGAAGTTGCCCCCGCCCCACGCCAGCGTCCCCTCCTTCCCAGCTCAGCACCATCCATCTCCGTCTCCTCAGAGCGAGGAATGTGCTCCAGGACACTGTGGGGCTTGTTCCCAATCCCCTTCTAGCTCATTTCACTCGGGCTTTTATAGACTCGCCTCCATCCCACGGGCTGCTGTCTGGGTTCTGGCGCTGAAGACACAGACAGAGGTCCCCCGCCTCCCTGCAATTCCTCACACTCCGTTTTGTCCCAACACCATCTGAGGAGGCTGCGCTGTGGGGGGTCAAGGCACCCTGGTGTGGGAGGCCGTAGGGGGTGGGGGGGTGGAGGGTGGGTCCCCCTCCCCATCTTTCCAGCCCCTGGCTCTGCTGGGCTGGGCTTTGGCACTGCCCACGGCGGCATCATTCCCCATGCTGCAGCCATCCATCCCCTCGCCCGCCCTTCCTGTCCACGCCCCGCAAGCCTCGATTATTGGTGAAATTAGCACTGGGCTTCTTGTTGGCGGTTGCTAATTAAGACCATTAATAAACGCGATTGTTAATGCTGCAGCAGGCAGCAGCCCAGGCAGCTAATCACCGCACCGCTGGCAGGCGCGGGGCCGCTGGCTTCCCCGGCTCCATCTTGGGAAGGACCTGCTCCCTTTCCCAAACCCACTCACCTCAGGCCCTGCCAGGGGAGGGTGGGTGGAGACAAAGGCACCCAGGGGGGTTCACTGAGCCCTGCAGAGAAATGGAGTGGGGGAGGGAGGGGATAACCTGCTCTGGGCTGGCCCAGGCCAGGATGTGTGCCTGTGAGAGGCCTGAGAACCCACCTGCTGCCAGCAGCACACGGGGTGGGCCGGGTGGCGGGTGCAGAGGCTCTGGAGAGAGCGTGGGTGGGCGCCCACATGGGCAACCCTGCTCTCCCACAGCCCACAGCTCGAGTGCCCTCTGGAGTCCCCCTTTGCCTGCCGCCTTGAGGACCAGGCTGTGGAGTGTGGCCCCTTCTGCGGGGGTGTCACCGTGGTTGGGGGCCATCTCAGCGAAACAGTGAGGTGATCTCTGTAAGAGGGTGGAGGACATCTCTGACCGGAACGTTTCCCTCAGTTACTGGGCACCCACCATGTGCCAGAGCAGAGGATACTGTCATAAACAAAAGGCGTTCTCTTCCCAGGAGCTGCCCCAACCTCCTCCAACGGCATGCCGTCTCTCCCTGAATGTCTCCCTCATGGCACCCCACCTCACACTGCCCGTAATGAGCTGTTATTTATCTGTTCACCCCAGCGGGGCTGTGCTCTAAAGGACAGTGGCTGTGTGTCCCCGCGGGCAGTGGAAGCCCATTCTGGCTTTGGTGACAAAGCCACGGTCCTTCTGCTTCCTTCCCAGCCTTGCTGTCCCCTGCCTGACCTCCAGCCTTGGGCTAACAGAGCAGGACGGGTGGCGAGGGGCCCTCGGGTCCACTTTGCCCAAGTTGGACCCTGTGGAGGTAGGAGAGCCTGCCTGCTCTCAGCTGGGACTCCAGGACGTAGGATGTGGGCCCTGGCGGCCTTTCCAGGAGCTGTCTGCTGCCTGGGCTTCCCCTCTGGCCCAACCTGGCCTCTGCACCCCAAGCAGGCTGGGCAGTTTCCTGGAGAAGCCACCTCTGGGCTCAGTCCCACAGGCCACATTGATGGGAAGGGGCCTGGCCTGAGCTTGGCCATGTTTGTGGGCCTAGCCCTCGCCCCACCCCCCGTGGACGGGCCCCTGAATCCCAGGCTGCCAGAGACAAGAGAAGGGTTGGAGGCCTGAATGGCCAACTGTTCTCTGGGGAGGTTTGGCCCCCTTTAAAGATCCTCCTCAGCACCTCCACCTCCCTCCCAGGGTGATTATCGCCATAGACTCCTTTCTTGGGGAACACAAAGAGTCCCTCAACTCCCATCCTCAAGGCAGGATAATGGGCCATTCACACTGAGGGGACCCCAGCCCCACACCTGGCCCTCTCAGGCAGCCCCCAACCGTCCCATTGTCCCAGGCCCGCCTTGCACACGGGTGTCAGTGACAGAGAAGCCCAGGCCCGCAGCTGGGGCACTCCTGGCCCTTCCCCCACCTCTGCAGCCGCCTGGACTCTGGGCCCGATGTGGGGGAGGCGGGCCTGCCATTCATCCCACACCCGCTCACTCGGAATTTCACTCCTCTCGAAGGTCCTTACAGAGCGATGGGAAAATCGGAGGGAATAATTAGGAAAATCATTAGCGTCTCAAGGCCCATCTGAGAGGGATTAAGGGATTAAAAGCCTTCCAACCAATCTCTCCTGCTTTAAGGTTGTTGTCGGGGTTTTGTTTTCAGGACTTTTTTTCTCTTCTTATTCCCTGGGTTGGGAGAGACTAAAGTCTTGGTGGATTCTTCCCTCAAAAGCTGTAGTCAAGACATTGAAGTCCGGGTGGAGAAGCATGGGGGGGAGCAGGTGTGCGGGGCGGTCCCTTCCCGAGCTCTCCTGGGCTGCCATGAATCACTTCTTGAGGTGGCTTCTCCAGGAAACCGCCCAGCCTCCTTCTCAACCCCACTTAATGTTGGGTGCCCTGAGACACTGAGCTCCTCTGGGGCAGGAACCGCCTGGGAGCAGACATTGACCTTGACCCTGCCATGTCACTCTTTTCTCAAACTTGGGGATTCTCATTTCACGCCTACGAGCTCCCTATGGGATGAGGGCCTTAGCCCCATTTCACAGATGACAAACTGAGCACTTAGCAGACTTGTCTAAAGTTCCACACCCACTTAGGGGCAAATTAGATGAGAGCCCCGGACCCTTTTTCTTTTTTGTTTGATAGAGTTTTGTTTTTTGTTTTTTGGTTTTTTTTTTTTTTTTTTTTTGAAAGGCCTGATACTATACCAGGTACAAGGCTTTTGTACCTTCTGTCCTTCTGACCGAAATGCTCACCTCCCAAACATCCCCAGGGCTGGCTTCTGCACCTCCCTTTGGTCTTTGCTGGAATCACATCCTTCCTGAAGGGAGATGTCTGGGAGTGGCTTCAAAATAACATGGGAAGTGGGGGAAGAGGGGTGGGGTGCAGGTGAAACAAGATTGGCATACGTTGAAGCCAGGTGAGGGATAGGCAGGGGCTCCTTATACTATTCTGTTTATATTATATCTATTTTTAAATTTCCACAAGAAAAACTGGAGCAAAACCTGGTTTTCCCTAAGCACCATATTTTATTTTTGAGCCAGAGTCTCGCTGTCACCCAGGCTGTGAGTGCAGTGGTGCGATCTCAGTTCACTGCGACCCCTGCCTCCTGGGTTCAAGCGATTCTTGTGCCTCAGCCTCCCGAGTGGCTGGGATTACAGGTGCCTGCCACCACGCCCAGCTAATTTTGTATTTTTACACAATCTTTTCCTCGTGTTTCACCATGCTGGCCAGGCTGGAGGCACCTTATTTTAAACGACAACTCACCACCCCAGCCCAGCCTGGCCTGGTGCCCTTTCCTTATCTTTCTCCAGATGGTTTATTACGGTCAGACATGAATTATTTTACCTGTATGTTTTGATTCTTGCCAGTGGGCTACACTAGGTTCAAAGTCATGGGGTCAGAGGTCCTGGGGTTCGTTTGTGTAGGCCGGTTGGCCAGTGCCGCAGCAAGCAGAGTGGCACCTGGCACGGAGATGCCCTCCATCCCTGAGTGAAGGCCTGGGTGACGCGGTGTCTGGAGGCTCTGGGCCCAGCTGCCAAGGGCAGGGGCAGCCTGTCGGCTTGTGTTTCGGGCCTGTGGGGTTCTTCAGCACCTGGAGCCACAGCTGGAGGGTCCTTCTCAGCACTCCCAGCCTGGGATAAGCCCCTAAGTGTCCCATTATGCACCATTCACTCTCACTTTGTCGGCCCATCCACAGCCCCTGAGTTCTTTTGTGAGAGGGGCCTGGGAGGGCGAGGGGCTTTTACCACAAGGCCTCATTATTCCCAGCCGGAGCAGTAATGAGGAGGCCCTTCCCCGGACTAGTACATTTTGTACGGCCCCTCCCATTTAATAACTATAATAACGGCCACCGTTTATGACTCTTCTCCTACCCCAAACACTTTGCATACATTATCTCATTTAATTCCCCTGACAGCTCTGGGGAAATAGGTACTCTTTGTATCCCCATTTTTCAGATGAGAAGGTAAGACTGGGAGACTACAGCGCCTTTCTCTTCGGCTCAGCTGAACAGGCAAGGGAAGGGCCGGGACACAGCGATGTCCCAGTAGGGTCAACTGAGGTTGGAAGAGGGGGCGTGGCCTCGGGAAGAGCACACCGAAGATTAGCAACGGGGCAGCGAAAGCCCCTTCACCAGGTGCAGGGAAGGGCAAGTGGAAGGCCTCAGTTCTCCGGGAGTTCACAGGTGACAGCATGTCTCACCCCTGTCCACCGGCTGCAGTAGGGGAGTGGCCATCACTGTCCCACCCCTCACGGGCAGGTGCTTCAGTGACTTGCCCATGTGCACACAGCTAGTGAGAATCCAGGTGCTCTGTCCACGGTGCCAACGAGGGGGTGGCAGGTGGGGAGGGAACTGCGAGGCTCCTGAAGAGGCCCCGGAAAGACGAGGGTGAGTGTGGCCACCATGAGCTGGCTCAGCAGGAGGCAGGAGTAGAGAGATGGAAGGGGGAGGTCGAGAAGGGACTGAAACGCCACTGGTTCCTCTCCAATAAGGAGTCTTGGAGGTTTGAGACAGTTTCGCTCTTGTTGCCCAGGCTGGAGTGCAGTGACATGATCTCGGCTCACTGCAACCTCTACCCACTGGTTTCAAGTGATTCTCCTGCCTCAGCCTCCCAAGTAGCTGGGGCTACAGGCGGGTTCCACCATGCCCAGCTAATTTTTGTATTTTTAGTAGAGACGGGGTTTCACCATGTTGGCCAGGATGGTCTTGATCTCCTGACCTGGTGATCCGCCCACCTCAGCCTCCCAAAGTGCTGGGATTATAGGCTTGAGCCACCGGGCCCCACCACACCTGGCTAATTTTTTAAACTTTTTTTTTTTTTGGTAGAGATAGGGTTTCATCATGTTGCCTAGGCTGGTCTTGACTTCCTGTGCCCCAGTGATCAGCCCACCTTGGCCTCTCAAAGTGCTGGGATTACAGGCACGAGCCACCACTCCAGGGCCACAGCTTGCTTTTTGCATGAAAGGCAAGAAAGCGGCCTGTACGAACCAGGTGAGTCTAGACTCCCGTAGCCGGAGGTCTTTGGGCTGCAATCTGCACACCGTTGACCCCTAGCCTCTAGACTCTCAGAGTCTAGAGAGGGTTTGACCATCTGTCCCTCCCCAGGAAGAAGGAAGGGCCTGAAAAGGGCCACCCCTGGTCTGTGGGACCCTTGACCTCTGCTTAGCTGTGGGAGCGTGTCTCCTCCTCAGTCTTTGCCGTGTGGTTGTGAAGGTTAAGTCAGTTTGTCACGTGCTCAGTACAGTGCCTGACACAGACTACGTTTTTAGTTGCATTCTGTTATTAATTACTCCAAGGACACCCCTCTTTCCCTAACCATCCCCTGTCTGAGTGTCTTCTCTCTGTGGAGATCTAAGCCCCTTTTTGCTCACTCCTGCCTCCCAGAAGTCTTCTCCAGGCCTCCTGTGACTCCATTAGGCTGCAGCCTTCATCTTGGTTTCCCAGGGAGGGCATTAAGGGAAGGACTGGCCAGAACGTGTGAGCATGTGCACTGAGGGCTCAGAGTGAAGAAAAAGACTCCCCTCCTGGCCCCTCAGCTCCGCCTCTTCTCTTCCACTTCCCTCAAAAAAACACCCGACTCATTCATTAGGAGCCCCAACAGCCAGGCCCTGGCTGAAGCCCTGGTGAAGCAGCAATTAGATCATTAGCACCGGCCCCAACCCACCTGCTTAGAGCCCCTCAAACACCTTTTAATTATAATCCCTTAATCTCCCTCAGATGGCAGGGCTGGCTCTAGGGCTTTTGCCCAGCACAGCCCCTTTCCTTCTCTCTCTTTCCCCAATTAAGGGGTTCTCTTGGTAGAGAGCCCCTATCCCAGCTAGAGGCCTCTCAGCCCCGGGAGGAGCAAGATCTGTTGCTTTGTCTCTTTTTCCAGGGACAGTGACCCCGGGTAGCCATGCAGGTCCACCTGGAGGCTCCTCTGCAGGCAGAGCTGAAATCCCCGCCACCGCCTGCCTCTTGGCTGGGGGACAATTGCTGAGATGCCTGAAGACCCTTTGTCTTCCCATTGGTCTCCTCCTGTCCCGGGGTCTTTGTGTTCTCTGGGAAGCATCTCCCACTGACCCTTCACAATGACTTTTCTGACAGCCGACCCGGGCCACCCTGTCTGAGCCAATGGCCTCTTTGGCATCTCCTTCCAAGAGCCACCAGCAAGTTCTGTCACAGGTGGAATTGAGGCCAGATCCCTGGCAGAAGGTCTCCTGGTGACAGCCCTATTTTGACCTCCAGCTGACCTTAGTAGGGGTCAGCCTTGCCCTCCTGCCCCCCCAGGTCCACTCAGGGTCCCAGGCACCCTCAGCCACATTGAGGCTGGCAGAACATCGGAACGGTCTATATCCCTGGAGCTTCAAGCGGGGCAGAGGCAGGGGGAGGGACAAGATGACCCAGCATGTGGCCCTGTCTGAAGCTGAGCCTGGATGAACCTCTTTCCTGGGAAAGTTCTGTCACTAATTGACTTGCAAATGCCTTGTTTGTCCCCAGATTCATAATTAGTGCTAAGTATTTCTAGGGCCCCATCCTGGAGGGGCTTTTTTTGGGGGCAGCCTGTTCCTCTCCTCCTCTCTGAGGTTGGCCGGGCTGGGGGTGGGCAGAGCCGGGCACCGGTGCCCAGCTGCCATCCAGCGTTCCCACGGCTCTGGTGCCAGCGTGTGAAAGGCGAGGTGCGGGGGGCGCGGGGGCTGGGGCTCCCCGCCATCCTTCAGCCGGGACCTCGGCCAAACCCCGAGGCTCCAGGAAACGACAGAGCTGGGGAGCGGGCTGTGGCAGCGGGTGGGAGCTGGCTTGCACCCCCAGGAAGGAGAGCCCAGCCGGTGCCGGGGGCTGGCATCAGCCGAGCCTCCGGCACGATGAATGGGCCAACAAGGGGCCTCTCTTCCCCACGGCTTCTCCACAAAGGCCTTGGCTACACCATTGGATGTGGGGGGCCGGGGGCCACCGGAGGAAGAGGAGAGGCTATTCTCAGAGACCCTTCCACCCCTAGCCTCAGCACTCCTACGAAGGGGCCATGGGCTGGGGGCCGAGGGGTCAGAGTTCAGGTCCAGTTTCTACTTGGATCTGCTAAGTGAGTGAGCAACTGTTTCAACCTCTCTGGGTCTCAGTTTCCCCACTGGATCGTCCCTGGCATCTTTCCCAGCCCTCATGGTCCCCTCTTGGTTGCTGCCCACCCAGGTTCCCCAGTAGCCTCCCCTGACACTGCACTGGCAATTCTCTGATCGCTGCAGGCCCTACCTTGGCTGAGACCCAACCGGACCTCCCCTCAGGGTACATCAGGCCCCTGCTTGGGGCACAGCTCTCCCAACCCTGGTGCCCCTCCTCCACTCCCCTCAGGTTGGAAGAGCTGTTCGGTGTCTGCCAGGAAGCAGTGGGAAGGGTCTAAGCTGTGGCTGCCTGCCGTAGAGTCGGACAGGCCAGGGCCCGGCCACTTGCAAACGGTGTGATGTGGGCGAGTCTCTCTGCCTCTCCAGGCGTCATCTGTAAAAGGCCTCACAGGGTTATCACCGGGATCCAGTGGGACTGAGTGGAAGGCGTTCTGTGCGGGACCTGGCAGGGAGCGGATGCTCAGTCGAAGCTCCTCTCCTCCTCTTCCCCAGCCTCCCTCTCAAAGCTTTCCGTCAGTTTGCCTGTGTTTCCCTGTGGCTGAGATGTCCTTTCATGATTCACCCCCATCCTTTTCACCTGGCCCTCTCAAGCAGCCCCTCTGTATTCCCTATTTGATCTCCAGTTCTTTTCCCAGAACTAGCCATTTTTTGGGTAAGTCCTTCCTGAAGTCTGACCTTCTATTGCAGGTTGCCTCTCCCCGGGCCTGGCCTTTTCCCAGACTGCCCTGCAGCTGGAGCCCAGAGGGAAAGGGAGGAGGTGGGCTCTATGGTAACCCTGAGAAGAGAATGCCCTCTCTCCTCATCTGCATACAGACGGGCTCATTTGCATACAGACAGGCCTCATCTGCATATGCTCAGTGGGACTCTGAGAGCACATTCCAAAGTGTCCTGCCTGGGTCCTCCCACCCCAGTCCTGGCATCTCTGTCCAGGGAGGGGCCCTACCCCGCCCCTTCTGCCCCTGTCTGGGTCTGGGTCATTCTGTTTCCAAAAGGCAGCCCACCCTCTGGGGCCCTCTCCTGCTTGCTGTCGACCCTGCCCCGCTTTTCTTTACTACGCTTGCTCAGAAGAATCCTTTCTACCCACCTCCTCCTGCCTGCCCTGCTCCCCTACCCAAGCCAGAGGCCAGGAGAGGAGGCAGAGGGCTGGCCACGGTGGCTGGCTGACTCTCCCTGCTCAGGCCCCCCAACACTGTGGTAAGGGGACTATGAAGACTGATGCTCAGGTTGTGGGGTACAAACAAAAGCGGGGGGAGGGGTGGGCAGACCTTGGAAGCTTCCTCCCTACCGATGACCTCAAGCCAGATCTTGCCTCCAGTCACCCCACCTCCCAAGGGCCACAGTGGGTCCTGTCAAGACTAGGAGGTGGGAGGGCCCCGAAATGAGGGCTGGAATCTCAGAAGCACTGATGAACACCCAGGTGTGGTGAGACGGCTCAGCCCCACTGACACGGCAGACCATGATGCAAAGGGAACTGCCTCCTCCTCCCAGCAGCGTCCTCCGTCTGTCAGCCCTCTGAGTCCCAGCTCCGGGGCTCCTGGACGTACAGGTCAGGGGAACCCTGGGATTCTTCTTCCAGTGGACTCCCACCATCCAGAGGACCCTGGACATAGCCCTTCTCCTCTCTGGCCTCAGTTTCCTCTATAAAATGAGGAGCTGGGCTAGACCAGGTGGCTCATGACGTGATCCATCCTCCTGGAAATAGTGCCCAGGCACCTGGCCAGCATTCTGCATGCAATTTTAGAATTTGCAAGCATCCCCTGAGGTCCAGATTGACCTCGGGCTAGGAGGCCTGGTCTACAACTAAAAAGGCTGAAGTCAGTGTTTAAAAGGAAGGGAAGAATTTATACATATGTGCTTGGTTGTCTATAGAGGAACCCAGGGAGGACGTAAGTACCAGTTGTTGCCTCTTGGGAGAGGAGGTGGGTGGCTGTGGCAGGGGTAGGAAGATGTAATTTCCCTTTTGTGCCGTTAGAATTATGTCATGTGCATTATCTTAAGCTTTTTCATTCAGAAAATTTCTAGGATTCAAAGCGTAGTTCTGTGGAGACATTACGGAAGGGAGGAAGGACTTTCTTGAGGGTGATGGAGAGCTTAAATGGTGCCAGTAGTCTGGACTCTGCTAACATCCCCCAGCAAGGCTCTCTAGAGATGAGGAGAGGCCTATCTTTTGGGGGAGCATGTTGGATACAGATGTGTTATGGAGAAAATGGGATCAGGAGCACAGTCCTAGTTTTTTGCTGTGGCTTTCCTGCCCTCTCAAGTTCCCCCTCAGACCTTGCTATTGTTGGGAAGTCCTACCTGCTGTCTAATCTGAATCCTCTTAATAGTTATATTCATTCTCTTATGTTTCCACTGAGGGTGGACAGAGAAGCAGCAGGAACGGATGACTCTTTGGGGCAGGGGTGCTCCCTTTATGTGGTCTGTTCAAATCCAGGAGGACGTTTCTGTGAGTCCTTTAGTGGAGGAGACAGAAGGCCACTCAGTGACCTCCTACACAGGCACTCTGGGGGAGTGTGACCACCCTCTCCCATTCTTCTGGTCCCTCGTATGGCAGCTAGGTGCTTCCTTGGCTGGAAGCATTAGCGCATGACTTAGACTTGGGACTGACCAGATTATGGACAGCGTTCTCAGGAACCTGGGGGTGGCTGAGGGTGGTGGAAGAGGCCAGGATGTTCACCCATGCATGGCTCCACCCCCTACCAGGTAGGAGTTCTGGTATTAGAGGCTCCCCTGCTTCTGTTGCAAGGTTGGTTTCTGTATCACGGATCTCTGTAGAAGGAAGTCCCAGTATGGCCCCCTCTCTTTCAGCCCTTCCCCTTCCAACCCTGTACAGGTACATCCACCACCACTACTAATGTGATTCAATATTCAAGAGTCTTTATTGAAGACTTGAGATGGGACTTCCATCTCAGAGAATGTGGGACTCCCAGCTCAAATGATACAGGATAAACTGGGATGGGCCCAGATGGACAGGTTGAGAATCTGAGAGCCATGGGTCAAAATCCTATCCCAGATGGCTCCAGGTATAACGGGCTGTCCGGGCTGGAAGCTGCGTCTTCCCCACTTCCATTCTGCTCAAAGCTTCTTGAAGGAGCCGGTTTGACGTCGACTTGCTAGAGCCTAGCCTCATCTTTCGGTCAGTTGGGAAGACTTCTCAGAGGGAATCCAAGTGGATGGAGTCAGTTTTCTTTTTGGTCTGAAAAGAAAAATTATCAAGTGTAAAGAAAAATACCTTTTTTTTTTTTTTTTTGAGTTGGAGTCTCATTCTGTCGCCTAGGCTGGAGTGGATCTCAGCTCACTGCAACCTCTGCCTCCCAGGTTCAAGCAATTCTCGTACCTCAGCCTCTGACTAGCTGGGATTACAGGCATGCGACACCATGCCCGGCTAAATTTTGTATTTTTAGTAGAGATGGGGTTTTGCCACGTTGGCCAGGCTGCTCTCGAACTCCTGACCTCCTAAAGTGTAGGGATTACAGGTGTGAGCCACCGCGCCCAGCCAAAAAATACTCTTTGGATGGAGACTTTAGGAGGAGGCAGAGATCAAACTTCCGGCAGTCTTGGAAGAAGCTCGCTTCCATCAGGCAAGGTGAGGAGCTAGGGATGGAGTAATCACAAAGGGATCCACCATGACAGTGGCTTGAGTCTTGGCACCTCTTCTAGGTGCTCTATCCAAGGCAATGGGGGCTGGGGGCATACCTAGGGCAGAAACTCAGACCCCAAGAGTTTAGGGAGAGATTAGGCAGGGAGCCCAGCGGCTTGCTTCAGGAAGGCAGGGAGCAGGCTGCACGTGGGCTGAGGACCAGTCCGGAAGAATTGTGCTCACTTCCACAGCTCCCATGGCCTCTCCCCAATCCTGTCTTCAACCTTCAAGTGTTTATCATCCCTTAGACTTTACCCCTACATCTGAGAACATGCCAAGAATTCCACCTGCCTATCTGGTCCTCTCTTCTCTCAGTCCCTCCATTTGTGTTTCAGAAGTCAGCACAGGGGAGGAAGGGGACATAGGCTTTGGGGTCTACGAAGCCCCACTTGAAGCCCAGCCCAACTTACCAGACCTGTGACTCTGGGAGGTGTCTTAGCCTTCCTGAGGCTTCGATTCCTCCTTCATAAAGTGGGGACAGGCCGGGCACGGTGGCTCATGCTTGTAATCCCAGCACTTTGGGAGGCTGAGGCGGGTGGATCACGAGGTCGAGAGATCAAGACCATCCTGGTCAACATGGTGAACGTCTCTGCTAAAAATACAAAAAATTAGCTGGGCATGGTGGTGCGTGCCTGTAATCCCAGCTACTCAGGAGGCTGAGGCAGGAGAATTGCTTGAATCCAGGAGGCGAAGGTTGCGGTGAGCCGAGATTGCGCCATTGCACTCCAGCCTGGGTAACAAGAGCGAAACTCTGTCTCAAAAAAAAAAAAAAAGAAAAAAAAGAAAAGAAAAGAAAAAAAAAAGAAAGTGGGGACAGTATCACCTGGTTTTCAGGGCCGTTGGGAAGATTGGCTGAGACAGTGGCTACGAAAGGGCTTACACAACCAGATGGGTGCAAATCAGGGTCAGCTCCTTCCTTCCCGGGGCGGGGAAGCTATGTCCAGGAAAGGCAAATAAACAGGAATCAGGTGTCAGGCACAGCTTGTGGGAACAGCCTTTCTTTCCTGTCCCATCCAGGGTTGGGAGCCAGCAGCTTTGGAAACCCCGAAGTTCACCTCCCTTGGCTTCTCCAAGCGCCTTAGGATCTGAGAAGAGAATTTCAGAAAGCGGAGGCGATCTCAGCCCCGGGCCTGCACGGCCCAGCCCCACTTAGACCAGTGTTGCCCTCCTTCTTCCTAGGCTCTGCTCAGCCTCTCCCAGCTCACTTCCCTCCTCCCTGCCCCAGCTCCTCCTCCCCCTACCTTTGCCAGATCTCCAACCTGGACCTTGACGGTATGGAGGAGTGCGGATGAGAGGCCCGCCTTGTCCATCCTATCAGGAGCCCCTCAGATGTAAGGACTCTGTCTTCCCCAAACCCGGTCTCTGCCAGGCTTGTTGCCCTGACTCCCTCTGGCCCTCTTCCTGGCCAGGGCTGGCTCCCAGGTCTCGAGGTGGGCCAGCTGTTCCTCAGCCCCTCTAAGTCTGCCAGGGTCTCTCCTCCCACACTCTCTTGCCCATTGCTTGCTCTAGATCCTCAGCCCACCTGGGAGCACTGCTGTCCCTTGAGTGGCTAGATTTGGGGGAACGACAGAAGAGACTGGTGTCTGTCAGCGCTTGGGAAGCGGCGGTGGGTCGGGGAGGAGGGGTACAGATGGGATGGCCTCCTGCCTGTTACACCCTCCCAGCCCCAGACAGAGCCAGGCTCTCCTAGCAAGGATACAGTAGCAGAGGGCTGGGAAGAAAGTGGGGCGGGGCAACAATGATATCATAAATTACCCCCGGCCCCTCCCTCCCAGCCCGTCCTTCTTCAGTTGGGAAGGGCCTCCTTTTTCTCTCCACCTGCTCCTCACTCAGGATTCCCTCAGCAAAGCTGGCCTCTGCTTAGTGCCTCTTATAGATGCCCTTCGAGGTCAAGGTGACCATTCTCTGCCTTCGGCTCCAGAAGGAAGGGACTCTCCCTCTCCCAGGATCTCTCTGAGACCCCGTTACAACGTTCGCCCCAAGGCAGGAGCTGGGAGACTGGCTCCCAAAGGGAGTACCCAGAGGACCCGGGAGACTATCCCTATTCTATAGTTTCCAGCTCTTGACTCTTTCCGGGGTGTTGATGGGGGCATGGGAGGGAAATTTCAAAGCATTCCGTGGCATTTATTGCTCTCCTGTAAACAAAAGCTTTCGGTGGGGGCTCCAAAATCTTTAAGGGATGCTCAGACCTCTCACCAAGCGAGCCAGTTCTCAGTTTCCCTGTTCTAATAGCTGGAGTCCGGGAACCTTTATGAAGTAATGGAAGGTAGGTGGTATTCCTTCCTTACCTCTCAACTCAGCCAGGCCAAGCCAAGGGCGGAAGAGCTGGTGCTATAGCCGTGTAGATCTTGGTTAGATATTGAGAAGGACTTCCCAAGACGAGAATACACAAGATCATGGAGTTTCCTGGTTGGAGAGAGGAAAAGTCTGTCTTAGTTGCAGGAAACTGGATGGGAACCTCTTGAATTCTATCTCATTAATTCTTTCTTAGCCGCATTAAATAACATGTAGAGAGTGTCTGGCACAGAGCCTGACACATAGTAATCCTCCACTGTGGCTATTTTAAAAAATCATATGTTATTATGAATTTTATTGGATGGGTATCAGGAGGAAGGGATAAATCCCCGGAGACCCATCTCCCACCCTCTAGGAACCCCATGGGAAAATCCAGATAGGAGCTAGTGTGCTGAGTACAATATGGCAGCCAATTGTCATGGCAACAACAGAAGAAAGAGGCTGGTTGGTTGTGGGGGCGGTGCTGGGAAGCCAGCTGGTGCCAGATGGACAAACCCAGCAGAAGGCATCCCCAGCCGGGTGAAGCTGATGCCCCGTGCCCAGGGCTTAACCTCCATATGCCAGCCTCAGCCTGGTCCTTCCCTCCAGGCCTAAAGGCCCCATTGCTGTCTGTGGGGGATGATGCCAAAACCATTCCTCCTCCTGACTCTTGCTTGTATAACAAGGAATGACTGCTTGGAGACAAAAGACTGTCCTGCTCAAGGTCCCCCTGACCCATGGGCTGACGGATCTGAGTAGGTCTGAATTACGCTCACTCCTGATGATGCCATGACATCGGGGACTTGAGCGGTCCCGAGTGGCAGGATTCGGAGGCACCATTGTGTGCCCTCAGTGGAGATTCCACAGTGGCTTGTGCTGCCTGGAGGACGAGATGAGGGCTGCAGGGAGGAAGCAGGGCAGGTTGGGGCAACGTGGTTGAGCTGCCCCCTACCTGTCCCCTCCTCCTGGTATGCTGGGCGGCATGTGCACCTGGCCAGCAGATGAAAGAAGCTGCCGTCAGTGGAGTTCACTACCTAACTGTAAATAGCGGGTCCCTCTTGAAACCGCTTCAGCAAGATGCTTACCTCCTTGAGACCACGAAAGCCCCAGCCACAGAGCCCAGCCACATTTCTCAGTCAGGCTTCCGCTACGCACTGCACCCAGTGATCCGTGGCCCTCGCAGCTCAGGAAGACATCTTCGATTGCCCCCAGCTGCCTCCATGGCCCCTAGAACCGTGTCCCTCTGCACTTAGCATTTAACACTAAACATCTGCACACAGCCTTAGTAAACACTCATTCGCATCACCCCATGTGACCTTCAGCATAACCAAGGAAGGCAGTTGAGAGTCCAAAGACATGAAGGGACTTGCCTAAGGTCACCCAGCACGTGAGTGGGGGAAGCCAGAATTTGCATCCTGACCAGCCTGTCCAATTCCAGAGTCAAAAACCAGAAGTTCCTTCTTTTGCTGTCCTTCAATGGACAAAGCTCCACTGAGTATCACACCCGGTAGCAAGCTGAGGTGGTGTCCCCCAGCATTCTACTGCGTCACGCACCCCGAACCCAAACATTCACTAGAAGGGCTGGCGCGGGCCAGGCACGGTGGCTCACGCCTGTAGTAATCCCAGCACTTTGGGAGGCCCAGGCGGGCAGATCACTTGAGGTTGGAAATTTGAGACCAGCCTGACCAACAGGGGGAAACCTGTCTCTACTAAAACTACAAAAATTAGCCGGGCGTGGTGGCAGGTGCCTGTAATCCCAGCTACTCCGGAGGCTGAGGCAGGAGAATCGCTTGAACCTGGGAGGCGGAGGTTGTGGTCAGCGGAGATCACACCAGTGCACTCTAGCTTGGGTGACACCGCAAGACTGTCTTCAAAAAGGGCCAACGTGCCCAACAAGGGCTTGGGGTGGAGGGACTGGTGCGGGGGTAAGGGGACGGTCTCTACATATTGCTGATTAGCAGTGACGCTGAGGCCAGGCCAGGAGAGGAGCCTCTCTGGGGGAAGGTAAGAGTGGGTGTGGAAACTGGGGTGGCCTGGGACTCCCTTCTAGCTCTGGTCGATCTTGTTTTCCATCCTCCCAACACAGCCATCCCTGGAGCGGGAGCGGGAGGGAGACCCCAAGCTGGGAAGATGAGAGAAGCTCAAGCGGGCTCGGTCCCAAGAGCGTCAGGAGAGAGCATGTATGAGCTGGGAAGGAGACTGCAGAGGCCTGGCAGAATCGGGAGTTACAGCTTGGAAGACATGGCGAGGAGGCAGGGGCAGGTCAGGGCCTGGGTGCTGGGGCCCTGGATGATGGGGAGGAACCCATCCTGGGACAGCTGGACCAGACCAGGGACGGCCTCACCGTGAGACCCTGGCCTGGCTTCAGCTTCTCTCTACTTCCTGCCCAGACCTGGTTAAAGCCTGAGGCCGCCTCTCAGCCCTTCCCCGCTCCAGCCCCATTCTGCCCCACTCCCTGGGAGCTAAGCCCCCTCACCTGACAGGGCCACTTCCACAGCCACTCACAGAGGAGTCTTTGTGCACAAGCCGGGCCTGGGGGATGGGCGGTGGTGGGCACCCCCACTCACATTCTGCCCAGCGGCCAGCAGCAGCCTCTCCATCTTCCCACCTGCCTCTCCAGCCTCTCATCCCCTTTCTCGAGGAAGAATTCCTTCTGAGCCTTGATCCTGGCTACTACCTCACCCCAACTCCCTCCCTCAGGAGGGCTCCAGGGCTCAGCCCCTTCTCTGCTGCTTTGCTCCGGCCTCCTCAGCCACACAGCCCTGACTACTGAACCTTTTTTTTTTTTTTTTTTTTTTTTTTTTTTCATAAGAGAACTCAGAGACTAGCTTGTTGCCCCACAAAGTCAGAGCAGTATCCCTGTCCCCCACCCCCAGAGGCCCCTCGCCTGCCCTGATCTCAGGGAGTCCACTGTGCTGGGAGACACCAACCTCTGCTTCTCCACATCTCTCCCCAGAGAGCTGCCACAAGCCTGCTGTCCCTGGATGTTGGGTGCGGGGGGAAGGAGAGCTTCTGAAGGGGGGTGGTAGAAAGATCTCGTCCTCAGGTGGCTTCCAGGTCTTTCAGATGTCCTTCATGTGTTTGGAACTAGCAGAGAGCCAGTTAAAGGTCTGGCTGGGCTCAGTGGGCAGCCAGATGCAGGAGTCCCCTTCCCTCCCAGGAGAGGTTATGTGTTGGTCTCCAGCCACGCCCTACTGCGGCTGTCAGCTAACTGCCGCGGCCTCTCTGGTATAGCACATAAGGCGCTTTACAGGGGACCTCCTGCCTCTGTTTCCCTTTTCCTCCCAGCACAGACTCCCTGCAATGGTCATGCTAGTCCCCAGACACACCCTGCTCTTCCTTACCTCCCTGCCTTCTCGAATGCTGTGGACAGTCCACCACCTGCCTCCCTCTGCAGACTGCCAAACACCTGCTTATCTTGTATGGTTTATCTCTTGGCATCCTCCAGGAAGCCTTCCTGAGCTCCCCGAGGTGGCCCCCAGCTCCCTTCCCCGTGCTCCCACAGCACTGTGTGCAGGTCTTCAGGACAATGCTTTCCATACCGTCTTCGAATCATTCGTGCATCTGCCTCGCCCAGGAGACTGCCAGCTCTTCAAAGCAGCGTCGTAGTCGACGCTGCCCTTGAGCGTAGCTCCTGGCACACAGGAGGCCCTCAGTGCCTGCTGAATGAATGGGCTGACATGGAGGCAGGGGTACTGGAGGGAAGGGTATGGATGAGAGACGTGCCACACAGGAAGAAGTGATGGGTTTTCATGTGACTGATGTGAATTGTGGGGACGAGTCCAGGAAAATGTTCAGGAGTTGAACCCGAGGGCCTAGGAATTTAATGAGGCTGCCTACATAGGTAAGGCGGCAGAAGCACAATTCGTTGGGAGCATCTGAACTGCCCTCCTGGGTTTTGGTGGGAGGCTGTACTTCGCTGCCATTACAGAAGCTACAAATACAGGTACTTTCTGGGCCCTCCTTGCAGTTAGAGCCTAGGCCTGTGATCCATGCTTGACCAAGCGGAAGCACCGTCCCAGTCCCTGATCTGGGGACAAATGGCAGGACCACAGGTGGTAGTTGGCCGCTGGGAGTGCAAATCTGGGGTTTAGGAGAGGTCAAGACTAAAGAAACGAGGGAGAGAGGCTGGGTGCAGTGGCTCATGCCTGTAATCCCGGCATTCTGGGAGGCTGAGACGGGTGGATCACCACAGCCTCTCAAAATGGGAGAATGGGTGAAACCCTGTCTCTACTAAAAATACAAAAATTAGCTGGGCATGGCTGCACGCCTGTAATCCCAGCTACTCAGGAGGCTGAGGCAGGAAAATCGCTTGAACCTGGGAAGCTGAGGTTGCAGTGAGCTGAGATTGAGCCATTGCTGTCTCTCACTCCGGCCTGGGTAAAAGACCAAGACTCCGTTTCAAAAAAAGAAAGAAAAGAAAGAAAAAAAGAAGGAAGCAGGAAAGAAGGAGAGAGAATTTCTCACTTCAGGTGATGGTTGAACTGATAAAAGTGAAGTGAGGAGAGTGAGGAGGAAAAAAGCACCCCCAGCAGAATCTGGGCCCCACTCTAGTTAAGGAACTGGCACATTCAGAGGACTGACTGAATGGAACCAAGAATCATCATGGATAGAACAGAAGAAGCAAAGGCCAAAGGAGAAGACTGAGAAAACAGCATAACATCTTCCACAGACGGCAAGGAGGTCTGGGCTTGGGAAGGGCCAGTGGTCTTTGTTGAGGAGGCTGTGAGTGGCCTCTGAGAGGGTGCAGGTTTATCAGAGGAAACCAGAGTGCTGGGCTGAGGGAAAAGGTGGAGCATCACCTCAAGTAGCAGTCACCTTTCACAGGCCCCAGAGAGACCCTCAAGCTGGCGGATGATACTGCCTGCCCACATCTTACCCCCTCCCTCCTGCTGCTGATACTCCCCATTCTGATTCCTCCAGTACTTTTCACACTACCCACAGTGCTCTAAGTCCTCTGGGAACTAAGCCTAGTACTGAGGCCTCTCTACCACTCCTGCTCCTGTGCTCAACCTTACATCTCTTCTGCGGGCCGCCATTGGTCTCTCCCTCCCTCCTTCTCTCCCCATCCTCTCTTCCTAATTCCATTAGCAGGAAAATTCAACAATATTTCTCATCAGCCAGGAAGTCCTTCCTACGGCCTCAGTCTTTTCCATGTCCACCACCCAGGGCAGGCTCTCCGCGCACACCGGGGCAGCCATCTTACAGGCGCCATCTTAAGATGGCCACCTAAGATGGCGGCCTCCCTCACCCTCCGCTTCCGTTCCCACAGCCCTGCCTCCTACCCCTGCCTCTTTCTTTCTGAAGCCTGAGCCCAACAAGGTGGGGGGCCGGGCTGGGGAGCCAAGGCCGGAGGAAGCAAGACAAAAAAGGACAGAAAAGCCGGCCCCTTGGCATCTCTCTTTGGCATTTGAGTCCAGCTCAGGGAGGGAGGGCAGAAAGGAAGAAAGAAAGTAGTGTAAGTTTTTATTTCTGTCCTCTTCCTGCCACCTCCCCCTGGTCCCTCCCCCCACACTTTGATGAAAACAAAATATCTCCCCTTTTCTCTCTTCTCCAGCCCCCCTCCCCTTTTTTTCCTGGCTTCTACCATGAGCCTCCTGGAATGCAAATGAACTGTATTATGCAAATATATGCAAATCAGGCTTAACGAGCGGAAGGAGGGGGCAGAATGCCTAATGAGTAATGGCGGAGGGTGCAGATGGAGGGTGGCAGGAATGGCCCCCTCCTCTTCTCCGTTCCCACAGCCTGGAGGTTTGCTGGAGGTAGCTGGGTGTCCCTCACGTCTGGGAAAGAGTAGAAGGTCAAGGCCCCACTGCTTCAGCCAGAAGGCCTGGGATGTCCTTGGCTGTGGTAGGTGAGGGGCAGGCGAGCTTGGGAAGAGAGGGGGTTAAGTATAAGGGGCCGGTGCTCACTTGCATAACCTTGCCCAGAGACACTGCATGCACCAGCCTCCTTGCCTATGTGGCCTGCTGATAGCAGAACCCTCGGCTCCCAGTGCTGAAAAGAGGGTGATGCTTATGCATGCCATGGCTTGTGCATCAGAAAGGAGGATTCTCAAGGGAAGATTCCCAGCCAGACCAGGTTCTTCCTGGGGGTGGGGGTGAAAGCTGTCTCTTTTTGTACTTTGGGGGTTAGGGGGGCGGTTGCCATGGCGACAAAGCATGGAACACCCACCTCCCCAACATCCAGCCCCAGAGGACCTAGGAGTTTGGGGGGGGGATAATGGATTGACACCCCCTGATGCCCCCACCACCTGGCACTGCCAGCCGGAGATGGCAGCATCAAATCCTAGAGAAAATGGCCCCTTTGTTTCTAGGTTCACGGTGTTGGGGGAGCAGGCCTGGGCACACAGAAGGGCCTTTCCCAGGCCCCATTCCAGTTTGCATGACTCCTGCTGGCCTCTGGAGACTCCTTGTGGCCATCCACTGGCCTCTGTGCCCTGGCAGATGGTTGCCCGCTTGCCTTTTCTCCCATGGGCTTTCCAGCTACTGCTAGGTATGCCTTCCCTGTCCCTGAGGCCTTCCCTCCAAACCACCTCAGACAGAGGTAGCAGCCTGTTCCACCTTTTCCTGGCTTTTTTGAACACCTCGCATGCCCAGTCATGCATCTTGTCCTCTTTTGTATGGAGGCAATCTGCAAACTCCTCCAACCAGCACCAGGCCCGTCCACCCAACCCAGACAGAGAGACTCCTAAAGGAAGTAAGAGACAGATAGAAAGGGCCAGGCTGAAATTCAGGAGCCTGGATCTTGGCATTTCTGATAACCAGCTGGGCAACCTGACCACACCCCTTCTACTCTGGTGGGATCTGTAAAATGAGGAATATAGGGCTGATGATACCTAAAGCTCATTTCAGCTCTACGTGATCTATACCCTCCATATCTTACATGACCGAAGTTAAATCATTATTGAAATACAACCTTCATTCTTTCTACTACTGGATCAGCCCTTCTCATTCAGACTCCCCAACATGAAGAGAAACCCAACTGCACCGAGACAGGAATACCAACTTCCCTCAGCCTTTACCTCTCCCTGAGACTCCACAGCAGACTGCAAACAACCCCCACAGATTCAAAAATGTAGAGTCTTTGATAGCTGACTGTACAGACAGGAGGGTCCCTCCTAACAATCTCAAAGTGGGTCAGCACAGCCATCTCACTCACCGCCCGGGAGCTGTCCGTGGTGCTGGCTGTGGCTCTGTCATCCACACGGAGGAAGGAGGGCGGTAGGGTGGTGGAGAACCCACCCGCCCCGGCTGAGAAGCTAAAGGGAAGAGAAGCAGCAGAAACATTTGGAAACAGTAAGAAATGGCAAATATGATGCCTGAAGAAAGTTTCTCCTCTGTGAAGACCTCCAAATCGCCAATATTACTTTGAGGAAGGAAAAGCACAAAAGTCATTGAATCTCTGATAAGTGCCCTGGATTAGCTCAGTCTTCCTCTAGATCCCACTTGGAAATCCACTGGGAGATGGAATCATAGACCCTCCCCTTGGGAAAGAGCTCAGATTCAGGTGAGATAAAGTACAGACCTTTAAATGCCATTCTAAATTCTAAGGCTCTTACAAGGAATTTAGTAATAATAATTAAAAAGATATACAACCTGCCTGATAGTATTGTAGACATCAGGAGTTTGGGAGGAAAGGCACGCAAAGAACGGGGTGTGTTTGTGTGTGCACATGTACACATACACAGGCATGTGGGTACATGAATGCATGTGTGTGTATGTGATTCCCAGGTGGAGAGGTGAGCCTGTATCAGTGGTTCATAGCCCCAGGTGCACATTAAATAATGATGATGCCTAGGCATCATTTCCACATACTCTGATTTCATTGGTCCGGGGCTGGGCCCAAACATCAATATTTTTTTAAAAAGTTCCGCAGGTGGTGCTCGCTTCGGCAGCACATATACTAAAACTGGAACTATACAGAGAGGATTAGTATGGCCCCTGCGCAAGGATGACGCGCAAATTCGTGAAGCATTCCATATTTATAAACATTTTTTTAAAGAAAAATAAATAAAAATAAAAGTTCCCCAGGTGATTCAGTGCATAACCGAGCTGAGAATCACTGACCTAGAAGAAAGTCGGTCAGAAAAGGTGCAAGGGTGAAGCCTGATTAGCTGGAGGAAGAGGCAGAGACAGGATTCCTAAAGAAGAAGGGAATGAATAGGGAGGAGAAAGACAAGCATGTAACTCCTCTCTCCTGGGAGCTCCTGGATGGCCCCAAGGCCTGACCTGGAGATGGGACTGGCTCAGGTGTTGGCTTGTCTCCTCTGTGCTGTAAAAGCTCAAACCACTCCAAGGCAATGAGATGAACTGTCTCCCCACTGCAGTCCCTTGCGCAGGGAATGGGTGCAATGACCCTAAGGGGGTGCTGCTGCTCCCCTTTACCCAGAGGGTCCCCAGGGAGGCGGCTGTGGAAGGTAAACAGCAACAATGGTCCCTTTCAGTGTCCAGACTCCAACCCTTCAGTCCAATTAGCAGACACAGCAAACAGCAATTCAGCAGCCTTCAGCCGCTGTCATAACAAACTCAGAGCTGCCTTAATGGGGGGATTAGGGCAGGAGGAGGGGGGGGTGTCACTTTGGCCCTGGGAGAGCCTGAGTGGCAAGGAGGGGGTTCCCCCTTTTCTCTTATCTCTCCTATCTAAATATGCACCACCCACCCTTCCTTCCATAACTCTGCTCCTCATTCTCCTCAAAGCCCCAAGAATGTTTTTATAGTTTCGTTTGCCCCTTCCCTCCAGTGATTTGAAAGCGTTAACCTAAACTCATGATCTAGTCCTAGGGAAGTTGGCACACCCTGTGTCTGGATGAGGCAGTGTTATATGCCCCCCACCCCAGATCTCTGAGGTCTCAACAAAGGAAGGGAGGTGAAAAGGTTAATCCGTTCCCAGAACATTCAAGCGAAGGAAGGTGAAAAAATAAATAACCGGACCCCAATTTTCACACCTTGAAGGTGCAGACATAAAAAAGGACTTTGAGACATAGGGGCCCATGCATCTCAGGTGGGTTGCCAACCTTAGGAGTCGCATTGGGGACTGGGGAGATGCCGGTTTGTGAGGCAAAGGGAGAGAAGACATCCCTTCTTAAAGTCACTCAATTATGGAGACAAGTCTGCATTCTGACAGGCAGGTCTCTACAGGATTTGTAAATTACAGCCACTACCTAACTTGTCCTTTTATTTAATAAACTGTGTTTTTAGTTACTTAGAATCCAAGAGATTAATCGCATAAGCTTGAAACTATCATTTACACATTCTGTGTTTATCTATGTAAGTCAGTTACCGATCATAAGTGCTCTTACCAATAAGTCTTAATACCGTTAAGGAGAAAGAAAACAATAGCAATTCTGCCACGTGGACTCCAGCCTCTTCCCTTTATCAGACTTCCCAAGGACTGTGCCTCCTCTCCCAAGGCTTCAGACACTCCCTACCTAGGTCCCCAGGAGTCCCTCCTTGAGTCCCAAAGCTGGAAAAGGAGGAAATTCCTCAAGTTAAATATGGTGAGATCATCAGCCCGGACCATGCCAGAGAGGTGCCCTTTTTACATTCTGAAACCAATCACATGCTCTCAGTCTTTCCAAACTACAGCCTTTAACCTTTCTGCAATCTAAGAATTACCCTTTACCCATGAGTGTCATAACATAGTATATGATCTTTTATATAGAATTCTTCATTTTCGGCACACAATAACCCTAAGGGTTTCTTATCTTCATTATACACATATCTGAGATGAGGCTGGGAGATTTGTGTCACTGATAAATGGAGACACCCAAACCTTGGACCTTGGTTTGGTCCGATTTGTTCCTTCTGTTTCTGTCTCTCCCACGGCTTCCTGACTCGGGTGTTTCCTATGACTCTAAGTACTTATCAACAAAACCCTTTCCACGCCTGGAATTGGGTGGGAGGAGAATTTGTCCCAGAGTGAGGGTGTGGCTGGTAATGCAAAACTTGGGTCAAATATTTGGGAGAAAATTGCCTTTGGCCTCCTGGACCTAGAATTCAATAGAAGGGTATTAAAATCGGGGGCTGAGGAGAGAAATGAATAAAAAAAAAGCAGCTGAGAATTTGGTTTCCAGTAAAAATAGTAGATGTAACAATATCTGAAGCATAGAACTGAAAATTCTTAGACATAGGCAGAGGTGTGATTATACAAGAGAGGAAATTTCCTAACTGGTAACTGGGGAGGCCTTCCTGAGCCCCTTTTAACACGGCCTCCCTGCACCCCAGTCCCACAGTTCTCCTGTGGGGTTCAGTTGGAGGAGATTCGATCTGGCACAGAGCGGGTGGGGAGAACTCAGCGGTGCCACTGTGATGTCTGCATTTGGTAACCTCCTTCCATATCCAGGAGTGTCTGTTCCTAGAGTGGATTTATATCTATACATACGGCCAGGTGTCCCTAATGTCACGACCGAGCTTCCCACCCACCATAGAGGGACACATATCCAACCTCACACCAGGTCACACACCACTCAGTTTCTCATCCTCATAAGCAGACACACACAGCTCACAAACACAGTCACCCATCACTCTCCTGACAGCCCCACCCACACACCCACATGCACACACCATATGCTCACATAAGCCAGACACAAACCCTCACCCCCACATCCCTCCTGGGCTCTCTTCCCCCTTTCCACTGAGGTGCTGGTTTTGTAGGGTGTCAATTCTCAGCCCCTCAAGTTCCCTCTGTTCTCCTGAGGTAGGTCAAATGCGCTAATCAGAGACAATAATAATAATGTAAACCCATTGTGGTTACTGATACAGCTTCTAAGTCTCATGTGAATGAGCCTCAGTGGATCCCAAATACACATTTCCAGCAAGCTACATGAAAGGTTTTTGTTTTGTTTTGTTTCGTTTTTTTTTTTTTTTTTTTTTTTAAATAAAAGGAATCCTATCTTTCTTGGTGCTGCTTCTCTCATCCCAGCTCCCAGCCCCGGCTCACAGGCAGGGCTTTTCTCCTGGTGTGCCTTCCCTTCACTGCCCCATGCCCTCCCTTCTCAGCTCAACCTCATCTTATCCTCCCTGCTTCACTCTCTCTCCAGCTGTTCCCACGAGCAAGTTCAGTAGAAAAAGCAATGAGTTGGGTTAGGCTGGGTGGTAGCTTATGCCTATAATCCCAGCACTTTGGGAAGCCGAGGCGGGCAGATCATGAGGTCAAGATTGAGACCATCCTGGCCAACATGGCGAAACCCCCCCCCCCCAATCTTTACAAAAAAAAAAAAAATACAAAAATTAGCTGGATGTGGTGGCATATGTTTGTAGTCCCAGGTACTTGGGAGGATGAGGCAGGAGAATCACTTGAACCCGGGAGATGGAGGTTGCAGTGAGCTGGGAGTGTCACTGCACTCCAGCCTGGCAACAGAGTGAGACCCTGTCTCAGAAAAAAGAAAACGCACTGGGTTGGAAACCACTGAGTGACATTAGCAACTCATTTGAGTCTATGGTTCCCTCATCTATAAAATGGGGTCAATAACAACTATCTCACAGTGTTGAAAGAGCAAAGAAAGGGATGTAGGCCCAGTGCCCAGGGAGTACTGTTAGGAATTATTAGTCCTCCCCTAAAACCTGCTCTCTTCCTCCCTAATCCAGTCTCCACCTGCCCCTCCCCCAGAAGACCCAAATTCCAAATGGCTGAGAAAGTAAGAGGCTACTAATCTCTCCTTCCTCTAAATCTCTAAAGAAGACATACGTATTCCAGGCTCCCTGAAGCACAATTTTTTTGAGTTTGGATTCTCCAATATTTCTCCCACATAACATGTAATTGAATCATTATCTTCTAGCTATAAAATCAGGTCCTGGGAGGAAATTTTAAATTTACACAGGAAACTGGAGTCAGTCAAGGTCATTTTGTCCAGTTCTTCCACCCCCTTATTACTCCTTCCTGCCCCATGTCCTGGAAGGCCAGGTGCCGGCGTATGATGGGGAGCTGTAAGAAATGCAGAGGGGGCTACTTCCAGCTGCTTCTAGTCAACGTGGAATTGCATTTACTTCTATTCCACAAAGTGACTCTAGACTAGACTCCTTTCAACTGCACCTAAACACTGTTTCTCTTAAAATATTTAGGTCAAGCCAGATAAATGGATTCTTTTAGGAAAGGCCCTGATTAATCTCTCTAATTATTTGCTTTCTCTGGGCAGCATAGATACTAAGCTACAAATTCCTTTGTGTTTGAGATCCTCAGAGCTGCTCGAGGCCATTTGTTCTTGGAGATGATTTCCAAGAGTGAAGATAGGGGTGGGAAGACTCGGTGTCCTAAAAGGTCCCAACTCAGCCCCTCTGGTGAGTAACGACAAAGCAGCAAGAGAATCTTTTAAAAAGATTATCCTCCGGTCCTGGGTCGGAAGGAGGAAGGCAGACGGAAATGGAACTGAGGTTGCTCTGCACTTCACTGCCCCAGAACCCAGGCTGGGCAAAAGGTTCTTCCACCACCCTATTTCCGTCTTTGAGCAGCCCTCCCACCCCAGCACCTTCAGCTCTATCTCCACCTATTTTCAAGTCAACACCCTCATCTTCCAACCCAGCTGGATAGCCCTACTTGGCTTCAAGGAGCGGACTGAAGCAAAGACCAGTGTTCTCAGGTGGCTTTCTCCAAACTCCCTCACCCAGCCACAGCTGTGGACAGCCAGTGGGAAACTATTCACAGCTCCCAGTGGAAGGAGAGGCCTGGGCCAGGAGCCTGAATAACCCTGCAGCTAGATTTCAACGGATTTCCCCCTTGGATCAGCTTCCCAAGCAGTGACCCAGACGGCCAGAAAAGGCCCCATCCTGAGTGGGGACCACCAGAGGGAACCACAAGCAGGCTTCCTTGCTCCCTGCCCCCAACTCTGCTGGGGGAAAAATATGGCACCTGGCTAAAGTGAAATGGGACTGTGATTCCTACCAGTGCCGACCGGGGGGCTGGGAGGTGAAACGTCGCCCGAACCAGTGAGGTCTCTTCTTGTATCCTCCTGTGCTGGTCAGTCCTTATGGCTCTAGACCCTCGCTCAAGCCTCCCCTCCCGCCCGTGAGACCGGCTTTCCCCGGGCCCCTCTGCGCAGTGTATGGGGTTATTTTTACTTTCGGTTATCTAGCTTTATGAAGACTCCACACCACTCATACAGCTAGATAACCAAAGATAACAACCAACCCCGCCTCCTGGCTGCCGTCGCCGCCTCTTCCACGCAGCCTCCCGGCCGCCGCCGCCGCCGCCGCCGCCACCAGCACCTCCGCAGCCTCCCGGTCGCCCGCCAGTGGGAGTTGGAGAGAAGGGACACGGGTGGAGTTGGGGAGGAGAGTGAAGACAGAAATGAAGTCCAAGACAAAACAACAGAAACCTCAGACACGGGGACACAGACACGACGGAGACTGAAAAAGGCGTGGAAAGGACGCAATGACCGGTGGCGTCGAAGTCCAGGAGTTGACCCCGACCCAGACCCAAAAAGCTTCTAGTGCCCCAATTTCCCGCTCTCCGATTGAGGCCAGGAGCAGGAGTTCCGCTGGTGCCCGTGGAAGGGACGCGTCGCTTTTCGTGCCACCCGGGAAGACCGCAGGCACCGAGGCAGAGGCCTCCCCAGCCTCGCCGGGTCTCCACTGCCCTCCTCTGGAAGACCGAGGGCGCATCCGACAGCCGGAGCCCTGCTCTTCCGCGGAGCCCGAGCCCGGCGCGGGGTGGAAATGGGGAGCGGCCGGGCCGGCCCGACCACGTCGCCAACTCACTAGGGCGGTGGAAGCGAAGCGGAGCCCGAGCGGGGGAAAGAACTGGATCCAAGCGGCCGACCAAAAGGGGAAACGGGCAGCCAAGCCCTAGAGGTAAACACCCTAGAGATGTCCTAATAGGAAACAGGGAAATCCCTGAGACCCAAAGAGAGAGGGCAGCCTGTGGGAGGCGGGTGGGGATGGCCCAGAGACTCCCAAGCGAGTCCCTGGAGGAGAGAAGGAAAGGGCAGAGACCACACCCGGGGAGAGATCCGGGAGAGCACCCACGAGAGGGGCGGAGGGGAGGAAAGCAGAGGGCGGCCGGGCAGGTGAGCAGAGCTCGAGAGAAACGGCTTTGTGCGAAGAGGACCAGAGATCACCCAGGGTTGTGAAAATGGCCGGGGGTTCGAGGCGAGAGGTGCCCTAGGGGTGGGTAGGGGGTGCGATCGGGAACGGGAAACCGCAGCCCCGAAGAGGGTAGGGGCTCGGCCGGCCCCTCGTGGCGGACGCGCCGGCACGCCGGATTCCGAGGCGTTCGCTCACCTCGTGCCCCACGCTCAGCCAGGCCACTTACATCGAGCCCAGGGTGCCCATCCGTGCTCTCCCGCGCGGTCCTCCCGGCCAGTGCCCCTGGAGCGCCAGGGCCCCGAGTCCCAGACGCCGGGGTTCGGCGGGCGCCGGACGGAGGAGCCCGCCCAGCTCTTAGACTCCGCCGAGCCTAGGCGAGCAGGGTGGAGCGAGTCTCACCTCCCCGCTCCCTCCTTTGCTCTACCGCGGCTCTGGCCCCGGCGCGCTCCGGCTCCGGACTTTTCATTCATCCTTTCACACTCCCTCCCCAGGCCATCCTCTGATTGGCTCTACCGCATCTGACGTCACCGCCTCGTTCCCCGCCGGCCCCGCCCCTCCCCCTTCCCGGGCCGGCCGGGGAGCGCAATTGGGGCGCCCCTCCCCACCGGAGAATGGGGATAGGGGTACTACTACGTCTCCGTGCTGATTCTCAGCCTCACGCTGCCTCACACATTCCCGGGACCCGCCTGCCACTTCCAATCCACTGCCATTTGTGGTTTTGATCTCCAACCTCACTCATTTTGTAGGTTCTACATTTTCCATTTTGGCCCTAGGAATGCTGCACCAACACGAGGGCGCACAGATGGAAAAGAGGTCAGGTGAAAGCCCCTCAGACAGAACCAGATGACTGCAGACTCTACTCCTACCTGCCTCCTCCCATCAGAATATTCTTTGTGCTTCTCGGGTACCGATGCTCAGCAGACTGTGGGCCTAATCTTTTAGAATGGGCAGGAACCTCTCTCGCTGCTTTTCAACTCAAAACAATGAGGTAAAGAGTCTGGAAGTTTGGATTCCTGCAGGGAGATGCGGGGGGGGGGGGGGGGGAGGTTGAGCGGGGCTGAGCCTCCTTTTCTGCCTTGCAGAAACTGGAATATCTCTTGAACGTGTTCGCAGAACCAAAGTTACAGGTAAGGGAGGCTGGGGTGAGGATTCCAGCTGGCATCAGTCGGGGCAAGACCCACAGATTTTCATCCAGCATGGAGGCCCTTGCTAGCGCTTTCCTGCCCTTCTCCAACACGGTGAGAGTCCCACCTCTGGCCCACGGTCCTGCTCCAGCTGTCTGGAGAGCTGGGGTTATGGAAGGAGGATCGTCCTCCAGCAAGGTTCCGTCTGGGACTTTCCGGACCTGGCTCCTTATCTGACACAGCGCGACATTCCTCTCTCGGCCTCAGTGCACTGGGAATCAGGGCCCAATAATGCCTAGTCTCAACCTTGAGAGGTATCTGAATCCCGCTGCCCTGTAGAGCTCGCAGAACGAGCTGTGGGCCCCTACCTGAGCCCTGCCAGGGAGCAATTTGAATTCCTGGTCCCAAGGCACCCCACCCTTGTACCCAATCTACTCTCCACCGCCTTACTAAAAAAAAAAAAAAAAAAAAAAAAAAACAATTATGACTCAGATAGCTGGAGCCTGTCAGCCAGATGAACATGGGCCAGCTCCTATAACCAGGGATCCTTGAACACTAGGCCACCAGGGGTGTGCTCCAGGGGATGACCAGTTTTGTCATCAAGCCCCATCAGATTGTTTTATCTGCCTGTCTGCACAGCCCAGGACAAAGCCAAGCCTGAAAGCTGTTCTTGGTTAGATGCAAGCCTATGGCCAGTCAATTTAATTTGGTGCTTCCCCCAAAGATTGGAGAATATCTGAATAATTGCTTCAATTGATGTTGACAACATGACTGCGGAGTGGGGGGCAGTCTGGAATAAGATAAAGCCTGGGAACCGGGTGATTCCCTACCAGGATGATAACATGAGGCTGAAGGAAACAATCTAACTTCCCCGGGCATTTGCACTGCTGGGCTTGGCATAGCTTCTTCCTTCTGTCAGTTGCCATGGGGTTTCAAGGCCCTTACCTAAGTGAAAGGCTTTCTAGATGCTTCCACAATGTCAAATTTTCACCCTTCCAGAACAGGGAACACACCAGCCAATGATGAGGAGGGAAGGAAAGAGACAGAGATGGTGTCCACTCCCTATCTGGTTTCCTCCTGCCCATCCCAGGTGCTCCTACAGCTTAGAATGAAGCACTGAAGCACTTGGAAGCAGAGCCTTGGGGTCTACCGTCTCTGCAGTAGAGTTGCAAAAAACAAAAAACAAACAAACAAACAAAGAACCCCTCTCAAATAGTCTCACAGATAGACCTACCTCCTGGTGTGCTGCTAAAGGCATTCCCTAAATGCTTACCCCATCCAGCCAGGAAAGGCTATAGGCTTTCCAGCCATTCCCCTCCATAGCTACAAATCCCCTCCAAGATTTCTCTTGAAACCGTGTCATACCCATTTCTAAGATGCTTAATGCCCTCCAGCCATTCCAGCAATTCTAGCTAGGGCCTACGCTTCTCCAGATAAACTACCAACTCCCCTTACAAATAACTCCAAATTTGCCCTTCCACAAGATCCCTTGAAAGCACCTTAAGCAAACCTTCCTCCCTATCCACCCTCCCCTCACCAGCACCTGGGAGGCTGGGGCCAGAAGGGAAGCGTGGGCTGTTCTGCTAGCTGAAATTCTCCCTTTTCTCCTCTGTTACCAATTTCCAACCCAGTTCCCTGCCCTCTGTGGGGCCTAAGCTTATCACCACGACCCCTTATCCTGGCCTGGGCTGACCAAACAGTAAGCAAGAGGCAACTGGAACCAGCTTGAACCTCCCTTCTCTTTCAGCCACTGCTGTATTTTTATTGGAGGCAGAGAACAGAAAGGTTTTTTTGCCCATCAGAGGCTCCCCCACCCCACCTCTGTTGTCCAAATTCAGACTTAGCTGGACATCCTCAAAAACCAAGGTCAAGAGAGAAATGGTTACATTTAAATGCCTTCTGAAAATATATCTAAATTTCTCCAAGTAGCTTGTTAAAGAGCAAGATCCCTCTGCTTCTTAGTGAGGCTTTGGGTTCTAAACAGGTAGTTTAGCCCAATCAGAGTGTCCAAATGCAGGGAGGAGAGACTCCCAACAAAGGAAAACAGAGATTAGTCTAAATTGTCCTGGCACTACCCACATAAATCCCCACTTCTGTCAAGGTTGCTGATGAAGTAAGTTTTTGTTTGGTTTTGTCTGGGTGTGCTCGGCAACCCCGTCTTCTCCCACTCCTGCTCAAGGATAAAGGTGAGTAGGGCATCTGTCTTTATTCCAATGGAGAAAGAGCTATCAGCCATGAAAGAAGCAGAAAACTCCCACCATCATGTTTACTGGGATTGGTTTGAATACCATTGTTCCAGTTTCAAAACAGAAACTACTTGAAGGGTGGCAAATGAGACAGTCTCTCCAGAGCAGGGGGCAACGTCACACATATTCCTGTCCATGGTAGCTAACACTCTGCCTAAAGCATAGTGGGTGCCCAGTAACTGATCAATTAATAGACATCTGTGTACCTCGAGTGTGCATTTGCCATCATGTAGATTGAGGGCATTAGGGGTAGGGAGTGAGGGTCTTGGTAAGTTGTGTGTTCTATGGGATCTTCGGGGGAGAGGGAGGGGAGAGTTGTGTCTATTGTGTTGTGTGTTTCTGGCTATTTGATAGCTCCTTTGACCAGAGGAGATCCTTCTACTAGATACAGCAGGCCTAGAAGAGTATAACAGCTGGCATAAAATGGGTTCCTTGGGTGCCCTTTGGGCTTGGCCCAGCAGCCTCAGTGTCCCTGAGAAGGTCTCAGTTGGAGTCTGAGCCTTCTGATTCCAGCACACCGCAGTCAGCTGGAGCGTTCTACAGCGCGATGGACTGCAGACCCCACCCTGAGTCCTTCCAGGGAATTTCTAGGGGCTGTGGGGAGAGCACATCTATTCCCTGGTGCTGATGTGAGTCCGTAAGTGTCTCCATTAGCTTAGGAGCCCCCATTTTTTGCCAGTGCCCGTCCCCACCCCCATCCCTTATAGCCCCAATGCCCACCTATTGTCTGTGTGCCTGAAGAGGCCCACGTAGAGAAAAACATGGCCTGAATTATGCTCTCTGGATGCAGCTCTTGGACAGATCTTTATAATTCAGGTTCCAAAATACATTTTGGCAGTCAAGCACTTTCTTGAAAGAGTCAGGTAATTACATAAAAAGCATATATTTTTTTCTTTGTTTCAGTTACCAGGTTAATTTGCCTTGAAGACACAGATGAAAGCTGCATTCAGGAGAGGGTGGATTCAGATATTTATTTGTCTTATAAGTGCATCATTATGAACAATATCATACTTTTTTTTTGCTATAGAAATCTGCATTGTCTATGGGATAGTGACAAATAAAAGCAAGAAATAGCAGTAAAAAATACTAAGGCGTGTGAAAAATCATGTCTGTTCATATGGGCAGAAAAGGTTGGAGGTGTAGAAAATAATCTGGAGGATTTCATTCCTAGGGACGTCATACTTCTTCCTCGAGAGAGCAGTATTTTCCTCCCACTGAGGGGCTAGCTTGAGAATTCCTTGGGCCTGTGTAAGCACTGCCTTCCTTGCCTGGTCCCAGTTCTGTTCTTGAGCCCACACATTGCTGACTTGCCTGAGAGTGCTGTGGTGTCCAGGAGGTGAGAACAAGGTGGCAGAGATGGTAGAGGGTTGGCTGGTTCATACAGATTGAGCCCTTTCTACAAGACCCTCAACCATCAGCAAATGGCCTACTTAAAGGGCACAAACATGAGTATGCAAGGGTGCTGCATATCATTCTCTCTCTCTCTCTCTCTCTCTCTCTCTCTCAAATTTACCCACTCAGACCAATGCAATGACAAATCCACAGATACTCCCAGCAGGACCACCTCCCAGTGCTTGCAGCTGTGTACTCTGGAACGCATATCACTCACAGTTATTTAAGTTCCTTGGGTCCCCATTCGCCATAACCCACACTGTTCTTCTTTCTCACCTCTGTCACCCAGGTACAAGTATCTCTGTTCCCTTCCCCAATCAACCATCTTCCCCCCCCCTCCGTCAGGTGGTCACCAACTCTGCCCTCAGGAGCCTATGGGAGAAGGGGAAACAGTTCCCTGTATCCCCAATGCCTTTCCTCTCTATTACAGAACAGAAGCAGGGTGGCCTATCATTGACTATGTAGGTCTAACTACATTTGGAGTGGACCCAAAATCAGGGGCTGAAAGCTAGAAGAGGCAGGGAGTGGCGTAGAGAGATACCGACAACAGGAGGAAACATAGGTGAGACAAGGCCAGTTTCCCCCCACCCACTCCACCATCAGAAACAATAAATAAGAAAATAAATACCCCAGAAGCCATAGGTGGCCACCTACGATGACACCAGAAACAAATGAGGCGGCTGCTTCTTGGATGCCCAGCTCCTGTCAAGGAGGAGAATGCAGAGGTTAAAGTCCTTTGAGAAGTCCAGCCTTCTTTCCCTGACGACCCCCAGCCTTCCTATCACTCACTCAGCCACTCCTTTCCTCCATCTTTGCGTCTTTGGAACCTGGACAGGCTATGTTTCCCTCTTAATCGCCAGGCTTGAGGTTGCACAGAGGGAGAGTGAGAAAAGCCTGGACATGCAGGCAGCGCTCCCCTCCTGGGCCTCTCACCTCCATCCAAAACCTTTGGGCCCAGGGGTCTGGCCTACTTCAAACAGCCTGTGGAGATCTTAGACTTAAATCTAAGGAAGTAATCTTCTGCCCAATGGACACGATCTCCTTGCAGATTCCTGCTTCCTGGGGTCTTTGGGAGAGCATGCTCAGGACAGGATGAAGGAGCTAGGGTCTGGATCTAATGCACTGTAAACTGTGAAGTGCTGTGCACATTTACAATATTCTCAGAGATAGTATCTCTCTAGCTTTCTCCACTCATCTCTGTCATGACCTATCTACCTATCACCCATCCATGAATATCTCTCAAGGTCCTGTAGTGATCAATTTTCTCCTCTTTTTTACACGCACAAAAGATGTAAAGACAAAGCATTTTTTTTTATTAGTGTTGGATATGAATCTCGTCTCAGTATTTTATAGTCTTATCTTCCCAGAATTTTGCTTTCAGGTTAAATTACGATTTGGGGCAGTGGCATGTATCCTGCAGGTGACCTAGCTCCTAAAGTACTGTGATGAGTGTTTACATGTTTGTGTGTGGGTTGGGGGAAGTTGGTGAATTCTTCCATTGCAAACTCAATTCCACAACCAATTTTTTTTTTTAAGTCAGGAAGATAGCCTAATTTTTTTTTTTTTTTTGAGTCAGGAAGATAGCCTAGCTAAATGTAGGATATCAGAAAAAAAGGGGGGCTACGGAGCAGGGAAGAGCCTTACATCCAAGTCTGATTTCTAGGAGGGGTGTTCTGAATACCCCCTCCCCACTTCTAACACTCACAAATACTCACTTGACTCCCAGCCTCTGCTCTGCCAGCCCATCCATTTCGTAAAGGGATGCCTCAGTCTGAAATTATCTTCATACCAAAGAAGGGGCTACCCCCCCACCCCACATCAATTTCCTGACATGCTAGAAAACAGATGCAAGGACAGTTAGGGGGCCTCTGGCTCCTCCCTCCACCCTAATCGATCAGAGTTCTGCGTCCCCGAGGCAGTTGTCCCCCTCAGCACTGATCTCTGCCCTGCCACCCCCCAACAAAGCATACACAATGCCTAGGGGAACATGGTGATGAAGAACACAGCCCAGCAGGCATGGAACATGTGTGTGCACGTATGATGGCTGGCAGCCTCAGCCTCTCCCAGCAATCTGGCCTCTGGGGTTCCAGGAATAGCCTGCTCCGCTCCAGCCTCCATTACCCCACAATGGCCCCCATCCTGTCTCCCAGAAAGCACAGTGTGGGTGGGGGGCTGGAGGCAGCAAGCGTGCCTTCTTTCTATATCTCCTGGCCTTCCTTAGGAAAAGAAAACACACAAAACAAAACACACACACACACCCTCCATTAGCTGGGTGTGAAGATGGTGTTGGAGTAGGGTTCTCGCCCCTTCTAGACCCTAAGCATTTTCCCCAACATCTCACTTGCCTTTAGGTTCCCTCAGCCCCTTTGCCACCTGCCAGCTCACAGAACAGGAGGGAGAGGGGAAATTAAAGGAATCTAAATCCTCTAAAATCTTTTTGGATTTTTCCCAATTCTGGTTTCCACCTTGCTTTCTTGGGGGGAAATCTAGCTCCTTTCCCCCCATGTCCCAAGCCCCCCAGACTTGGTCTTCCCCTAAAAGCTGAAGTCACTAGGTCAGAAAGGAATAAGAGCCAGATGGAGGGAACAAGGTCAGGAGTCCAAACACAGAACCATTTTTTCCCTCCTTCCCCTCTCCACTACAGTCTCCTTCCTGCCTCTCCTCTCTCTGGTGCAAGCATTAAGATGTTGGCCATGTCTGCTGGAGAGAAGGGAGGGGCAGATTAATAGGATCAGTAGCACCGTGACCCTAAAGCCCCCCCACAATCCCATTGACAAACTTAGTGAGCTGTCTCCAGCCGGCATGGGCTGGAGGAAGGAGGGGAACCAGGAGCCACTCTGGGGCGGGTAGGTAGAGCCACTGCCTTGGGCTCAGCGATAGGTGCCCAGGAGGCAGGAGGTGATAGCCTTGCTGCCAGCTCCTCCTCTTCACACATGCCTCATCCATTTTGGGGACCCCCGAAATCTTTTATCAGTCTTTTCTTTCTGTGATGATTGCACCAGCCTCCATTAGCCAGTAGGTAAAGTAGAAAGGTTAGGGCGTCCTGACTGATTTGATGGGCTCTCTTCTCACTCCCAGCTCAGAGGTCTGAGGGGGCTGGGATCCTCGCTGGACCCGAATGGGCACTTACCAGGCTTCTGTGAGGAGGAGAGACTGTTCGGGTGGCCCCTGCGGCTGGACTGCCTTTCTCCCCCCAGCTCCTAGCCTCTTGTGGAGTGGAGGATGCAGCTCCGATGACGTAGCATCTGTCTATCCATTCAGGAATTTCGTTTGCCTCTCTCTTTCTTTCTCTTGCTGCTCTCCCTGGAAAGGCAGCAAAAAGGGGGTGCTGCCCCTCTCTGGAGACACCACCACCACCACCACCACCACCACCACCAAAATAACAGCCCACTCTGACGAAGCCCCTCCTTCTTCCTTCCAATGCCTGTGTGGCCAGGGGTCTTTGTCACCTCCACTCTGCTTGCCACCTCCCCTACTGCCTTTTCTAACCTGAGGCAGGAAGAAGGGGCTAAGGGAAGCTATTGTTCCTCCAGGCCACCCTTGTCCCCAAGGGAAGCAAGAGAAAGGGTGTGATGGAAAGACTCCGTCCCTAGTCTCCGAGTTTTAATTTGCTTTGGAACTTGATAGAGTGATTAAGTGGTGTGTGGAGGGTGAGGCGCAGAGCTGATGAGGAGCCATGGGAAGGTGACATAGTTTGCCATTTGAAGGCTCGGGGCGTCCCAGTCCCCGCTTCCTAGGCCTCCCCTCAATTCCTATCTCGGTCAGCTTAACTAATCACATATCCTGATCTTAGTTGTGAAGGAGACAGTGACAATCAGAAGGTGAAGGCTGAAAGCTGGAGGGGGGAGCATCTTGCGGGGAGATGAAGGCCAGTACTTGGAAGTCTAGACAAGAGGAGAGAAGGGGTGGGACCACAGAGTCAAAGTGGGAGATAAATTATCTTTTCTTAGAGGAGGGAGAGCAATTTGGGGGGTTGGTTTCCAGGGCTGGGGTCCCGATATTTGGTGGAAGCTGGGGCCCAGAATGGTACAATGCTCCGGTCTCTTTTCTCTCTCTAACCCCCACCCTCAGCCCCTCCCTTTTTCTCCCTCCCACTCTTCCTGGCCTGCATGGGAACTCGGTCTGAGCTCGACGTGACAGACAGCAGGCCTGCATGCTAATGAAGTTTGTCTCAAGTTCATTGTCAAAGCCCCCCCTTCCCCACGGCCCCCTCCCCTCCTCTCTCATACACAAATCTCCCTCCAACTTTTGTCCCACAGACCTGGAGGCCACTTGAGTCTCTGCTGGCTCCTCTCTCACACCCTCCCCCACTGCCTTTAGTCTCTCCTCTCCTAACCACCTCCCTCAACTGGGGGCGGGGTGGGGGGGTCTCTTCTCCCTGGTGCCTTCCCAGCCACCTTCTGGCCTGGTGATCCCTAAGCTCTGAATGAGGGATTCTGAGGGCTAAGGTCAGAGTCTATAGACCTGGTCCTTCTTTCCCCACCTCAAAGTAGGGAGACTTGAGAGGGGCGAGAGAAGGCAACAGACTCTCCCCACTCGATGTTCCCTGCCCCCCAATTTTCAGCCCTGTCCCGACCCTGTCCCCCCATTCCAGCCCCGCTTCCCCTCCCCCATTCCTCCCATTATGATTATTTTGCTCTCCCCTTGATTACATCTGCTTCACTAGCTCAGAAATAAAGATCCTTTGAGACTAATTTTGCACCCCCCCAACTCCCCACCCCTTCCCTCCCCTTCTCTCTAGACTAGGGCTCCCGTTAGCTCCTTTCTCACCGGCTGGAAGACATTGAGTTCCTTGTCTAGGGAGCTGGGGGGTTGATGGGAGGGGGTGCCAGTGGAATGGGGGGGTCTCTCCAGCTCTGGGACGTGTCCAGCAATCCAAACCTGTCCTTCTTTTGTTCCTACAAATCTCTTCATACTGTCACCACCCTCTGGAGTCTGCCTTTCTCCCAGTAACCAGGGGATAAGGGAGGAAGGGGAGGAGGATCCTGAACTCACCCCACCCCTCAATTCCAGGGAAAGGAGGGAGGGGGAGAAAAGGGAGAAAAAAATTTTAATCCCCCCTCATTAGCCAGAAAGGAAGCGAAAGGGGATAATTATAATTAAAAGCAGACAGCTGTGGATTGCATCTTTTATGTTCCTCCAAGCTTCCTCCCCACTTCTGCCACCATCACCCAAAAATCTGCACAGCCCCTTGTGTATCTTCCCCCTGGTTTCCTTCACGCGGTGAATGTACCAGGAGACTGAGGCAAGAGGGGCAGGCTTGGGGCAGGGGACTCCACTTGCTCCTCTGTAGACAGCACCTTCTGAAACATTCAGTAGGCCTAAGAGATGGGGGCTTTCTGTTCTTGCCCACCAGCCTGTACCGCAAAGTGTCGGATTATAGAAGGTGAGGGAATCCTGGTGATAATAACTAATGCAATAATTTGGGGAAGCCTGAATTTCCTAAAAATAGCCATAACATTCATAATGAAATTAATATTAAGCATTAAATAAAACCTAGACTGTTTTCTCATTCAGGCATGTCTCTCCTCCTCCGGAGTAGCTTCAAAACACAGGAGGGGTAGCTGAAAGTCTGAAGAGCTGGGATCTGTAAGGGAGTGTGTTCTAACAAAGAGAGGCTCATAGGTTTAGAGTGTACATAAAATGCACACATGCACATACAGTTATATCCATGATTTTGGGGGTGGTGTTGCTAGGCCTAGCTCTGCTATCCTATGTATTTATAGAACTTGATCATAGGCCAGAACAGCAGGGTAATTATAGCATTATTAGCATATATGCAAATCAGGTAACCTATATACGCTGAATGGAGGCAGATTATTATTTATTTCTCTCCCCCTTTCTCCTTCCCTCGTATCAGCTCTGGTTCCTCAGAGCTGCACACCAGTAATTATCTGACATTATAAGAGGGGGTTGTAGCCCTGGAGGAGGGGGCTGAAGGGAGTAGGACAGGAAAAAAAACCTAGGGGCGGGAGGGTTTTATCTCATTTTACTCAATGTTATTCTGGGAAGAGTGGGGAGGAGCTCAGTGAGAAGCCTTTGAATTAACAAAGGCTAATTCCAGCGGGGTGGGGGGGCAGGAGGGGAGAGACAGAGACCTGAAAACAGAGACAGATGAAGCCACAAAAGCTTCCAAGCAGTGACAGAGACTAGAGGGACAGAGCCGCAGCTCACAGAGAGTGGGGGAGCCAGAGATGGAGTCACAGACTCACAGAAAGCAAGGCACAGGGAATTCAGATCTGGCGAGAAAACGAGGATCTGGTTTTTTGGAGTTGAAAGGGAAGAGCGCTCCAGGTTTATTTGGCATGGGGCCAGAATGGGGGCCACCCCTTGTTGGTTTAGAGGCTGAGTCTGAGTCTTAATCCAGAGGCCATTCCATCTTATCCAATCATTTCGCCTTTTCCTACCATCTAGTAAATGGCCATGGGACCTCAAGCAGTGGCTTTCGGTGTGTTCATGAGCAGAAACCACGTGGACCTGGTCCGACTCTGGACCCTCCTTTCTCCCACCGGGATTGAGCCGCAAGCCTCTCCTCTTCTCTCCAGGTTGGGCTACCTTCTGTAGGTTCATTCTTAGGCTCTGTAGCCAGATCTCCACAGGGTGCCTTGGTATCTAAGGAGCTGCACCACTGCCTCCCTTTTCATTTTCCATCCCTCTCTTACTCAGATGTTATTTATACCAGATCCGTGGTTGGGAAGCTGGGACCTTCCCAACTTTTCCTCCATATCATCCCAGGGACTTGCCTCCCCTGAGTTGGGTACCTTTTCCTCTGCCTGTCTCGGTAGGATTCTGCTGGCCCTTGGCACCCCTGGTACATTGGGGTTCCAGCACTCCACCATATCCTTCTTTTACTGCACTCCCCAGGTAAATTAAGGGAGTGTGTCTGTTTGACTGACCCCAAAACTAGATAGATGCTGGAGATACTAGTATTTCCAGCAAGTTTCAGATGTCTCCTCTCCACATCCCTGGTTGCAACGCAACTATCTAGCTACCTCTGTCTCAAAAAAGCCTTTGCCCATCAGAGGCAAACTTCAAAGAAGGCAATATTGGGGAGAGGCAGGATTATTGAAACTGTAGCAGAGTCCGGGGACCTTGAGTGGTGTAATGAAGAAGAGTCCCAGAAAGAAATAAAGAGATAGACACCCAAAGAGGCAGCAACCAAAAGACTACAAGACCAGAACTTCAAGGCTATACTTAGATTTTTGTGCAAAAATGGAAATTTGCTGCCATGTATATCTATACAGACCAGCAAGATGGATGGGCTTTATCACCAATGATCTGGGCATCTACGGCATGCTTTTGTATTTGTAGCTGCTCCTAGGTCTGATTGCTTCTTATTCTTCTGGCCAAGTAGTACAGACAAGTAAAAGAGCTGAAGAGGTAAGGAGAAAAAGACAGAAGGAGCACAGAGAGAAACTGAGAGGGGCAGAGACTTAGAGATGGAGAGCTGTTAAAGTAAAAGAGAAAGGTGCTGAGAGGCACCAGAAGCCTGGTCAAGGATAGGGCAGATGCAGAGACTGACAGCCAGTCCTGGGGCCAACCTTTCCACTCTCCACCCCGTGTTAGAGACCTGACATATGGCCCTCTCTCCTGCCTGCTTCTCCCCCAGGCTCAGCCAAGACATTGGCAAATAGATTTCAACTTCACCAGGCACATTTCTCTGCAACGGTCATAGCAGAATACTCCGGAGTCATCTGGACAATAGATGGGCTTCTCCCTGGGCTGCCCCAGAGAGACCTGTCCCCACTCATCCTGGCCTTCTAGGATGAGGCTCACCCAGCATTTCTTTTTGACCTATGTACTTACCTACTTCTGCAGCTCTCCTCTACAATTCTTAAGCTCCAAACCTATGGGACTCTGGGTGTGCACAAAAATATCTCTTACCCTCATCTTTTCTCTTATGAATTCATCTCCCTGGTGATCCAGCTGGATGTCTGTGGGCACACATTGTCTGCTACTTGCTGGGCTTGGTTGTCCAGATCTGTCTGTGGGTACCAGGAACAGGTTTGTGCTTTTACCCAGCAGAGTCTGTGCACACTGATACCCACCTGCAGACAGGCTCCATCATCCGACATGCAGATCTCGCCACCACTTTCACTGCTGCTGTGGCTGAGAGCACCTTGCAGAAATTCTGAGGACACAGCCCAGACAGGCCTTTACCCTGGGGTTCCCTTCTAAAGCTGCCCAAATCCCCTCTTTTGGTGGCTTGATTATATTTCAGATACATACAGTTCTCCCGTAATCCAGTCTCACCAAAGAGCTCCCAAGGCACCAAATGACCCCCTTGCCCTGGAAAGGAGACCAGACCTCGCCACAGACACATAGTCTAGCGTTCCCGCTTGATAACGGTACCCATGAGCTGGAAAGAGATTTTCTACTTTACATCTCCTTAGGTGTAGATTGGTATCTATATTTGTACACACGTTATGTTTATTCCTAGAACCATATACATCTCTTCTGCTTGTTTTCACATAAATAACGGTCTCTATGTGGGCACTGGCCAAATACTAGCACCGTGTGTGATGCATGTGGCATGGAACACATACTGGCACCATGTATGGCATGCCTGCTTCATGCTCTGTAGCGTGGTGCCATTTCTTGGTGCAGTACTGGTACCTGCTTCAAATAGGGTTTTCTAGGTCTGATGCTTATTTCTGGGGCTCAGGCTCTTGGATTTTGGCTGCATCTCTCAGCTACACAAGCAGCCAGTGTGGGAGCTACCGAAACTTCAGTCCAGGTAGAGGTACTAAGCCCTGGGTGGCTGCGTTTATAGTTGCTAGGCTACTGCTGTGCCGGCTGGTGAGACCAGGCAGGTTCCCTTCCAGCTGCCCAGCACTGGCCTGAGAGTCACCACCTCCATGGGTTGAGTTAGGGTTAAAACACTCGGGGCTCAGAGTGTGGGCTAGTAGGCTTACACGTCTGTGTGTGGTGCTTACCTGCAGTGTGCAATCGTGTGTGTGCTGGCCCGTGTTTGTGTCCCGTGATAATGCGTATGTCCACACTCGAGTGTTTTGTGTGTGTGTGTGTGGGGGGGGCGGTTTGGGGCTGCGTGTGTGTGTGTGTGTGTGTCTGTGTGTGCATATGACATTTGTTATGCGTGTGTTTGTCAGTGTGTGCTGGGTGTGCCTGCTCTCTTGACTTGGCGGTGAGGCTCTCGGTTAACTCGGTGGGTGTCCGCGTGGTTCGTGCACGATGGTCTGCATACCCCTGAGTGTCAGCGAGCGTGGGCCTGCAGCCTCAGTGTGAACTGCAGGTCTGGGTCCTCTGCGTGCGCCTGGGCCAGGCCAAAACCAGGCCGGAACCCGCGGGCAGGGCCCCCGTGGCGTCCCTGCCTGCTCTCAGCGCTCTCGCCGGCGGCAGCTACTCCGGCTCCCGCTTTCGACAAAGTCCCAGCTCCCAGCGGCCTGGGGCTCAGACTCGCGGGTCACGCGGACCGAGCTGTGCGTGACACAGGGACCCTCGCGCCCTCGCCCGGGCGGGACCACCGCGGGCACCACCGACGCCAGCCTCAGGGCCGCGGGCGCGCGGGGAAGAGGAAACCAAGTGCGGGCTCCGGAGCCGAGGCGAGAAGTGAGCAAAAAGAAAAGAGAATCCATCGGAAACAGATAAAAAGGAAAAACAAAACCCACTCGAAAAGCAATAAAACGTTACAATAAAAAGGATAAAATAACGCGAAATGAAATAAAAAGGAGACATATTTTAGAGTTAAAAGAGACGTTAAAGGTGTTGAACTAAGTGATAGAAAAGGCGAAGAAACAACAGGGCCGGGAAACCGCTCCGAGGCACCCGCAGGGAAGGGGGCCCTAGACGGGGCGACCGGGCGTTTGGGAGCCGCGGGCCGCGGGCTCAGCGGGGCCAGGCGGGTGCGCAGCGCTGGGGCCTCCTCCGCGGGTTGCCAGCCGCCGGCACCCGGCTCCGGCGAAGAGCCCTCTGGACGGTCCGCCAGCCCCACCTGCGGCGAGCCGCGGGAGCCCGAGGGCCGGGAGCGGCGGGACTGCTTCGCCCCCACCTCCGCCGCCGCTGAACCCGGCCGGGGAAAGCCTCCCGGCCGCGTGGTCCCAGCGCCGGGTCTCCCCGCGTGTGTGCTCTCCGGCGCGAGGTGTCTGGGTTCGCGGCGTCAAGCGGAGCCTCGGGCCAGCCTGGGCAGCCGAGAGCGCGGGGACTGCAGAGCGCCGCCCGATCCCCGTCCGCCGGGGACCCAACCCCGGGGGAAGCGGACAGCGTCCCTCTCCGCGCAAACGCCACGCGGCAGCCGGGACTGGGGTACTGGGCCAGGGGGCTGAATAATTATAATTAACAACCAGGAAAGCTGGGGCGAGCGGGAAGCCTGGCAAGCCAGGAAGAGGAAAGATGAGACAGAGAGACAGAGACACAGGGACAGACGGAGACGGAGAGGGGACTAAGAGTGAGGCGGGCGAGAGAGGAGGAGAGGCTGGGGAGAAGGAAAAATGAGATAAATAAAGGAAAAAGAAGCGAAGGAAGGTGGAAGAGGCAGCGGGGCCCCTCTGGGAGCTTGGCCAGAGGCGCCCGTACCCCTCTCCCCTGCGCGGCTGCTGGGAGTCGCTCCCCTTCCCTTTTCTTTCCAAGCAGCCGAATTCTGTCCCTAGACGCTACGTCCCCGGTAGAGGGTAGGGTCAGGCTCTAAAGTTGCCGACCTCGGCCTCGGCTCTACGGGAGGCAGGCAAAGGGGATGGAGAGACTGCTGGCGATGGAGAAGCTGTGACACTGTAGGGCACAGAGGAAGTGTCTCCTCCGAGAATGGTCCAGCCAGGGGACCCCTACCCCCCACCCCAGGATCCAGAGCCGCTTCTGGGATCACATCCGGGAGAGGCTGGCCTGGGTCAGAGCTCGCCCATCCTAAACAAAATAAAGAAATAATTCTCGCTGGCTTCAGTGTGGGAGGAATCGAACAACCTAAACAAATACCTCCCCCAGCCTCCCTGCCCGTCCTCCCCGCCCCCTGTCCCCGGACAGGTGGGGAAAGGGCTGCTGTGACCAGCTCTGTGGCCTTGGTCAAGTCACTTCCTCCATCCCTTTTTGCCTTTATAAACGGAGAGTCTGTGGCTGGAAGCTATGGAAGTCCCTCCAGTGGAAAGGTGGTCAGTGCTGGGAATGAATGGGACGTAGGAGTCACTCCAAACGAGACCAGTCCAGATTTGGTGGGTCGGCCGAGCTCATCCCAGAACGTTTTGGACCTCATCAGTAAACATATTGTGTATTAATGCGTGGCTGGGTGCCGGCCAATCTGAAAGAAAGCCATCCGCTGAGGGGGTGGGAGGCGAGGGGTGGGCTTCCTCTGTGAGAGAATCCCAGAAGAACAGGGAGCAAGAGGGCTTCCCAGGAGGGTCCCTGACATGAGATCAATGACCAGACAGGGTGCTGGGACAGAAGAGGATGGTGTAAAAGCCAGACAGCTTGGAGGAGGGTACAGGTGCTGGGAAGAGCACAGTATGAAGGCTGGCTGTGTGACTCCAAGCCAATTAAACTCTCCCGACCTCCTTCTGAACAGGCAAAATGCAGGAGTGGAAACCAACTTCCCTGGGTTGTGGTAATAAGAACTCAGTGAATTAATGTTTCTGCCTGGCTCTTCATGGATGAGAAATGGGTGTTGTGTTTTGTTTTGTTTTTTTCCAGTTCAGGAATGTCATGTTCATATTGTTTTATCTCCTTGTTTGGGGTGGAGCTGAGTGGAGTGGATTGGGGGAATGGCTGTATTTTGCTGCCTCTCACTCTTGCCTTCCTGTTTTAACCAGTCTCTGAATCCCTGTGTCAGACTCAAATTATCTAAGAAAATTAAATATATAACATAAAGCATTGCTCTTTAAAAAAAAATGACACTGAAATAAAATAAAACATCCCTCAATGCATTGAAATAGCCTGCAATAAAACACTGTGCAAGTCAAATTCCTCCTGGAACCTCCACCAGTTACCTGCTGCATATTTTACAGTTAAAGTTAACACACTCAAAAGAGATGGCATTTCTACGTGGAATTGAGTAATTTGTTTGTACTACCTTTCTGTCTGTCCCCCCACCCCACTTTCCTTATTTCTGTACTTGATTTTCAGATAGTTTATGGAGATTCTATGTATGGAAAAAAATGCATATTTTGACTGTTTTGGTTTTAAGAGCCCAAGTGAGGCCTATACATTTAATACAATTCCAATCAAATATCTATTCAAGGATAGATATGTAACAATGAAGTTCTGGAAGTGACTTGAATGCTGTAAAGAATAAACGAGATATTGTGCAGGAAAGGAAAAATTTAGGTATTTATGAATGTGAATTCACAGTGTAATGTTGAGTGAAAAAGTTAGAAGTTAATGAGAGAAGTAACACTTTTCTAATTATACAGATAAAAAAGCACATGAGGCCTGGCGTGGTGGCTCAAGCCTGTAATTCAAGCACTTTGGAGGCCACCTGAGGTCGGGAGTTCAAGACCAGCCTGACCAATATGGTGAAACCCCGTCTTTAAAAAAAAAAAAAAAAAGCACAAGAAATAGACATATAGGATTCATAGTATGTTTGCATATTTGGGAGAGACAGAGTCAAAGAAAGAAAATGCGTGCGTGACCGCAGGAAATGAAGGCGTAGGCAGGAGGAAACGTAAGTCTCTGTGATGGAAGATGATAGACTGAAGAAAGGAAAAAGCTGTGAACTAAGAGTCAAAAATAGTCAAGTTTCAGTCCTGGCTCTGTCACTTACTAAACTGGGTGACCTTAGGCATGTCACTGACCCTGTTTTCCAGTCTCTTGAATGCCCTCCTCATTCAGTTGTTATGAGATCCAAATGAAATTCTCTACATCAAAGTTTCTTTATAATCTGCAAATACTCTATGAATGCATGATATCATACGTACTGCAAATAACTTATGTGACCCAAACTGCATCAGTGCGTCTTACCGCACCATACCCCATACTGAATGGGTCTTCCATATGCCCCATCTCTGCAACTGGGATCTCCAGATGGAGGGCATCCGAGGCCTGGAGGCGCCTCCATCTGGGGGATGGAGATGAGGTGAGAGTGTGGAGGGCTGGGCAGCAGGGTTCATTATCACCTTATTTCCCCTTTCACATTTTTCAGCCCTCACCCACCAACAGTTTGCCCCTTCCCCCTACTTGGCTCTTTCTCTGCCTGGCCTTGACATACGTGGTGAGTGGAACAGTCCTCCTGGGCTGTGGGCGGTAGCGTTGGAGGACAGAGGGTGGGAAATAAACTGAAATTACAATGGAAGGGATATTATTGAGATTCTAGGAAGAATTCTGACCTTCCAAGGCAAGAGACCCAGTAGCATTCTCTCCCCAGAGAAGAGTCGCCTAACACCCTGGGAATGCAAAGGGTTGGGGCCGGGAGTGGTAGAGAAGACACCCCAGTACACCCAAAAGAAGGGGAAGGGGAAAGGAGAAAAGAGAGGCTTGAGAGGGCACAGGGAGAATTCTTATTTTTTTGCTCTCTCAAGAGGAGAGGGACTTGCATTCGCACAGCTAACGAACCTCTTCCCAAATTCGCTGTGCGGGATTTGGCTGCTCCCAGAGGGGGGTCTTTTCTAACAAGGTGCCCCCGGGCCCTGCCCCTCCCTCCCCAGGAGCTGAAGCCGCCAAAGGTTCGTGGAATATAATGGATCATTTTCCAATTTACCAGGGTCTTAGAGATTACGCCGCTAATCCCATCAAAGACCATCTGCTTACATTGTCCCTCCTGAGCCAAAATAAATAGATCCTTTACTCCCTCCACTTCAACTCCTCTGGGGTATTGTAGCAGGAGAAAGTTCGACAAGGCCCATCCCATTTCCCCCTCCCTCCCGCTGAGGGCTGGACAGAAAAGGAGAAAACAAACTTAGCTTGTCTGAGGTGTGAAAGGTCACTTACGATCCTGACCTGCATTCTTCTCCGGAGCCTGCGACGATGGGAATTGGGGAGAGGGGCGGGCCCCGGGGCTCTGGGGGTCTCTCAGGATCAGCCCCCTGCGGAGGTGTGGGACAGGCTGTTCTGTGCCCCACTGTCCTGCTGTCTCTGCTCTGAGGCCACCTTAGCCCCAGCCCATTTTTGGTCCCTTTCTAGTCTTTTCGAGTTTCTTCCACCTATGACTGTTGGGAAATAATTATTAAAATCTAACTTTCATCCCTCCCTTGACAGAACTGTGGGAAAAAGAACACGAGAGTCCATATAAACACTAATTTGATTCCATCTAAGAGTTACTTGCTCCATAGGCTTTTCACGATAATTCTCTTATTCATTACTACTCTTTTGCAGAAAGGGGCTTCGTAAATGGGGAAATGAGGGGCTCAGGGGGAGCGTCTTCTAGCCCAAGGTCTGGGGGAAGTTGATAACTAGAACCAGGAGCATGTACGTGCGACCCAGGCTTCAGAAATTAGATGACGTACATTATATATTAAAAAGTGATAACCGCCCTGGACAATCAATGAAATGTGAAACTGCCTAAGTGGACAGGGCGGGGCCTCATTGAGAAGTCAGCACTGGAGCAAAGGCTCAGAGGAGGTAAGAGAGAGATTTGCGAGGAAATCAGGAAAGAGCTCCACACACAAGGACCATCCAGTCTCTTCCCACAGTTGCCTTTCGTTTTGCTGCCTCTACCCCCTTTTGTCCTTCGGTCATCATTGTTAGCGACTGTTTTCTAACCTGTTCAGGAAGGCGCTCCCAGCAACCATTTCATCCCTTGCAGGACAATCTGCAGAGGCGGGTCTCCCAGACTCTGGCAAACAGCTGCCTGTTGGAGATGACTCTGCCGTAGACACATCTGGTCTCCTGTAAAGACATGTTTTACTTTTGAAAAGCAGCATAGGGTGACAGAAACAACATTGGCATCGGAGTCAGGACGATCTCTGCTACTTATGAGCTATGTGATTCTGGGTATGGCTCCTCGACTCTGACTCTCCATTTCCTCATCTGTAAAACAAAGATTGCGCCTACCTCATGAGGCTGCTGGGAAATGTACAGTCCTGGTGGGTGCTCTACACAGGGCACTGTGTGAGATAGAGCAGAGAATGGGACCCACACCATAAAGAAGTTAGAATGTGCTTAAGAAATTCAACAGGGATGGGCCGGGCGCGGTGGCTCAAGCCTGTAATCCCAGCACTATGGGAGGCCGAGGCGGGTGGATCACGAGGTCAAGAGATCGAGACCATCCTGGTCAACATGGTGAAACCCCGTCTCTACTAAAAATACAAAAAATCAGCTGGGCATGGTGGCACGTGCCTGTAATTCCAGCTACTCAGGAGGCTGAGGCAGGAGAATTGCCTGAACCCAGGAGGCGGAGGTTGCGGTGAGCCGAGATCGCGCCATTGCACTCCAGCCTGGGTAACAAGAGCGAAACTCCGTCTCAAAAAAAAAAAAAAAAAAGAAATTCAACAGGGATAAAGCCCTGCATGTAGAGACAAAATAAAAATTTTCTAGTTACAAGAACTGTTCATTTGACAAGGGTTTGCTGGCTGACCCTATGGACCAGGCACTAAAGGACATAAGGGGAAGGAGACGTCCACCCTGATTAAAGATCAAAAGCAAAGCCACAAGTGATTGTTCAGAAAATATAGATAGAAATTCTACAGAGAGAGAAAGAGATCACGTTCAACCGGAGTAATGTAGAATCAGGAAAGGTTTCACTAAAGAGGTGGGCAGGAGCTGGGTGGTCTTTGAAGGAAGGATAGGACCTGAACGTGCAGCATGCAGGACAAAGCAGTGTGTGTGGGAGACCAGGCTTGACAAAGATGCATCTCGGAAAGACCTGAACGTTTAGGTGACCATCAGCTCAATATGAGCCAGTAACATGACGAAACTGCTAAAAGCTAATGCCTTTGGCTCTGGGAAGAAGAATCACATTCCAATCAAGAGAGCTGAAGAGAGTTAGTGCACTTAACTGACTCCACCTGAGACAAGATACTGACATGCAAGAGAGCACTAAGAAGGCCGGGCGCGGTGGCTCAAGCCTGTAATCCCAGCACTTTGGGAGGCCGAGGCGGGTGGATCACGAGGTCGAGAGATCGAGACCATCCTGGTCAACATGGTGAAACCCCGTCTCTACTAAAAATACAAAAAATTAGCTGGGCATGGTGGCGCGTGCCTGTAATCCCAGCTACTCAGGAGGCTGAGGCAGGAGAATTGCTTGAACCCAGGAGGCGGAGGTTGCGGTGAGCCGAGATCGTGCCATTGCACTCCAGCCTGGGTAACAAAAGCGAAACTCCGTCTCAAAAAAAAAAAAAAAAAAGGGAGCACTAAGAAAAGGATTACCCAAATGGGGACGGGCTCTGCCATATAGAAGGGATGTGGCCATGGGCAGGTTACTTCATCTCTCTCACCTTCATTTCCCTTATCAGTAAAATAAGAATGAAATTTATTGCACAGAGTTCATAGTGAAGGTTAAATGAGATTATATGAGAACGCCTGCTAAAGTGCCCGGCACATGGGAAATACTTCAAATGATTCTTGAAAAAGAAGTCTCCTGGCTGGACGTGGTGGCTCACACCTGTAATCCTAGCACTTTGGGAGGCCAAGGTGGGTGGATCACCTGAGGTCAGGAGTTCAGGACCAGCCTGGCCATCATGGTGAAACCTCATCTTTTTTTTTTTTTTTGAGACGGAGTTTCGCTCTTGTTACCCAGGCTGGAGTGCAATGGCGCGATCTCGGCTCACCGCAACCTCCGCCTCCTGGGTTCAGGCAATTCTCCTGGCTCAGCCTCCTGAGTAGCTGGGATTACAGGCACGAGCCACCATGCCCAGCTAATTTTTTGTATTTTTAGTAGAGACGGGGTTTCACCATGTTGACCAGGATGGTCTCGATCTCTCGACCTCGTGATCCACCCGCCTCGGCCTCCCAAAGTGCTGGGATTACAGGCTTGAGCCACCGCGCCCAGCCTGAAACCCCATCTTTAAAAAAAAAAGACGAAGAAGAAGAAGTCTTCATTAAGCGAAGGATTGTGAACAAGCTGCTCCTGGAGCTAAGGTACCTGTCTTTAACTATCTAATGTACAATCTACATAGAAGAGGGGTAGACGTGTTGAATGGTACAGGAAAAGAATCAGTGAGTGGAAATGAGAAGGAAACACATTAGGGCTTGGCAGAAAGAAGAACGTATAAACGGTCAGAAAAGACCAAACGCAAGAACATTTAGTCAGTCATGGCCACAAGTTCTTGGTGATTTTAGACCAAAATATAGAAGAACAAATTTCTGTTTTGGGTAAGTGACTGAACTACCTGATTTCATAGCGGTATGCACCTGTAGTACTTGCTACTCTGGAGGCTGAGACGAGATGGTCGCTTGAGCTTGGGTGGTTAAGGCTGTGGTGAGCTGAGACCATCACACCACTGTACTCTAGCTTGGGTGACAGAGCAAGACCCTATCTCTAAATAAATAAATAAAATAAAAAATAAAATTTGAACTAGCTGATTTCTAACATTCTTTCCAATGTCAAAGTTCTAAAAAGCAGTAAATATGTCAACTTCCATTAAAAATTGTAAGCTTCCTCAAAGTCCCAAAAAGGCAGGGATCACGCCCATGTATTTCTCAGTTAATGGCCCAGAAGAGTACTGGGTATATAACGTGCATTTGATAAATATCTGTTTAATGAATGAATAAATGAATACATAATACATGTCAAAGTTCTTGTACATTGTAAAAGACTGAAGATAGTTGGCTGGGCATGGTGGCTTATGCCTGTAATCCCAACACTTTGGGAGGCTGAGGTGGGCGGATCACAATGTCCAGAGTTCAAGACCAGCCTGGCCAACATGGAGAAACCCCATGTCTACTAAAAATACGAAATTAGCTGGGCATGGTGGTGCATGCCTATAATCTCAGCTACTCAGGAGACTGAGGCAGGAGAATTGCTTGAATCTAGGAGACAGAGGTTTCAGTGAGCCAAGATTGTGCCACTGCACTCCAGTCTGGGCAACAAGAGCAAAACTTCGTCAAAAAAAAAAAAAAAAAAAAAAAAAAAAAAAAGACTGCAGTTAGTTGTAAGTAGCCATAATAACACTGACTTTTTTTTTGTTCTGTTACAAGTGCTTTACATGCATTATTATAAAGACAGTGTCACAGGAGCTCATTGTAAAAAGCACAACGCTCACTACTTCTCCTTCCCCACCATGGAAGAAGGGAGGCTTGGAGGAAATAGGAAAGACCAGGGAATTACCATCCACCGAAGAGAGGACAGAGGATAAGGTGGTGGTCTTGGTTCCATTGTGCTAAAGGAAACTGGGAGGGGCATGGCTGGGCTGCATCTCTACCGATGGCTGCTAAAACAGGACGCTGAACAGAACACCACTAGGAATGGAGATGATACAGAGAGGGGCTTTTGTCTTAAAGTTACAAACCCAAGCTGAGTGACGACGCTAAGGAGAAGGTGACATCTTTCCCCTGGCACTATGTTCATGATTCAGAAGGCTTGCATTATGGTGGGCAAGGTGGCATGATCAACTCCCTGTAGCCACCTACTATCAGAGTCACTTTTTAGGGTTTCCTGACTGAGAATTTATTCAAAGGCCCTTGGCTTTTGGCAGTGCTTTCGCTCCGGTATTAAAGCTCCAATACTAGGTGAAAAATACAATGAAGAGCTTCTGTTACTTACATGGCCTGATTTCTGCTTTGCTTTTGGTTTGCCCAGGAGGGCTTTAGTCCCAGTCTCACTCTCTCTCTCTCTTTCTCTCTCTCTCTCTCTCCACTTCTCTCAATAAATTGGAGGAGAGGGGTCTGAGGTGTCCTGAGGAAGAAATGGGTGAGACAATAACTTCTGCAGGGAAAAAATTATAGGCCAGGCATGGAGGCTCACTCCTGTAATCCCAGCACTTTGGGAGGCTGAGGTGGGTGGATCACTTGAGGTCAGGAGTTTGAGACCGGCCTGGCCAACATGGCAAAACCCTGTCTCTACTAAAAATACAAAAATTAGCAGGGTTTGGTGGCACACACCTGTGGTCCCAGCTACTTGGGAGACCGAGGCAGGAGAATCACTTGAACCCAGCAGGTGGAGGTTGTAGTGAGCTGAGGTTGCATGACTACACTCCAGCCTGGAGTGAGACAGAGTAAGACTCCGTCTCAAAAGAAAAAAAAAAATCTGTCACCAGCTATTTCCCCAATCAGTCTAAATCGGGTAACCCTATCTAAATGCCTTCTCACCCTAATCCAGATTTCTCATGCCATGTTCCCATTTTTTCCCGTTTCTTGTGCCCATTTCAGAGCTGGAGAACTCTAATTCCACGGGCTATCTGAAAAGAAACCCTAGGTAATATGTATTTGGCTTCCCCAAGTTTTCTCTTCCCTGCCTGCTTCAAAGTCTTTACCACTGAAGAGAATGCATCATTTGAAAGGACGGATACAGAAAGGGAAAGGGTGCTTAAAGTGCGGGGAATACAGACGAGGCGCCTCCCCGGGGGCAGCCCCCGTTGAAAGAAGTGCTGGCCTCTTGCCTTGTGCTGCCACCTAGTGTCCCAAATTCAGATTCATTTATTCACTGATTCCATCTTCCAGCAAAAATACATTAAACCTTCCCTCTGGCCAACTATGGAGGCAAATTGCCCCACCCCTCCAGCTGTTTCTAGGAATCCCTGCCGTCATTCTGCTCTAGACAGTTCCCTGGCTGTCCTTTGCTTTCTGTGAAAAGAGACTTTAACCTTTCTCTGAATATTCCAGGTAAATGAAATTCCAGTACTTCTTGCTGTGGTTCAGACTCATTCTCCTCTGCAGGAGCTCTATAATCCCTTCCTAACAATCCATTTCCAACCCAAGGCTCTGGGTTGATGAGAGTGTCCCTTGAAAAGACAGCAAGAGGGAGTAATGACACAGTATGAGGTTAGACAATGTTGTCACCTATTCGGCACTTCATAAAGAGTGTCTGTATATGTCAGGATATTTCATTTTTACAGCATCCTGCTGAGATTCAGGGGGCATGTAATAGTATTTCCATTTCACAGGTGAGGAAACAGTCTAAAGAAAGTCAATCATGCCGGGTGCCATGGTTCACACCTGTAATCCCAGCACTTTGGCAGGCCGAGGCAGGTAGATCACCTGAGCTCAGGAGTTCGAGACCAGCCTGGCCAACATGGTGAAACCCTGTCTCTACTAAAAATACAAAAATTAGCCGGGTGTGGTGGTGGGCACCTGTAATTCCAACTACTCAGGAGGCTGAGGCAGGAGAATCGCTTGAACCCTGGAGGCAGAGGTTGCAGTGAGCAGAGATCAGGCCACTGCACTCCCACCTGGATGACAGAGGGAGACTCTGACTCAAAAAAAAAAAGTCAATAGCTGGGCAAGGTGGTATGTGCCTATGGTCCCAGCTACCAGAAGGCTGATCACCTGAGCCCAGGAGGTCAAGGCGGCAGTAAGCTGAGATCCGGCCACTGCACTCCAGCCTGGACAACTGGAGTGAGACCCTGTCTCAAAAAAAAAAAAAAAAAAAAAAAAAAGTTTATTGACAGGGACATAGTGGAAAAGCAGAGCAAGTCTCTTGGCTCTCATTCAAAGTATATGTTCTTTTTTTTTTCTTTTTCTTTTTTTTTTTTTAATAGACAGGGTTTCACCATGTTGGTCAGGCTGGTCTTGAACTCCCGACCTCAGGTGATCGGCCCGCCTTGGCCTCCAAAGTGCTTGGATTACAGGAGTGAGCCACCACGCCCGGCCTAAAGTGTATGTTCTTTACAGCAGGCTGTCCAAAAGAAAAGAATGGAAACCTAGAACTAGAGAGCTCCTCCCAGGCCAGGAGGAGGAGAAGACAGGCAGACCACAGCAGTGCCACAAACCGTGCTCTGGAGGGGAGTGGATATGGCCTGGAGAATGAGGAGGGCATTTTCCTGCCTGAGTGAAAATCCTTCTGTGGCACAAATGCTCCTCTTGGTGGCCACACCAGGCTATGGCAGGGAAGAGAAAAGGAAGGAGATGAGCTGGAGGGGCTGAGCTGGGCTGGGAAGAGAGACCCGGGAGTAGCATCATTTAATTGGCATTGATGTGAATTTCCAGAAAGGCAGACACATTCATTCTGAAGTGTAAACTGATAAAACCCAGTTTGAATGTATTTGATTTATTCCCATGATTACTATACCTAACATTAATTAAGCTCTTAATCCTTACTAGGCACGGTTCTAAGTGTTTTGGTTGCATTGTATTTAATACTCACTGGATATGAAAAATAGGTTAAACTCCAAGAGGAGGTTAAGCAATGGGCACTGAATCACACAAGTGGTGGAGGCAGGACTTGAGTCCAGATCTGCATGGCTTCAAAGCCAGAACACAGCTTCCCTCTTCCCAGCATTCAGAACTGACTGTTAAAGTAGGCAAAATTTATTTATGTCGGAATCCAGTGGAAAAAAATCGTCTCTCTTTTTAGGGGTATCCTTGATCTAGTCCAGCTTCCAAGTACTGATTCCCTCCTATAAGGCAATTCAAGTCGGAGACACAGCACAACAGCTCACCTGACAGAACCCGGAATGCAGAAGTGGAAGGGTTAGCAAGAGTGGACCGAGAGTTTGATTAATTCAAATCAGTGAAACCAAAATTGGTACATTGTACATGCCTATTCTGGACACTGCCTAGTGGGGGAGATAATGTTCGAGATACAAACATGGCTAAGAAATAGTGCATATCCTCTGAGAACATGAAAGACTAGAGGGGGAGACACTTACAAAAATATCTCTGAGATGAGGAAAAATATGGTTAAAAAAAGGCAAAAATACTAAGAGTGGGAGTTGGAAGAAGTAGACCTAAATGACTCCTTGGAAGACTTGAAAGGGTTTTCTGGCTGGGTGTGGTGATTCAAGCCTATAATCCCAGTACTTCTGAAGGCTGAAGAGGGAGGATCACTTGGGCCCAGGAGTTTGAGGTTGCAGTGATTTATGACTGCCCCAGTGCATTCCAGCCTTGGTGACCGAGTGAGACCCTGTCTAATTTTTTTTTTTTTTTTTTTTTTTTTTTTTTTGAGACGGAGTTTCACACTGTCACCCAGGCTGCAGTGCAATGGTGCAATCTCGGCTCACTGCAACCTCCGCCTCCCAGATTCAAGCAGTTCTCCTGCCTCAGCCTCCCGAGTAGCTGGGATTACAGGCACCTGCCATCACACCCAGCTGTTTTGTGTTTTTAGTAGAGATGAGGTTTCACTATGTTGACCAAGCTGGTCTCGAACTTCTGACCTCGTGATCCACCTACCTCAGCCTCCCAAAGGGCTGGGATTACAGGTGTGAGCCACCGCGCCTGGCTGACCCTATCTAATTTTTAAAAAGAAAAGGTTTTCTGTGAAGGTGGCAGCTGAACTGGGGTTTACGTATGAGTAGGATTTCAACAAACACATATGAGAGGGGGATTAGATAGGGAAGAAAGGGAATGAAAGAGGGAAGCAATAGCAAGAACAATGACGGGTCATGGGGAGAAGTGCAGGGCATGTTGAAAACTCCTATTTTTTGCTAGATGGAATATAAGTTTCTCCAAGTGCATAGGGAGAAGGTAGGGCTGGCCTTAGAGGGTAGAGAGCCCTGGACACCAGGCTAAAGGGTTAGAACCCTACACAGCAACAGGAACTACTTAGGATTTTCACTTGCAAGGAATAATGTTTAAAAGTACGCTTTATAATGACATCTGTCAGTGATAGTTGAGGCAGGTTTGCTAATTTCTAGGTAAAAGAACAGTGAGGCCAGGTGCAGTGGCTTATGCCTATAATCCCACTTTGGGAGGCCAAGGAGGGAGAATGGTTTAAGGCCAGAAGTTTGAGACCAGCTGTCTCTACCAAAGATGCTGTCTCTACCAAAGAAAAAAAAAAAAGGAGGGTGGGAAGGAACAATGAGGCTCGCCTAAGGAGTCGGTAGTGGGCAGATAAAGAGGGAGCAGGTGTACTGTACAGTGAACATGCAGAAATACAGGGGACGTGGAAACTGTCAGAATATGGTACTGAGGAGCAGGGAGAGATTATATGGTGAAACTCCACGCAGAGGCAAGGGCATTAACTAGACTTATTGAATACCATCACTTGCTGGTAGTCTCCTCATCTATAAAAATGGACCCAGGAAATCAGCCTTACATGGTTATTGTGGGAAGATTGGATTTGACTCTGTATGTAAAGCACCTGGCAAATACAGCAGGCGCTCAATACGTGGCAGCTATAATTTTTATGGGTTCGAACGTGATGACTAAAAGTTTGATGATGACATTGACCAAAATGGGAAACACAGTGGGAGGGGCGGGTTTTTCTCTCTGTGTGTGGGTGGCAGTGGGGATGGTGGGGGAAACTGGCTAACAAATTTAGTTTGAGATCTGTGGAATTTGAGGAATCACATCCAGGTAGAGCTGTCTAGGAGGCAAGTGCATAATTTGGTTCCGGAATTCCATCTGGGCTACGAATCAGCAAGATAAAGGAGAAAACTGAAACTCAGAGGGAGGGAAGAGGAGAGTGACTGTTGAGACATACGAACATTTTGAGGGGCTGCAGGAATCCAGCCCTCACTGAGAGAGGAGAATCAGGAGACGACGAATTAAGCAGCTGGGAGAAGACAGCCACAGGAGGGAGGGCAGGGACCCCAGGCTGCCACGAGGCAAAGAACAAGGCTTCTGATAGGGCTTTAAAGTTGCTTAGGACCCTGAAGACTGCAATTTTAGGAGAAGGGGCTGGACCCCAGAATTCAAGGTGCTGAGAGGTACATGAGAGTCAATAGACATGTCTCAACGCTATGTTGGTGGCCAGGTGTGGTGGCTCATGCTTGTAATCCCAGCATTTTGGGAGGCCAAGGTGGGCGGATCACCTGAGGTCAGGAGTTCTAGACCAGCCTGGCCAACATGGTCATCTCTACGAAAAATATAAACAAATTAGCCAGGCGTGGTGGCGGGGGCCTATAATCCCAGCTACTCCAGAGGCTAAGGCAGGAGAATCACTTGAACCTGGGAGGTGGAGGTTGCAGTGAGCCGAGATCATGGCTACTGCATTCCAGCCTGGACAACACAGCAAGACTCTGTCATAAAAAAAAAAAAAAAAAGCCGGGCGCGGTGGCTCAAGCCTGTAATCCCAGCACTTTGGGAGGCCGAGGCGGGTGGATCACAAGGTCAAGAGATCGAGACCATCCTGGTCAACATGGTGAAACCCCGTCTCTACTAAAAATACAAAAAATTAGCTGTGCATGGTGGCGTGTGCCTGTAATCCCAGCTACTCAGGAGGCTGAGGCAGGAGAATTGCCTGAACCCAGGAGGCGGAGGTTGCGGTGAGCCGAGATCGCGCCATTGCACTCCAGCCTGGGTAGCAAGAGCGAAACTCCGTCTCAAAAAAAAAAAAAAAAAAAAATTGATGAGGAAGGAAGGAGAAAAGAATGTGGTAGTTTGAGGATAATGAAATTCTTTTTTTTTTTTTTTTTTTTTTTTTTTTGAGACAGAGTTTCGCTCTTGTTACCCAGGCTGGAGTGCAATGGCGCCATCTCGGCTCACCGCAACCTCCGCCTCCTGGGTTCAGGCAATTCTCCTGCCTCAGCCTCCTGAGTAGCTGGGATTACAGGCACGCATCACCATGCCCAGCTAATTTTTTGTATTTTTAGTAGAGACGGGGTTTCACCATGTTGACCAGGATGGTCTCGATCTCTTGACCTCGTGATCCACCCGCCTCGGCCTCCCAAAGTGCTGGGATTACAGGCTTGAGCCACCGCGCCCGACCCGTTAATGAAATTCTTTTTATTTTTTCTTGCATAGAAGAGATTTAAGCATATTGTTGGCAGATGAAAAAAATTAATACTCTATTAATGGAAGGCAGCAATGGCATAATACAAAGGTTAGGGGAGGGAGGAAGGACAAAGTGCTTTTGAAGCGTCACTCTCAAAAGAAGGGGGAAAATAACCTCCCAGAGACAGGAATTTAGGAAAAGAGGGAAATAGAGCAGCATACTAAAGAACTACAAAGGCTGGGTGCGGTAGCTCGCACCTGTAATCCCAGCACTTTGGGAGGCCAAGGCAAGTGGATCACCTGAGGTCAGGAGTTCAAGACCAGCCTGACCAACATGGTAAAACCTCGTCTTTACTAAAAACGCAAAAATTACCTGGGTGTAGTGGCAGGTGCCCGTAATCCCAGCTACTCCGGATGCTGAAGCAGGAGAATCGCTTGAACCTGGGAGGCGGAGGCTGCGGTGAGTCAAAACCATGTCATTGCACTCCAGCCTGGGTGACAGAGTGAGGCTCTGTCTCAAAAAAAAAAAAAAAAAAAAAAAAGTTAAAAAAAATTCTTTTGGAAGCTCACACAGGTTGGTCTAGAAACCTCTATGAACAACAACAGCAAAAGTGGGTTAGAGGAAAGCAGAGAAGGTTGGGAATTATCCCTACGGGAAATTGGTCCCTGTCTGCCTTTCTTTTTCTTCCTTTTTTTTTTTTTTTTTTTATTATCTTCTTAGAGTCTTGAAGATGAGACTCTCTGCCTTTCAATTAAGTTGTGTGTCCCAGGGGAGTTGTGAGGGTACTTGGAAGGGAATGATGAAGAATTTAGGGAAAAGATGGGGCTGATAGTTGGTGGGTCAGATATAATCTATTACAGCGGCAAGAATTAAAAATCTTAATATCCAATATTGGCAAGGATGTTATCATATACCGCTGGTATAATTTTTATAGAAGGCCCATTTGGCAAAATGTGTTAAAATCTATTCAAATGTGTATACTCCGTGGCCCTCTATTTGTAGTTCTAAGTATTCAATCTAAGGAAATTAAAGATATGTACAGATATGTTTAGTGCTCTTTATTTATTTGAGACAGGGTCTCACTCTGTTGCCAGGGCTGGAGTGCATTGGTATGATCATGGCTCACTGTAGCTTGACCTCCCAGGCTCATGTGATCCTTCCACCTCAGCCTCCTGAGTAGGTAGGACCACAGGCAGTCTCTACCACTCTCGGTTAATTTTTTATTTTTTGCAGAGACAGGGTCTCCTTATGTTGCCCAGGCTGGTCTTACTGTTGGGCTCAAATAATCCTCCCACCTCAGCCTCCCAAAGTGTTAGGATTACAAGCATGAGCCACCACACCCAGACTCAGTACTATTCCAAATAGCAAAAAAAAAAAAAAAAAAAAAAAAGGACAGACCAAATTTTCAACAAGGCAGTAGAATACAGTAGATGGTTAGAAGATAAAACTTATCAGCCACTAAAAATGTAGAAAAGTATTTACTGGCATGATCGGCTGGGCGTGGTGGCTCACGCAAGTAATCCCAGCACTTTGCAAGGCCAGGGTGGGTGGATCACTTGAGGTCAGGCGTTCAAGACCAGCCAGGCCTACATGGCAAAATCATCTCTACTAAAAATACAAAAATTAGTTAGACTTGGTGGCAGGCACCTGTAATCCCAGCTACTGGGGAAGCTGAGGCAGGAGAATCACTTGAACCCGGGAGGTGGAAGTTGTAGTGAGCCGAGATTGCACCAGCCTGGGTGACAAAAGTGAAATTCCATCTCAAAAGAAAAAGAAAAAGTATTTATTGGCATGGTCAAGGGATCGTGACATGAGTAAGTGTAAAAGAAAACATAAGACAAATAAAATAAGTATATTCCTATTCTTTTAAATATACCTACCTGTTTACATACACAGACACATGCACACATATATTGAGTGAGAGAGAGAGAGAGAGGAGAGAGAGAGGAGAGAGAGATATCTGGCTTGAGCAGCTGGGGAAGTAGTGTGATCATTAGCTAGGACAAAGAATTTAGGGGAAATTAGCAGTGTCAGTGCTGAAAATACAGAGTTCCTGTTAGGTTTAACCTGTGAAATATCCTGGGGATATGCCACAAATGTGGCTGCACATAGGTCTGAAGCTCGACAGAGAGAAATTTCAGCTGTAGACATAGATCAGGAGCCATTAGCATTTAGGGGTTGCTTAAAACTCAGGTGTAGATGATACTGCCCTGAAAAGGAGTAAAGAAGAGAGGGCATGGGCCGGGCGCGGTGGCTCAAGCCTGTAATCCCAGCACTTTGGGAGGCCGAGGCGGGTGGATCACAAGGTCGAGAGATCGAGACCAACCTGGTCAACATGGTGAAACCCCGTCTCTACTAAAAATACAAAAAATTAGCTGGGCATGGTGGCTCGTGCCTGTAATCCCAGCTACTCAGGAGGCTGAGGCAGGAGAATTGCCTGAACCCGGGAGGCAGAGGTTGCGGTGAGCCGAGATCGCGCCATTGCACTCCAGCCTGGGTAACAAGAGCGAAACTCCGTCTCAAAAAAAAAAAAAAAAAAAAAAAAAAAAAAAAAAAAGAGGGCAGTCAAAGACATACTGCCTTCCCCCAACATCAACACAAAGCAATAGTATTTACAGGGTGGGAAAAAGGAGTAGAGACTGTAAAGAATAGCCTCTAAGATTGCTAGCAATCTGTAGTTCTACTACCCCAGCCGACTACTGGAAACATGTAACCTTGTTTCCACTTTATTGATAAAATGCACAGGGGCTCTCCTCCATCACCCTTGCTCACTCAAGGGTCTGTGTGTATTTATGACTCAGGCCTTTTAACTCTTCTGCCTACTTCAGAGGCGACTTCTCACCTCCAACCAATTCCTTGAATCCGCTAATTTCTCACTTGTCTCCCATCACCTATGATGGTATACTCTGAGGTGTTCTCTTTATCAAACATTGTCAGCATCTCCTGTGCCGCCGGTTTTGTCTCCTTTACCGACAAATATGCCATGATTTTCTCGATCCTGAGAACTCTAACTGGCATGACTGTCTCCAATATTTCCTGCTGTTTCCTTCCGATAGTGCCAAACTTCTCCAATTCGTGGTCTATACTCACTCCACGGCCCTCTTCCTTATAAACCACAGCAATGGGGCCGGGCGCAGTGGCTCAAGCCTGTAATCCCAACACTTTGGGAGGCCGAGGCGGGTGGATCACAAGGTCAAGAGATCGAGACCATCTTGGTCAACAAGGTGAAACCCCGTCTCTACTAAAAATACAAAAAATTAGCTGGGCATGGTGGCGCGTGCCTGTAGTCCCAGCTACTCAGGAGGCTGAGGCAGGAGAATTGCCTGAACCCAGGAGGCGGAGGTTGCGGTGAGCCGAGATCGCGCCATTGCACTCCAGCCTGGGTAACAAGAGCGAAACTCCGTCTCAAAAAAAAACAAAAACAAAAACAAAAAACACAGCAATGTCGTCCAACTCCCTAAACTGAAACTGCCCCCTCAAAAGTTACTGGTAACCTCCTTATCTTAAAATCCAGTGGGTTTCATTTGGCCACCACAGTCTTTGACCTTTCCGCAAATTTGATGATGCTGACCATCTTTCTTGAAAACTCTTTCCATGTGGATTCAATAAACACTTACTGGTTCCCCTTTGGTTCAATAAACATTGATCGAACACCTCTTGGATGCTAAAATAAAAAAGATATAATACTTGATCTCTGAGTATGAGTTTTAACCTAGTTGGGCAATGTCAATGAATTTCACAACAGAGATCTTTGCCCTGTTGAGAAAGGCTGAAGTGATAGATGCAAACTCTGTGAATTGAGGAGTAAAGCCAACTTACAATGGGAAGAGAGGGAGAGGAAATAGCAAATGTAATTGATGTTGTCAAGATATTTGTTGGAGAAGCGAAAAAGGAATAACTGTCTAGAAAATGCCTGTAAGTTGGCTGGGTGCAGTGGCTCATGCCTATAATCTCAGCACTTTGGGAGGCCTAGGTGGGTGAATCACCTGAGGTCAGGAGTTCAAGACCAGCCTGGCCAACATGGTGAACCACCACCCCCCCGCCCCCGTCTCTACTAAAAATACAAAAAAATTAGTCAGGTGTGGTGGTGGGCACCTGTAATCTCAGCTACCTGGGAGGCTGAGGCAGGAGAATTGCTTGAACCTGAGAGGTGGAGGTTGCAGTGAGCCAAGATCACGCCATTGCACTCTAGCCTGGGCAATAGAGTGAGACTCCATCTCAAAAAACAAAACAAACAAACAAACAAACAAACAAAAAACAAAGAAATGCTCTTTAACCAAATGCAATACACATTAAGGCTTTCCCTCTCTCTCTCTCTTTCTCTCTTTCTCTTTTTGGTTGAAGACAGGATCTCGCTCTGTCACCCAGGCTGGAGTGCAGTGGTGTGATCTTGGCTCACTGTAGCATAGACCTGCTGAGCTCTAGCAATCCTCCCACCTCAGCCTCCCAGATAGCTGGGACTACAGGTGCATGCCACCACGCCCAGCTTATTTTTGTACCTTTAGTAGAGACAGGGTTTAATCATGTTGCCCAGGTTGGTCTCGAACTCCTGGACTCAAGTGATCCACCTGCCTCGGCCTCCCAAAGTGCTGGGATTACAGGTGTAAGCCACCATGCAGGGCCGGCTTTCCCTCTCTTCAACTATGTAATATACAGGTTTGGGGGGCTATGATTCCATTATCATCTTTTATATTACATTTTATACATACAAAGAATAATTATAGTTTATATATGTGTTATATACATAGGTGAATACCCATAAATCTATCATTTAGCCCCAAAACTGGACCATTACCAATGGCATCCACCTGTGTGCTTTTTCTCTTCCCATCCCCAATCTCTCTATGATAACTATTAATACATTTTGTGTTGATCATTCCTTGCTTTTCCAAAAGGTTTTTTTTTTTTTTTTGAGCTGGAGTTTTGCTCTTCTTGCCCAGGTTGGAATGCAATGACAATCTTGGCTCACTGCAACCTCTGCCTCCCAGGTTCAATTGACTCTCCTGCTTCAGCCTCCTGAGTGCCTGGTATTACAGGCATGCACCACCACGCTGGGCTGATTTTGTATTTTTAGTAGAGACAGGCTTCCTCCATGTTGGTCAGGCTGGTCTCGAACTCCCAACCTCAGGTGATCTGCCTGCCTCAGTCTCCCAAAGTGCTGGGATTCCAGCATGAGCCACCGTGCCCGGCTGCTTTTCCCAAAGTTTTATCATATATATGTAAACACTATATTCCTTAATTTTGCTTGTTTTGGAACTCCTGGGCTCAGGTGATCTTCCCGTTCTGGCCTCACAGTGTTGGGCTTACAGGCGTGTGGTTACAGTGCCGGGATTACCTTGCCTGGCCTGTTCTTAAGATTGATCCACTCCAATTATGTACTTTGTACTCATCTTCCAAGCCTCATCTTCTTCGTGCAGTCTTCTCAGATCACAGGAGCACAAAGTGATCTTTCCCATTTCTGAACGCCTCTAGCACTCATTGTCTATTTAAAAAAGACTGAAACTGTCTTTTCCTTGAGCTTATGTGCCATTACATCAATAAACACAAGCTCCTTGGTGAGCAAGGAAGCTGCTTATCATGGTAAAAGAGCACTGAATGGGGCCAGGCACGTTGGCTCACGCCTGTAATTCCAGCACTTTTGGAGGCTGAGGCGGGTGGATCACCTGTCAGTTCAAGACCAGCTGGCCAACATAGTGAAACCCCCGTCTCTACTAAAAATACAAAAAATTAGCCGGGTGTGGCGGTGTGTGCCTGTAATCCCAGCTTCTGGGTGGCTAAGGCCGAAGAATCGGTTGAACCCCGGATATGGAGGTTGTAGTGAGCCACTGCGCCACTGTGCCACAACATCGCGCCACTGCCCTCCAGCCTGGGCGACAGAGCAAGACCCTGTCTCAAATAAATAAATAAAATAAAAACAAAGAGCACAGAATGTGCAGTTGGGTCGCCTGGGTTCCAGGCCATTTCGCCTTGACAGGCAGTGTCCTCGGACTCGTCCCCTTCACCTTCCTGAGTGTCAGCTTCTTTACCTGACAATCTATCTGCTATCTGGAGGGTTTTTTGTGAGGAACCTCTGAGACAATGGATAGAACGCACTTCACTTCGTAAACTGCGAAGCATCCTCCTCAAATCAATGTTTGCGCCATCGTTGGTCCCCCGCTCCTAGGGCCTCTGTACAAAGACCCAGGCCAAAGACTTCGCTGTGTTTGGGGACCGTCGCATCACCGCTGAGGCAGGGGCCAAGATGCTTCCTTTCTGCTGGATCTCCAATGCAGCGCCGGGTCCCAAGGCAGTGTTGATTGAGGTTACGAGTTCCGGAAAACAGCCAGGAGGACAGAGGGCGCTGTCTCCCCTCGAACCGAGCAGCGCGTTCGATTTAGAGGAGGCGTTAGATTTACGCATGCGCACCCTCTCCGGGAAGACCTGGCGAAACCCAGTCAAAATTGACTCTGGGCTGTTTTTCCCCATCTAGGGGCACATCTTCTGGGTACGCATGCGTCCTGCCCAGGCTGCGGTTGGCTGATGATTCCGTCTGTCACTGGCAGAGCCAGTGGGGTGAGGCTGAGGCTTCGCTTCCCGCCCATCGGCAGGGGCGCGGAGAGTGGATTGGGGTCTTTGTCCGCGCCCACTGCAGTGTAGACAAGCCGATTGAGGATCCTGTACGGGCCGCTGGTCGCAGGCTTGGAAGCGTTGGCTGGCGGAACCATTGCCTTATTTGCCGTGTCACAGCGGGAAGGGCGCCAGGGAGAGGGGTGAGGGGACTGCTTGCAGGGCGGCGGGACTGGCGCTGCATCCGAGCAGGGTCCGAGGTCCAGTTGCCAATCAGCCATTTATTGAGGGCCTCCTGTGTGCCATACACTTAGGAATATGGTGATCTCTGCCTTCGGGAAGTTTACAGCATAAAGGAGATTAAACAAGTGACTATTGCCTTCCCTCGACCTCCTTTCTACCCCTTTGCCTTAGATGGAGATTTTTTCTGAACCCGGAAGCGCTCCTTTGTCCCCGCCCGTCTCTAGCTGGCAGGGCAGGGATTGGGTGACACGGCCGGCCCCAGCCTTCGGGCTGCGCCGAGGGTAGTGAGACGGGCAAGGACGGGCCCCGCAGGTCACGTGAGGGCGGGGCTTGGAGGGCTCGTGACTACCGTAGGCGGGGTCCCTTCCCTCCCCGCTCCGGCCGGCGTCGTCGTCACCAGCTTTTATGGGGCACGTGGCGGCTGATGCGCAGTAAATAGGAGTGACTCTCCCCCGCGAAGGCGGGGACCGCACTTTATGAGACCAAACGAACTGCCGGAGCTAAGCCCTAGAAACTGTAAACACTTGGCAGCAAGTACAAAGCAAAGGTGGCGCGGGGGGGTGGGGGGAGGAAGGGTCAAACGTAAATCCGTCCGACTGGAAGCACTAAATCCTGAGCCCCGAGGCTGATCTGAACTAGACCTAGCAGGGAGAAGTGTGGAGGCTACTTCCTAGCGCCTCCTCTTCCTTTTGGGCCTTTGGTTTACCAACCGTGAAATAGGGTAGGGGAATGGACTTCAGGCAGTGACACAGTGGTTTAAGACTGCAAACAGATACGAGCGGGCTGTGTTGGCTCCAGTAACAGCGAGCCATTCTGGAACCTGGGGTGGGTTCGCGCAGTGTCCCTTCCACATCCGCTGTTCTGAAACAAGTTTCCACAATCACAAGGCTGGAAAAGTTACTCAGCCCATGGGACTGAGGGGTGTGAGTCAGAAGAACATGAGCTACAGAGAACTGGTCTCGCCTTCTTGGCTGAAACGAATACCACCCTTTGCCTCCCGCCTACCAAGAGCTGCCTCTTCGGGTGCAGGAGGCCAGTGGGTGCCAATTCTTCTGTGATATCTGAGCCCAGGAAACTGGGACCCTAAGGATCTGTGCTGCTTCAGGAGCTGATTTGCAGCTGAAATGGAGGAGAAGCTGCAAAAAGTTAAATGCTCTTGAGTATTATTTACTTATTAAATATTTTTTAAACTTTTTATTTCTTTTTGATGCCATGCAAGTGGAGGAAACAGTAAGGAGCTCTTGAGTACTATTTTTAAAAATCTATAGGGTTTGTAGCACTCCACAGTTTACTGAGTGCACTTTGACATGCATTATCTCATTTTGGCCCCACAGAATACATACTGTGTGCCAGGCATGGAGCCAGACACAAACATGGACAGAACAGTGCATTTTTTTCTATTTTTTTTTTTCCCCCTGAGAGGCAGAGTCTTGCTCTGTCACCCAGGTGGGAGTGCAGTGGTGCAATCTTGGCTTACTGCAACCTCCGCCTCCTGGATTCAAGCAATTCTCCTGCCTCAGCCTCCTGAGTAGCTGGGATTACAGGTACATGCTACCATACCCAGCTAATTTTTGTATTTTTACTAGAGACAGGGTTTCACTATATTGGCCAGGCTGGTCTTGAACTCCTGATCTCAGGTGATTCACCTGCCTCAGCCTACCAAAGTGCTCGGATTACAGGTGTGAGCCATTGGACCCATCTGGCTGGGAGCTTCAGTCTGGTTGTAAAGAGAAAACAGAAACGGGTACCTAAATTTCCAGGTAAAATTGGGTAGGTACTATAAAGAAGGGGCGGATTCCTAAGGCACTTCATTGGAGGCTACCACAGCCAGCTGGGCAGGACCAGGGGAGGGAGAGAAATCAAGAAAAATTTAAGGACGGGAAAATTGTAGGAGTAAAACAAAGACAGGAAGGGTTGCAGATAAATAGGCGTGTAGAGCAGTTTTTTGCTAGACCTCTTCTCACCCAGATCAAGTATCTATTTTCATGTCGTTGACAAGTAGCAGTAAGTATTCTCTTCAGTATCTACAAAACTCATTTCTTCTCCATCCTTCTGTCTATGCCTTCCTTGGGTGTAGGCTCTATTTCTACTTGTTGAGGTTCCTGACCGGCCACTTGCCTCCAATGCAGCATTCCTTGCCAGTTGATTTTCAGTGTTACTGTCAGAGGGGCACTTTTACTGGCAGGAGCTTTCTGAAATGCAAATGTGGCCAAGTCCTTCCTCTATTTAAAATCTTTTGAGCCGGGCGCGGTGGCTCAAGCCTGTAATCCCAGCACTTTGGGAGGCTGAGGCGGGTGGATCACGAGGTCGAGAGATCGAGACCATCCTGGTCAACATGGTGAAACCCCATCTCTACTAAAGATACAAAAAATTAGCTGGGCATGGTGGCACGTGCCTGTAATCCCAGTTACTCAGGAGGCTGAGGCAGGAGAATTGCCTGAGCCCAGGAGGCGGAGGTTGCGGTGAGCCGAGATCGCGCCATTGCACTCCAGCCTGGGTAACAAGAGCGAAACTCCGTCTCAAAAAAAAAAAAAAAAAAAAAAAAAAAAAAAAAAAAATCTTTTGATGACCAAATATCTTCTGCAGAATAAAATCCAAGTCTTGGCAATCAAGGCCTTTCATACTGGGGCCTCTGCCTACCTCTTTGGTTCTGTGTGCTGTTCCTTTGACCTGCACCACAGTTATTTGATTTCCTGAAGCCACCGTAGTCTCTCCATACCTTACGTGCTATTCCTGCTAGAAGGAATGTCTTCCTTACTCCCATTTGCCCGGGCGACTCCTATATGTCTTCACAATCCAGCTTAAGCACTTCCTCTAAGGAGCCTCCTCTCATTTCCATTAGTTTGGATTTGGGTGTGCCACATCTCTGATCCCAGAACCCCACTTACATTCTTTCTACGTGACATTTAACAGAGACCCAAGTGTAAACTGTTGTTTCAGTCTCTTGTTGCCATCAGACTGTGTTGCCTGGAGGTAGGAGCTATCTCATTCGTATGTCCCCAGTGCCTAACAAGGTTTCACAGTATAGGTGCTTGATAAACGTTTGTTGCATTTCAGATGATGGCATGAGCCATACCACAAAGGATCTGTCCAGGAATGGATGGGGCTGTCTGGTCTGCCTAGACTCCAAGGGATGCACAGGGAGCCATAGGGACGAAGCCAGGAAAAAAGGTTGTGCTGGCTCTTTGAAGGCCTTGGGACACAGGCCAAGGAGTTAGCACTTTAGATGGTGGGTAGTGGAGAACCATGGGGTGTTAGGTGATCAGAGCTGGGCCAAAGATGGGGAAGGTGGGGGGTGCGAGAAAACACGCAGCTCTGGCCGGGCGCGGTGGCTCAAGCCTGTAATCCCAGCACTTTGGGAGGCCGAGGCGGGTGGATCACGAGGTCGAGAGATCGAGACCATCCTGGTCAACATGGTGGAACCCCGTCTCTACTAAAAATACAAAAAATTAGCTGGGCATGGTGGCGCGTGCCTGTAATCCCAGCTACTCAGGAGGCTGAGGCGGGAGAATTGCCTGAACCCAGGAGGCGGAGGTTGCGGTGAGCCGAGATCGCGCCATTGCACTCCAGCCTGGGCAACGAGCGAAACTCCGTCTCAAAAACAAACAAACAAACAAACAAAAAAAAACAGGCAGCTCTTAGCTCTGTTTTACAGAAACAAGCTTAAGGAGAATGTGACTATCCAAGACCACACAGCTGGTAAGTGCCAGAACTAGAAGTTGAACCAGTTACTTCTGGACTATGCCAAGTTCAGAGATCCTTGCACCACACCAATAAGGAGTATACAGTAGATAATGCTTCAAGGTTGTCCAAGTGTGAGAGGGATCGCGTATCAGTCAGGATTATACTGCAAACACAGTACTCAAAATCCCTGTAATATAATAACAGTAATATAATAACAAAATAACAGTTATTTTCTATTCACACAAAGTCCACTCTGGTGCTGGATAAAACCTTAGGGCAGGTTACCAATCCAGGCTGCTTTGATCTGCTAGCACTCCTCAGCATGTGCTTCTGCAATTCCCACAACAGGGAAAGAGTGTTTGGAGAATCAGGCCCTGGCTGCATTTCAGAAGGGACACACATTGCTTCCCATTATAGGCTACTGACCTATAATGACTAGTCCAATGACCCCACTTGACTATACAGGGACTGGGATGCACAGCCTTTTGTGTGTCCAGGAAGGGAAGAGAACAGGAAGCATTTGTGGGAAATACGAATGCCTACCCAAGACATCATGGAACGATGCCTGCAAGGAAGGAGGCACAGGCCAGTCTTGAGGAACCGACAGCAGATGTGCAGAAGAGAGTGGTTTTGCTTGGGATTTGGGTGTTAGGATCAGGGCTGTTCTGGTCACCATAGAGAAAGGTCCTCTCTTCATGGCTGTGGGTGAGCTAGAGTGTACACTGTACCAGTGGGCTCTCACCTGTAGCAACGTCTGCAGAATTTGGGGAACTATGAGGACGGAGGAGAGGGTGACCTCACTCACATGGTGGTTGGCAAAAGGCTTTGGTTCTTTGCCATGTGGGCCTTTCCATAGGGCTACTTAAGTGTCCCACAGTATGGCATCTGGCAAATACAGAGGGGAAGAGGGGAGACAGAATAGAAGCCATGACTTAGCCTTGGAAGTCACATATCATCACTCTCCACACCCCCCCCCCCTTTTTTTTGAGACAATCCCACTCTGTCACCTAGGCTGGAGTGCAGTGGCGTGATCTCAGCTCACTGCACAACCTCCACCTCCCAGGTTCAAGCGATTATCCTGCCTTAGCCTTATGAGTAGTTGGGAATACAGGCATGTGTCACCATGCCTGGCTAATTTTTAAATCATGGAGATGGGATTTCGCCATGTTGGCCAGGCTAGTCTCGAACTCCTGACTTCAGGTGATCCACCTGCCTTGGCTTCCTAAAGTGGTGGGATTACAGGCATGAGCCACTGCGCCCGGCCACTCTCTCTCTTTTTTTTTTTTTTTTTTTTGAGACGGAGTTTCACTCTTGTTACCCAGGCTAGAGTGCAATGGCGCAACCTCGGCTCACTGCAACCTCGGCTCACCGCAACCTCCACCTCCTGGGTTCAAGCAATTCTCCTGCCTCAGCCTCCCAAGTAGCTGGGACTACAGGCGCGCACCACCATGCCCAGCTAATTTTTTTTGTATTTTTAGTTGAGACAAGGTTTCATCGTTTTGACCAGGATGGTCTCGATCTCTTGACCTCGTGATCCACCCGCCTCGGCCTCCCAAAGTGCTGGGATTACAGGCATGAGCCACCGCGCCTGGCCTCACTCTGTCTTTTTTAATTGCACATACATACCAACCATGATTCACTGCGGAAGGGGACCACACAAAGGCATGAATACCAGGCAGGGATAATTGGAGGTCATCTTGGAAGCTGCTACAGGAGAACAGGTAGCCAACAAGGAGCCTTATCTGGAGGGTGGTATCCTCTCAAGCCCTTCCTGCTCAGCTCATCGTTCCTCTCTGCCCCTATTGAGGGAGAAGTGAGGGGAAGACTGCAATGACCTTATGAAGGAAGCAGGACCAATACAGACGGTCATCTGCATTTTGCAGAAACCCAAGGGACAAAGCCTGACTCCTGTGTGCTCCCATAACAGGCTGCATGTGCAGCATCCACAGCCTTACCCATGCCTCCTAGGTTTTAGGCATTCGTAGGCCTGTCTCTGCCATTTGTATACGGCCCCTCGAACTCCACGTTCGCCTCTGCAGCACCTGGGCTAGGTACAGAAGAGCAACCACACCCTCTTCAGAGGGAGCCAAGCCGGATCTGCTTTCCTCCACAGCCGCTGCATCTGCCCCAGGGCACTACTGTGCCCAGTATGAGGAGGCAGGTTTTTTTTTTCTTTTTGAGACAGAGTCTAGTCTCGCTCTGTTGCCCAGACCGGAGTCCAATGGCGAGATCTCAGCTCACTGCAACCTCCGCCTCCTGGGTTCAAGCGATTCTCCTGCCCTAGCCTTCCAAGTAGCTGGGATTACAGATGCCCATCACCATGCCCAGCTAATTTGTGTATCTTTAGTAGAGACAGGGTTTCACCATGTTGGCCAAGCTGGTCTCGAACTCCTGACCTCAGGTGCTCTGCAAATGCTGGGATTACAGGTATGAGCCACCGTGCCCAGTCACGGAGGCACGTTTAAGAGCAGCCCACCCTGGCTGGAGGGCACGGTGGGGTCGTGTGGTCCTTTGGGGTGTGTGAGGAGGGGAGAGAGAGGCTCCTTGGCGCTGTTAAAGCACTTTGAAAGGGCAAGCGCTGCGTCCCCTGCTGTAGGGAACCATGCTGTGAGGACCATGAGGGTGGAATCCACCTGTGCCTAACACGGTGCCCAGGCAAGTCTCTGCAGAGGAAGGCTTTCTGCAAAGGTCCTCACCGTGCCACACTCCCACACCCAACACCATTCTGTTTCCAACCCAACCTTGGGTGGCATTTCCATTTCTGTGTCCCAGAATCCCTCCTGAGGCTTCTAGCTGGGCAACCCCTCTGTAGTTCGGGCTGGGGCTGCCTCCTTCTGACAGAACACTTAGAAGAAATTCTCACCTGAAAACCCCACCTGAGACGTGTGGAAGTGCCCTGCCCTGCAGGCCACCCCCGATTCTTCCCTGCTGAGGTGAAGTGCTGCCTCTCACCCTGGCGGGGCCACACCAGTCCTTCCTTCCCGTCCTAGCCGCACCGAAGAAACCAAAACCCACGCCGAAGTATCAGAAACGTGTATTCTTTTTCTTTTAATAGTAAACCTCTTTACAACAAATATAGTGAAAGAGTTTTCAAACAAAACTCATAAGAATCTCGAGGACTTTGTCTTTTCTTATTGTGTAGAATACTAAGAAAGCATCACCATACAGCACGAAAAGAAATATTGAAAACAAATCAACAGCCTCACACTTGGACTCGCCCTGCCCCAGGACCCAGGAAGAGCCCCAGGAGTGTGGGTGATTGTCAGGTGTGGGGGTGGGGCACCTCCATGGCCCGTCCTGCCCCTCTCCCTTCCTCTCTCTCTCACCCCCTCCCTCCCTCTGGGACTTGAATGGGGAAGAGGAGAGAATCCAGATTCTCCATTCCAGCCTCCCTCCCCCCATACAAATGCCATTCCTTCTACCAACCCGCTTTAAGGGGTGGGGAGAGGCAGCAGAGGGGGGAACACGGAGTTCCCAGGCTCCCTGTCTTTCCCCCCCCAAGAAAGCCTAAACTTACCCCTCACCCCACCCCAAGGGATTCCAAAGAGTCAGTTAAAAATATATAGATATAGATATTTCTAGATACACTTTTACATTTCTGTCTCTCCAAACAAATAAATAATCAGCAAGAGAAGGTGCATTACTTCCTTCCTGTCCAAGGTGGGGAGGGCTGGGAAGGGGTCAGGGGTCAGTCTCGCTGCACTGAGTGTGCTGTTGAGGGGGAGGATGGTGTGTTCCATTGAGGTGGTGGTGGTGGGGGGATCCTCTTACCCGCTGTCCCTGAAAGCTGTGGGAAACCTGGGGAGGGGAGGGCCATTAGATGACTCCAGTGGTTACTTTGGCAAATGCCCAGTTTTTCAAAGGGAGTGAGTGGGTGGAGGCGAATTTGGCTTAAGAGGAAGAAGACATTAAGTCCCCATCTGAGGTCTGGGTTCCCAGGGACCCAGTCATCTGGCCGCCCAGGAGCCCCTACCCCTAAAGAAACCTTCGGATACTGAACTGCAGAAATGTCACATATTCACAGACCACCCCGTCCCCAGGGACAGAGAAGAAAGGACATAGAAACATCCACACATGGTAATCAAAAGCCAGGTTTGCCTTTATGAGGCAGAGGGCAAAACTGGTGAATATTGCACCGTGAACTGCAGGGGCCCTCACCCCCACCCTGTGTTTAACGGTGGCCAAGCCCAGCCTAGAAAGGTGGGCAGACTAATGGTGGGAACAGCCGGAGAAGGGAAGGCCAGTCATTCATTTACTGAGCACCTATCATTCAACCATTCACCCATTCAGCATTTACTGAGCGCCTACTATGTGCCAGGCACTGGGCGAGGCTCTGGGGATGCATGCATGAACAAGATTACACCCTGGCTTCTGTCAAGGCCTGGATCGAGGTTTGCCAGTTCTTGAAACTCCCTCTAGAAGCCTGCAGGAGACGTGGGAAGGCTGGACGTGCTGTCCCCACCCTGTCAGCGGGTTGGGGTTGAGAGTGAGTAAGAACAGATCACTGCTCAGCTGAGGGAGAAGCTTCAGGGAGGAACAGGGACTTGAGTTTCACTCTGAAAGCAGGTATGGGGTTAGGGGAGGAGGGTACTCCAGGAACTGTGTGTCAAGTGTGGGCGACTAAGTGGACAACCGTGGGTGGAAGCAGAAGTCCCTGGAGGGAGAGGCCCTGGCAGAGGTAAGGCTGCAGGGAGAAGCACAGAGGGCCAACTGCCAATCCCCCCAACTGCAGTTCAATGCATCAGAGCTGAGGGTGCGCGCAAGGAAAGGAGCAGGGAAGACGGGAGTGGGGGTCAGAGAGCTGAAGCCAGGGGTGTGGAGCTGGAACAGCCAAACGTCCCTTTGTAAACACACACCAGCCACACACAGACACAGAGATACCCCAAGAGCTTCAGTCACATAGATTTGCACGCACACCCAGCCAGGCTCAGAGACACACAGAGGCACGCTCGTGCAGCCAGACACACACATAAATACAAAGGTACACCCATGCAACCAGACACACACACACACACACACACACACACACACACACACACACACATAAATACAAAGGTACACTCAGACACATAAATACCAGATGCCCTCATGAGCACAGATACATGTGTGCTCACAGGCCCCTCTGCTCTGGCTCCTTCCCTGCATCAAGTATGGAAATACTGCAAGAGGCTGGGCCATAGAGGTGGGCAAAGATGGTCGGCTAACAAAACTGGGCCTTGTCTAACTCTACTCTCCAACTGGAAGGAAACCCCAAGGGAGCACCGCACCCCTTGGGCAGAGGAGCTGGGCTTGTGTGAAGGAGTGGTGCAGTCTGCCTGCCCACGTCACCCCAGGCCAGGCCCCTTAGGGCGGGGGGCGGTCCTAGAGAGCAGGCTGGGGGCCTGCCCCCTCCAGTTTAATCAACGATCCTGCCTGAGGTCTCAGGACTCCGTGCTTCGGCTGCCCCCGGGCCCCTTGCCCACTGCCCCGCTGAGGAAGCAGCAGAGAGGGGCGGACTCAGAGGAGGGGAGGGGAGCAAGAACAACAGCAGAAGAATCTCGTCTGTACAGTACGGGCCGTTTGAGTCATTATTATTACAATATACTTTGACAAAAATAGAATCTCATTTCATATCAATACAACAACAACAACAAAAAACAGTTTCCTGGACTGTTACACCGCTAACATTTTCCAAAGGTCGCTATTTACAATTACAGTAGCCAAGAGGGAAGGTGGGATGCGGCCTGGAGGTGGCGGGACAAGGAGGTAGCGAGAGACAATGGGGGCACCAAGAGCAAGGAGGTGGGGTCAGGAGCAGAAGGAGCTAACAGGAGAAGCTAGGGAGAGGGCCCGAGGCGGAATGCGGGAGGTGGGCCCTCTACGGACCTCCCACCCCACAGACCATCCCAGTGTCCACTCCCCCAGGTAGTGTGCGTGCAAGGCCAAGGACATCCCCTCACCACACTTGCCCTGATGAGAGAGCTCTGGCCTGGATCACCCCAGGGAGGTCCAGGCCGACTCTCGCTCCGAGCCACCTCACTGAAGACCCTCTTCCCCATTCTCCCTGCACATTGTGGCCAGCCAGCTCTACAGGGCTGGCATCAACCGAGGGGCGGAGAGCTATTGCACTGTATATCTTAGAGAAAAGCTGGGGAAGGGAGGGGCCCGATTTGCCCCCTGCCTAGCCCTTCTGCCCTCCGCAGCCCTCTCCTCATGGCTCTTTCTCTCCAAATGTGCTTCCAGAGAGGCCCTCACCTCGAACCCGTCCCCAGCCTCAGATTCCCCAGGCTGCCTTCCCAGCCCAAAGCTCAGCCAGCACCCACACACCTTGGGGGTGCAGCACACACAAGAATCAGCACAGGTGTGGCACGTGTGTGCAGGGCATTTGGGGGCCAGGCTTCAGTATTCTGCTCCATGTGCCTATGGCCACATGAACCCAGAAACAGAGACCCTTTTCAGAACCTCTGCCTCACTTTCCCCTTGAGACACAAACCCACTCGTCAAGCCCACTTTGGGGTTTCAGTCTATAGCGTGGGTTTTTTTGTTGTTTGGTAGTTTTTTGGTTATTTCCCTCTATCTGGGGGATGGGGTGGGAGGGCTCCACATGCAGGGCTCGGCACCTGTCCTTTCCCAAAGGCCTATTGGGCCCCGCACCCCCTTCCTGCAGCATATGTGTACAACGTGCAAAGTGTCCCCCCTTCCCGCAAACAACAGAGCCCCCCAGCCAGTGAAAATGGTGGGGGGGACAGAAAGAGGGGATGAGAGCATCCCCCTCTCCAAAGCGAGAATCCAAATTAAAAAAAATATAATAATAATAATAATAATATAATAATAATTATACACAAATGTAACCGTCAACAGGACATGGAGCACAAGAAAGGAGGTGGGGGTCGAGCGGGAGGAGCCCGGGGCAGGGAAGGGCGGGCGGTGAGATTGTCAACTCTTCATCAGGGAGGCTGAGAGGAGGGGAGTGGGAACCGTCACTTTAATGTCTGTGAAGAGAGGAGATGGAGAAGGGGGTGTGAGGGGGTGGCCCAGGCTACGGGTGTGCACCCCCCACTCCCCTTTCCCCATAGGGCCAGGATTCTAGTGGCAGGGCCAGCTGTGGGGGAGGGGAAGTCATCGAGCAGAAGGACTGATGCTGGAAGGAGGGGGAAGACGGGCCTTTGGCAGGGGTGAAGGGGTGTTGGTGCTGCCCTAGAAGGACTGGCAAAGGGCTAGCCGGCCACAGGGCCTCTTGGGTGGGAAACAAAACAGGTTGGGGGCACGCGGGGCAGTCCCTGGGTGTAGCAGACACTGGCAGACAGGAGAGGTGATGCTACAGTACCCAGGTATCGAGCCGCATCCTCTTCACAGCTGAGCCCTCAGCCTCAGGCTCTGCGGCTGGGCGCAGCAGGCCCAGTGTGGGCCCGAAGTCCCCCCGTCCGTCATCCCGGTCCCCCGTCTCATAGGATCCCCCGGCTGGGCTGCTGAGACCATCGCCAGGCTCAGGGCGGGCAGCTGGGAACACAGCTGGAGGGGGAGGCGCAGGGCTGCGCTCACGGCTTGGGGACACCGGTTCTGACTTGATGCTGATGTGGGGGTGGGTGGTGACTGTGAGAGCAGCACCCACGTGGGGCAGGGGGCTGCCCGGGCTGGAGGCAAGCAGTGGAAATGGGGTACAAGCGATAGAAACAGAGGGGGTGAGTGACAGAACAAGTGACAGGAGGACACCAGACAGAAAGTGAGAGAGAACAGAGGACAGGAATAGGGGGGATGGGGTGTGGGGGAGAGGCAATTGGATGGAGAGAGATCAGAAGAGGGTTGAATGAAGGGAAGAGAAGGGAAATAAGAAATATTAGTTCTCTTTCCATCCCGTGTCATCTTCTGCAACCCAGGGCCCCCCAACCTCCCACCCTCTACCCTGGGGCTAGCTCACGGAAGGGGCTCAGGGTGAGCCTCCTTGGCATGTACAAGAGACCCCAGCGCTGTCACTATTGCCTAACAGACTGTGCAGTACACATCCTCACAGGATGTCCGCTAGAACCCTGCAGGGAACCCAGCTCCCCAGAGGCCCCTCCTCTTTCCGCTCCTCAATTCTCCCTTCCCACACATTCACATGGAGTCTCCCCAGGACTCACATGAGGTTGCTGAGAGATACAGGGACCAGGTGGGACTGTGGCTGAGGTGGCTGTTGCGGCTGCTGAGGCTGCTGTGGCTGTGGCTGCTGTGGCTGCGGTGGCTGCTGCTGTGGAGGCTGTGGCTGCTGCGGCTGCTGGGGCTGTTGTGGCTGCTGCCAGGCGGTGACATTGCCTAGTGAAAGCCCCCCAGGCGAACTGAAGGCTGGTAAGGAGGAGAGCTCTGCACTGGTCAACTGGTAATCTGCATGGAGGAAAAGTGAGGATGAACCTGGAGTCGGGGAGAGCACACAGGCTCCTATGAGGGAGCTGCCTCCAGGAGGACTGTGGAGATGAGGGGACAGGGAGTATGTAATGACAGATGTAAAGAATTCAAGAAGACCATAAAAATTCAGTGACGATGGCACTCAGAGTTGAAGAAACTTAAGTCATAATAACCATGAGGTGCTGTTTTTTTTTTTTTTTTTGAGACGGAGTTTCGCTCTTGTTACCTAGGCTGGAGTGCAATGGCGCAATCTCAGCTCACCGCAACCTCCGCCTCCTGGGTTCAAGCAATTCTCCTGCCTCAGCCTCCTGAGTAGCTGGGATTACAGGCACACGCCACCATGCCCAGCTAATTTTTTGTATTTTTAGTAGAGACGGGGTTTCACCATGTTGACCAGGATGGTCTCGATCTCTCGACCTCGTGATCCACCCGCCTCAGCCTCCCAAAGTGCTGGGATTACAGGCTTGAGCCATCATGCCCGGCTGAGGTGCTGTTTTTTAACAGGATGAAAAGATGTGGTTTTTGTTTTGTTTTGTTTTTTGAGATGGAGTCTCACTCTGTTGCCCAGGCTGGAGTGCAGTAGCATGATCTTGGCTCACTACCACCTCATCTCCCAGGTTCAAGTGAATCTCTTGCCTCAGCCTCTTGAGTAGCTGGGATGACAGGCATGCATCACCATGCCCAACTAATTTTTGTATTTTTAGTAGAGATAGGGTTTTGCTATGTTGGCCAGGCTGGTCTCGAATTCCTGACCTCAAGTGATCTGCCCCTCTCAGCCTCCCAAAGTGCTGAGATTACAGGTGTGAGCTACTGCATCCGACCAAAGGGTTTAAAAAATATCTGGGTGCGTGACTTGTGTCTGTAATCCCAGCACTTTGGGAGGTCAAGGTGGAAGGATCACTTGAGCCCAGAGTTTGAGACCCGTCTGGGCAACATAGGGAGACTCCATCTCAATAAATAACTTAAAAACTCACTAGGTGTGGGGTTGGGGTGGTGGCTCACGCCTGTAATCCAACCACTTTGGAGGCCAAGGTGGGCAGATCACCTGAGGTTGGGAGTTCAAGACCAGCCTGACCAACATGGTGAAACCCCATCTTAAAAAAAAAAAAAAGTTATTTTTAAATATATTTTTTAAAAAATACATTAAAAAAAAAAATCACTAGGTGTGGCAGCATGCATCTGTAGTCCCAGCTACTCAGAGGGCTTAGGCAGGAGACTTGCTTGAACCTGAGGGGGTTGAGGCTGCAGTGAGCTATGATCATGCCACTGCATTCTAGCCTGTGGGACCCTGTCTAAAAAAAAAAAAAAAAAATCACAAGTATCACTTTCACAGTAACAATTTTTTTTTTTTTTTTTAGAGACAGGGTTTCACCATGTTGGTTAGCCTGGTCTTGAACTCCCAACCTCAGGTGATCCACCTGTCTTGGCCTCCCAAAGTGTTGGGATTACAAGCATGAGCCACCATGCCCAGCCTTATAATAACAATTTTAAAAAGGAAAAAGATTGGGGAGGAGAAAGGAAAGCAGAGAAGGTCTACATCTAACTGTCATCTTTTCACCTGCCAAGTCTCCAATTGCCTTTTTTTTTTTTTTTTTTTTGGTTCAGTCTCTGTAGAGACTCAGAAACTGCCCATGCCAATTATATTTCAAGTCATCATGGTGAGTATTGGTAAAATTTTCAGTTAGCAACTATTATACCTTAGATAAGCCTCACTGGCTGTGATATCCCATTACCCAAAGCTCCAATTGCCTTTTTTACTTTTTTTTCATTTTGAGATGGAGTTTCACTCTTGTTGCCCAGGCTAGAGGTTCAATAGCATAATCTTGGCTCACTGCAACCTCTGCCTCCCAGGTTCAAGCAATTCTCATGCCTCAGCCTCCCGAGTAGCTAGTATTACAAGCATGCACCACCATGCCTGACTAATTTTTATTTTATTTTATTTTATTTATTTATTTATTTTTAATTTTTATTTTTTTAGTAGAGACAGGGTTTTTCCATGTTGGTTAGCTGGTCTCAAACTCCCGATCTCAGGTGATCCACCCACCTCGGCCTCCCAAAGTGCTGGGATTGTAATAGGTGTGAGCCACCACCCTCGGCCTTCCAATTGCCTTTCTAAGGTAGTGGGGAGCCCTGGTAAAAGCTTGGCAGATAGGGCTTCAGAGGCAAATCACTGCAACTACCATTCCACCTATGGCACAGTCCCCAAGCCTCCTTGACTGTCAATACCTAAAATTTATAGCAGCAGGGTTTGAGCTGCCGTGCCCAAACACGTAACACAGAGAACACAGGCTGGGTGCGGTGGCTCACGCCTGTAATCCCAACACTTTGGGAGGCTGAGGTGGGTGAAATCACGAGGCCAGGAGTTCGAGACCAGTCTGGCCAACATGGTGAAACCCCATCTCTACTAAAAATACAAAAAAATATTAGCCGGGCGTGGTGGCATGCACCTGTAGTCCCAGCTACTCAGGAGGCTGAGGGGGGAGAATTGCTTGAGGCTGCAGTGAGCCAAGATCGTACCACTGCACTCCAGCCTGGGCAACAGCGATGAAAAAAAAAAAAAAAAAAAAAAAAACACACAGAGGAACACAAGTTAGCCCCTGATGCCTCGTGCACATGGGGTAGAGGGGCTGCAAGGGCGCGCACAGCTGGGAGCACAGCTGGCCAAGGTTCTAGCAGGTCTCCCAATGACGGGGCGCTCATTAATTCATAAAATGTCTACCAGAAAGAACAAACTGACGTTTGCACTGTCACAAAATAAATAGGATCACGGAGTGTTTCACGATTTACACAGCACTGTTACGTTTCATGCTGTATCCTGTTTGGGACGGTTTAGAAGAATGTCCTCCCTAATTCAAGACCAGCTTGGCCAATACGGTGAAACCCCGTCTCTATTAAAAATACAAAAAATTAGCTGGGCATGGTGGCACACACCTGTAATCCCAGCTACTCGGGAGGCTGAGGCAGGAGAATCACTTGAACCTGGGAGGTGGAGGCTGCAGTGAGCAGAGATCGTACCACTGCACTCCAGCCTGGGCAACAGAGTGAGACTCTGTTTAAAAAAAAGAAAGAGGCCAGACGTGGTGGTTCACGCCTGTAATCCAAGCACTTTGGAGGCCAAGGTGGGCAGATCACCTTAGGTTGGGAGTTCAAGACCAGCCTGACATGGTGAAACCCCGACTTAAAAAATTAAAAAAATAAAAATAAATAAAAATTTTAAAAATTAAAAAAAGAAAGAAAGAAAATGTTCTCCCTGAGGCTGCATTGTGGTAGTGGGAGTGCTGTGATGGGAATGCATCCTTCAACCAACACAACACCTCACCACTATGCTATTACTCAGGGAGTCATTTGCTCTGGCACTCTGTTTTTATGCAGGGAAGATAGCATTCTCTCTGCAATACAGCAATAAGGTTAAAGGCGTGAGCGATGAGGTCAAACTTCCGGGCTACCTCCACTTAGGCTGTGTGACCTTGGGCAAGTTACTGACTTTGCCTATAAACTGGAGGTAATAATCCTACCTACAAAACAGCTGTTGTGAGGACTCAGCAAGTTCATACACAGAAAACACGTAGAACAGTATCTGGTTCACAGAAAAAGAATCCAAAGATTTACCTATTACTACTTTACAAATGAGGCAACTGCAGCCTCAGGTTTGAGGAACAGGCTCCAGGTCACAGAGAGCGGAGAAAGCCAGTGGCAGAGCTAAGACAGGAACCCAGGACTCCATTAACTTTAAATCATACTCTAGAGGAGTCTGTGCTTGGCTCTAGTATCCTCACGTGGGCCAGGACTTTTGAAATGCTTATATTAAAGCAAGCAAGGGCAGAAACGAGCCCTACAGTCAACTATTTCTTTCTTCTTCTTTTTTTTTTTTTTTTAAACACTCAAGACTTGCCATCCAGTAACAGAGTCAACTATTTCTAACACTTGTTTTATAAACTAGGAAGCCAGGCCCAGACAGTGCAGTGCCTTGCCTAAGGTCCCTCAGTGAGTGAGTGGTGGAGACTGACGCCCAGCCCTGCACTGTCCCACCAGATTCCAGCCCTATCTACTGGGAGGCTTGGCTCCCCAGGGCCAGGAGGAACATGGCCCCCAGGCCACCTGGCAGCCTACTGGTTTGCTCCCAGAGCCACCACAGCCAGGCCTATGCAGCCAGTGTCAACAAGGGGCCAGGCCCTTACACGAGGCATTACCATAGTCCGATTACCCCCAGCCGGAACTTGAACTGCAGCCAAGGACTGTAAACAGTGAACAACTAAACAGCAATGTGTTCACTGGGGTTTTGTTTATACACCTAGGGTCACCTGAAAACACCTGGTGTTTAAACTGAGATCTGCTTAGCTGCTCCTGTAGCAAAAGGAGAGGCAGCCTTTGCTCTCTGAAAGTTGGTAAGAAACCTCAGACACTTCCCAGCAGGACTCCACGGGCGGCCTAGGGGTGGAAACTGCTTTCATGCCAAAGTGACAGATGAGAATCTTGAAGTCTAACCTTCCTGAGTGCCTGTCCCAGGTTGGCTGACACCAACTAACTTTCCTCCTGCTTCACAAAGACTGTGGGCCCAAGAAGATGGCAGGAAAACAGAACCCCCGCCCCCGCCGCTGCCATAATAAACAGTGCCAGAAGAGTGGTCTCAAAAGTGGTCTGAGCTCCCTGTTCCTAGGCCACCCCACCCTTAGGGCTGGTTTTTCTGGTTGGACCCCAGAGCCCCAGTGGCAGAAATGGAAAAGCCTCATAGACCTGCTGTCTACCCACTCCTCTTAGAGATGGAGAGACGAGCCCACAGGGTGTGTCTTCTGAAGCAGCCATCTCTGAAGCTGCCAGGACATAGTAGCCTGGGGCTGGGCACACACATGGGTGCACATGCAAGGGAGAAGGGGTGCACAGACACCTGGGTGGTAACTACACGCAGACACACAAGCCGGAGTCTGGTTCCTCAACGCGAGGCAGTCCTTCCAGCTGTCTTGAGGGGCTTTGCTATGCAGAGGGCTGGGTTCTAGATTTTGACACGTGGGGAGGAGGTGGGATTTGGTGGGTATTTGCACTGGTGTCTAGTGCCTAGCATGGTTCAACTCTAGGAGGCCTGGGGAAGAGGGAGAGGTTTATGGGTCTTTTGGTCCAGACTAAACTCTTCATAGGAATTGGCCTGACAAAACCATTCACATGTGCGAGAACCAGGGGAAGGCAGAGGTCTCTATCTGGAAACGGCCCAGGCTCCCCAGCCACATGAATGCTCTGGGACAAGGGGACAAGGCGCTTCCTCCTTAGCAAGTCCTTCCGAACACAGTGGCTTAGAGTACAAGCAAGGATGGCTGAGTGTCACAGACTGTTTCTGGGCAGGTGTGAGTACATGACACAGGCCAGGATGGTCCTGGGGACTCAGGACAGCCCAGGCACTGGGTGTCCTATCTGAATTCTTGTATCCAGACGCCTTTCTCATGTCCTCAAGTGACTCTTTACCTTCAGATCCCACTCTCCAACCTTCCTCCCTCTTCCTTCTTCCTCGCTCCCTCATCATTCTACCACCATGCCAAAATTAGAGGAGAGACCCTCTTCCTCCCCCTCTGCCTTGCCCTGGAACCCCTATTTGGCTTTCCCAGGAAGCTGGCAAACTGACCCTGACTGTGCTTTCTCTCTGGCCTCCTCAGCCTCCCTGTCTTTTCTCTCCCTCATTCCTTCATTCTCTGCCAGGAAGCCTTTCTGAACTGACCACGCTCCCCTCACCATTCCCCAGACCTGGAGCCTAGCGACTGGTCATGCCGAAGCACCTGCTCACCTGCCCCTGGCCTGTCTTCTCCTCAGGCTGGAGGCTTCCTGAAGACAGGGGGGTCCCTCCTCCATTAGGTACTATTTTAAAAATAAACAATGCTGGCCAGGCCTGGTGGCTCACGCCTGTAATCCCAGCACTCTGGTGGATCACCTGAGCTCAGGAGTTTGAGAGCAGCCCAGACCACATGGCGAAACCCCGTCTCTACTAAAAATACGAAAATTAGCTGGGCATGGTGGCATGTGCCTGTAATCCCAGCTACTCAGGAGGCTGAGACAGGAGAATCACTTGAACCCAGGAGGCGGAGGTTACAGTGAGCCAAGGTCTCACCACTGCAATCTAACCTGGGTGACAGAGTGAGACTCTCAAAAAAAAAAAAAAAAAAAAAAGACAAAGAGAACCCTCACAATGCCTAGTTAAATTTGAATTTCAGATGAAACAAAGCATAATTTGTTAGCACAAGTATATCTTTGGTTCTGGGCACAGTTGGTAACACAGCACTTTGGGAGAGTGAGGCAGGAGGACTGCTTCAAACCGGGAATTTGAGGTTAGCCTGGACAACACAGAGAGACCCTGTCTGCACAAAAAAATTTAAAATAAAGCCACGTATGGGGGCATGTGCCTGTACTCCCAACTACTCAGGACGCTGAGGCAGGAGGATCACTGAAGTCCAGGAGTTCAAGGCTGTAGTGAGCTATGATGGCACCACTGCACTCCGGTCTGGGTGACAGAGTGAAACCCTATCTCAAAACAAAAAAACAAAACCCCCAAAATTAAAATATGTTATTGGAACATATATTAGCAGAAGAATGTCTTTGGGACATATTTGTACTAAAAAACGACTTGTTTTATCTGAAATTTAAATTTAAAGGCATTCTGCGCTTTGCTAAATCTGTTGACCATAATCAGGTGAGGGCTCCCCCAAATCAATGGCCCTCCTCAGATGAGTCCTGCCCAGGGGATATATAGCATTTCTGTCTGGTCACTTGCCAGCCCCAAGCCCAAGTGCACACACGCACATGTCACATGAACACTCACCTGTGTTGTAGGCAGTGGGCATGGAAGAGAAGGGGAGCCCCTGGCTGAGTAAACTCGGCGTTGCCACAGAAACCACTGGGGTGGTGAGCGAATGGGTAGACTGGGAGACCCCAAGGCGCTGGGCATTGTTCTGCAGGAGAAAACTGTCTGTCAGGAGGGGGCTGATGGGTGGGCAGCCTTATGCTGGCCCTCCATCCCAAGCCCAAGGTGGGGTCCCTGAATCCAAAAGCCAAGGTGGGGTGCCTTAGCATGGAGGCCCCCCAGACACACAAACACACGTTGGTGCATTCACAGAGACACTCAGATCCATGGAGAGAAACATGCACACACAGATTCACTGACACCAACACACGTGCAAAGATGAAGGCACGTGTGCCGGCCCTGTGGCCTCAGCCCCAACGTTCGCCCAGCCTCCCCGTGCAGGGTGAGGGAAGGGAGGCAACGTCCATCCCGCCCCTCAGGAGCCCACTCTCCATCCTTCACACTGCTGCACACGCCCCGGCAGAGGCGTGCTGGCATCTGCGAGGGGAATGTGGGGCCTGGCGTGGCGTGTGCCTGCGCGCATGCACACACGTGTGTGGGGCTGTCAGCTCCATCTGCCGCTGAGTCACTTGTTTATTCCAACTCCACGCTGGGGCCGAAACTGCCGCCGTGTTGGCCGCCAAAGCCTGCCTGCCTTTTCCAGCCTCTCTGGCCTCCCGTCAGGGAGTTGGGAGGGAGGAGCCCCCGCCCCACGCCTGGCTGGGGGTGAGTATGTAAGTGTGTGTGAGAGAGGAGGAAAACGGGCAGCTGTGCCTGCCTCTGAGTGCCCATGCCATGGGCTAAGTGCAGGAGGGAGCACGGGGACACGAGGGAGGTGGGAAGCCCCACCAAGAAGGACAAGTCCAGCCTGGGCCTGGGCTTTGGCTTCCCCTGAAACACCAACTTCACCATCCAGCTGGCCTCCCTCCTAAGGAGGATCCTGTCCTGGATCCCAAGAATGCAGTGTGAGCCTGAGTGGAGTCAGAGGACTAGGGGATCCAGTCCCCCATGCAGGGCCTAGTCTAGGCATCTGGGTGGGACCTCTGAGCCCTGGGGCTGGCCCCCTCCCCCTCCCACACGTACATACACACAGAAGGAGGTGTGTCTGAATGAATGTAACACCACATGCAGACATTCATGTACACACAGGCACACACACGCATGTCTGACTTCTCACCCCCGCCCCCTACACCTCTGAATCCCACTTGGCACTCAGCACGGCTCCTGGCAACTAAGCAAAGAAACAGCAACAGTCCATGAACAGGCGAGAGGCCAAGGACACACATGTACTTCATGCTGGGGGACTACAGAGCCATACCCAGAATTCAAAGCCACAGCAAACAGCTCATAGCCTCACTTACCAGATCTAAATGGTCCTCAGTCTGAGAGCAGAAATAAAACCAAGGGGATTTTCAGTCTCTGGCCTCTGCCCCACCCCACCTCTGTCCCCACAGCTGTTCCATCCACCTCTCTGCGTTAAGAGTAGGACGGCTCGACCCAGCCTACAAAGGCAGAGCTCTTCACTGTCCTGACTGATTTCCAGAGCTGCTCCATCCCAATCTCCACCCAGTTAGGAAATGCTCACCATCTAATCTCCATCCCTCCTGCTGAAGTGACAAATCCTTTCTATGATCCTTCCCATCACAGAACCTTCTCTCTCACCTCCTGTCCCTTGTTACTGCCTTAGGCTGGTACTTCTTGTGTTGCAACCTCTTAAAAGGCCCTCTGGGAAGAGCGAGCTCATAAAAAGCCATGCTTCCATGATCCCTCTTGGGAAGTCCTAACTGCCGGCTAGCCTTCATCTCTCCGGCTAGAGGTCTGCTCTTTCCCCTGTCCCTACTCTTCCATTCCCCAGCCCCCGCCCTTGGCCCAGACACCCACTTACCAAGTGATGCATTAACCCCTTTCCTGCCTGGGAAGTGATGACTCGCAGGTCGGGCTTGCGGCTGGGGGCTCCAAGCTGGGTGCTGTGGGTGGGCGGGGGCGGAGACTTGGCAGGGATGACCTTGTTTAGGCTGTTGCCATTGGCCACAGGGAGGAGGCCAGGGGAAGCCCGGGCACTGACGTAGCCATTCCCTGGAGAAGTGACAACATGAGGGTAAAAGGAAAAACATGGGCCTGCCCTTCAGCCCTGTCAACTTCCCCACACCAATACTCCTGTCACCCGGAACCTCTCAAGGCCATGCTTAAGGCTTTGAGTGGGGACTGGGCTATCGGATGTTCCCCAAATACTTCATGTCTTTGGAATAATGGGAGGCGAGTACCCCTTACTCCTGAATCTTTAGGTTCGTTCCCCTAACTCCGAGCTACATGCGATGGGGCTTGGTGATGGGACTCTGAGGTCAGTGGGAAGAACTGAAAAGCAACCATTGCCTCTAGGCTCTGCGATGACCAAGCCTCTCCCTGTCCTCTCTGTTCTTTGGTCTCCACAGGCAGGAAGTCTAGCATTTTCAGATCCCACAGTCTGCCCCAGACAGGACCCACCATGACCCGGGTGTGGAAGAGGTGGCAGCCTGGAATCTGGGCCTTAGTGAGAAGCCTGGTCACCATGACAAATCAACAACCGCTCGGACTGCTCCGTGCGCTGTGAGCAGTGACGATGTGATTTGGATCAACATGTGACAAGCTGCCCACGGCTTGGAGGAAACAAGCCATTCACTGTTGGTGATGGTATTATTGGCACTGGGAGACAGGTGACAGAGCCGCCGCCATAATTAGCCTGGTAATCACAAATGTAATAACTATCTTTTATATCTGCTCCACACTCTACAATCCACACAGGCCTTTCACACATGTATTATCTTATTTAATCCACACATTAACTCTGCAAGACAGACAGGACATTAGCCCTGTTCACAGAAGAAGAAACTAGAGCCTTCTTGGGAGAAGCGTAATGACTTGCCCAGGGCCACACAGCTGGCTGGAGGCCAAGCAAGGGCTCTCAGCCACTTTCCATATGCTGGACTTTTGTATCACTGCTCCCTTAAGGTCTACAAGCATTTCTCTGGCCCTCTCCTTGAAGAAGGAGACATATTCACTGCTCCTTTAATTTCCTGACTCTAGAATTTAATTTAATTTCCTGACTATATAATCTCCAAATGGGGATTATATTACCCCCAAATGGGGCTGGGGGATGCTGAGGTCCTAGGATGTGAGGGGGACTGCAGTCAGAAATGCCTCCTTGCTCTGTCCCCTAAGAGCACGCTGTTGCCCTGGAAGTGTGTGCCAGCCTCCATCCCAATTCCCGGATCACTCTGGGAATGGCAGGAATGTCAGGGTGACGTCAATCGTGACATTCGAAGTCACAGTCACCCAGCCGGACAACAGCATAGGGCAAGAGGGGCTGTTGCTGCCAGGGATGGTGGGGGGGTGGGGGTGGGGGCAGCCTTTCTTCTGTGGCTTTTTTTTTGAGATGGAGTTTCACTCTTGTTGCCCAGGCTGGAGTGTAACAGTGTGATCTCAGCTCACTGTATAACCTCCACCTCCCGGGTACAAGCTATTCTCCTGCCTCAGCCTCCCAAGTAGCTAGGATGCGCACCACGCCTCGCTAATTTTGTATTTTTAGTAGAGACAGGGTTTCTCCATGTTGGTCAGGCTGGTCTCAAACTCCCGATCTTAGGTGATCCACCTGCCTCGGCCTCCCAAAGTGCTGGGATTACAGGCATGAGCCACCATGCCCAGCTGCTTCTGTGGCTTATGTATGTGTGCTCACATGTGCACATCTAACATCTGGATACTTCTGTAAGAGGGAGAATTCACGTGTGTGTGTGTGTGAGTGCTGTGTGAGTGTCTATGTGAGTCTGTCCCTATTGTTTGTCTAGGCAATGCCTGGCATTCTCATCCTTCAGATCCCAACCAGATACTCGCACTCAACTGTAAAAAACTTGGGTCTTCCCCTCCAACTAGAAATGCTGGCCCATTTTCTCATGGTTTACTCAGAATTCTCTGAGCCTCCATCTCTGCTGATCATCCACACCAATCATTGCTACAGAAAACAAAATCCAGGGGCTTCAAAACTTCTGACTCCTCCTCCAGTTCTGGCCCTGGGATCTTCCTCTCATCTAGGTTCCTTCCTGGTCCTTGGACCCCCTGCGGCCACTGAGCAGGTACCCTTTCCCACCTCCAGGTAGAAGGATGGCTGCACTCACCAACAGGGCTGGGGCAGGCTCCGTTAGCACTGTTCAGGTCACCCCCCAGCATGGCCCCTGGAGGAAAAACACAACCAGGATGAGCTGACAGCACTCCCCCTTTGAGAGTGAGTCTTGGGGACTGAACATGAAGAGGGGTCCCCAGGAGGAAGAAGAGTCATATTTCCTTCCCTCAGGAGCCACACAAACGGGGGGATGCTGTGGTAGGTGGAGAGAGATACTCGCCACTGAAAATGGAACCCCAAAGACCCCATCACATCTCATTTCCACCTCACCTGCCCACCTGCCAGCCCACTCACCTGCACTAGCTGGCCGCTGGGGCAGGCCAGGAGACACACTGTTCCTCTGTAGTGCTGGCTGCTGGGGTGACAGGAGCCGCGGGTCTGTGAGGGATGACGTCACCAGGGAAGGGGTGACCAGGGAGCCGCTGGGATTGCTGAACTGCAGTGAGCTCTGATTAGACACGGGCACCGTGACAGGCATGGCAAAGTTGGGGGCCGGGACAGCTGACTAGACAGAAAGATGGAGGGGCAGGATCAGGCCAGGTTGACCCCTTCCATGGAGCCTACTTTTACTGGGAGGGCAGGCAAGGGTTCTTCTCACTTCTGGGCTACACATCCTGGGGCCAGCAGCTCAAGCTCCCTGCCCTGTGCCCTTGTAGAGTCCTGCCTGCCACTCCCACCAAGGAAGAACTTTGAGGGGAAGCTTTGGGTCCTTTTCTGGCCCAGAGAATGAGAACAGGGCTCTGCTCACTGCAGACAGGACCAGGGACACCCCCTAGTGGGGGTGGGTTAGTCCTCAGCCAGGCAGGACACACGGGGAGCAGGTTAGAAGTCCTGAGAACAGACCCAAATTCACACACACACACACAGCTGTTAAAGGCTTGCGCCATGGGTCGGGACATCACTTCACTTGCAGTCTCTCACCCATCCGGCCAGCTGCAGACAGAGCTCACCCCCACCTCCCTGCCTTCCCCTTCAGCAGTTCTGCTTTCCCTACACAAGGCTGAGTGTCTGCTTGGGCTATCAGAGCAGGCCCAGGCAGGCCTCTCCCCCAAAAACCCACTGGACAAAGAGCACACTCCACTTTCCTGTCCTCTAAGGATCTCATGTCATCTACACTCTTCTTGCTGGAGAGGGGGACGCTCCAGGCCTCTCCAACTTATGCTCCATTCCAGTCGAGTCTCAGCAAGGGATGCAGGTTTATCATGACCAAGGTGAGAGGTTCCTTAGTGGTCACTGGGAACCCGAGCATGGCTCAGAGCGGAGCACCCATCGGGGCAGCCGAGAGCCGGGGCGCGAAGCCACACCATGCACCACAGGGAGGCTCTGCTCCATGCGACTACTCACGGCCAGTCTATAACTCTGCATCATTTTATCAAACTCCTCGTCTATCTTTTTATATTTCTCTTCCGTCTGGGGGGTCAGGGCAAACACCTCGTCCACCTCAGGGCTCTCACATTCCCTGTGCTTCTTGTGCAGCGCCTGGGGGGAAGGGGCCGGAAGGGGGGGCCGACAGAGACAGAGTGAGTGGGGCTCACCCCATAGCGCCGGAAGAGCCCGTCGAGCTCCTCGCTGGCGCGCCGGTACTTGTCCTCCAGCAGGGGGCTCTGTTCCAGCGAGTCCTCCCCGTCGGGCTCCGGGCTGTCGCAGCCGTTGAAGCCCTTCTTCCTCAGGGTCTGTAACCGCACCGCTGACATCAGCTGGGTGAGAGTCCTTCCAGCCCCTCCCTAAGGGCCCCCTACTCTTCCCCGCCCTCCTTCCTCGGGGTTCTCAGCATCTCCCGGGTCCCTCCCTCAATGTCACCTGCCCCTCCCCACGGACAGTGCCTCCTGGGGCACTGTGGGAAGATGGGCTTGGGAGCCATCAGAACGTGGAGAACAAGGCTGGAAGGTGGGCCTAACCTGGGGGTGCCCTTGGCAGGGAGACATGTACTTCCAAAGGGACAGGCAGGGAGAGGGTTTCCAGGGGATGGGCTAAGGGGCTGGTGCCCTGGGCCAGTCCCTGCCTGACTGCCCTGCGGTGAACCCTGGTCAAAAGGCACTGAGTTCTCCAGGGGGAGGAAGGTAGGGGGCTCTGCTTAGGAGAAGAGGAGGGAGAGACAGACAGAGATGGAGACAGCACGTGGAATGGGACGTGGAAAAAGGAAAGGGGGTGAACACGGACCGAGTCCCTGCTGTGACCACCCCATGCTCTGGGGGAGGCACAGCTGGGGGGTCCGCAGTACACCCCAAAGCTGCCCTCTTCATGCTCAAAATATCTCTACAGATACTCGCTTTGTCTTTAAAATGAATGCAAATTTTACCTTCTAGTCTACAGTAAATCTTTCTCTAACATAAAAATAAGGGACTTGCCGGGCGCGGTGGCTCAAGCCTGTAATCCCAGCACTTTGGGAGGCCGAGGCGGGTGGATCACGAGGTCAAGAGATCGAGACCATCCTGGTCAACATGGTGAAACCCCGTCTCTACTAAAAATACAAAAATTAGCTGGGCATGGTGGCGCGTGCCTGTAATCCCAGCTACTCAGGAGGCTGAGGCAGGAGAATTGCCTGAACCCAGGAGGCGGAGGTTGCGGTGAGCCGAGATCGCGCCATTGCACCCCAGCCTGGGTAACAAGAGTGAAACTCCGTCTCAAAAAAAAAAAAAAAAGGGACTTTGCTACAAATCTGAGTAGGCCTGTGGCTTCCCGGGCACCCTCTTCACCAGCACAAGTTGTGTACCCCCAAGGGGCACACACCTCGGTGTGAGAAGCAGGGACATTCAATTCACACAGCACCCTTCAAGGCCAGCCTTGGCCCCGTCTTGTGGAGGTGGGCACCAAGGTGCGGGAAGGCCTAAGCACCTGCCCAAGGCCATTTGGCCAGTAAAGGTCAGAGCTGAATTCCAAGGCCTATGTCCTTCAACAGTTCACAGTGTTGGCTCTCTTTGAAACAGAAAATAGAACCGCTGGGCCCACAAACAGACAGAGACAGCAGGAGAGATGGAAACAAAGAGGGAGATTTACAAAAGGAAGAGGCAGGTGCAGGGGCGCACCAAAAGATGGCGAAGGGGCCAAAGACAAAGCCAGGATGCAAGAAGGCAGGGCAGGGATGTTCCATCACACTGGACGACAGAAAACGGACTCTCGGAGAGGGCAGGATGGGTGTGGGCTGGCAGCCTGGCACTGGCCTGTTCACCTGAACTGCCCTTCCTTCCTCCTCAGGCCCTGGGTGTGTGTGACAGAAGGAGGGTTTGTATGCATCTGCACACAGGTGAGGGGCTACAGGGGCACGTATACTGGTGTGTGTGCACGGGCAGGTCTGTGTGTATACACAGCACGTCCATGTGGATGCAGGCAGGGGCGTCCCGGTGCCTGTGTGTGTGGCCCACCTCGATGATGTCCGCGTTGGTGCGGCTCTCATGCGGCTCGTTGTACTCCGTGTACTTGAGCAGCACCTTGTCCATGTCGGTGCTGGCGTACTGGAACAGCTTGTTGGAGTGGTTGAAGATGATGAGTGCGATCTCGCAGTCACACAGTACGCTCAGCTCATACGCCTTCTTCATCAGGCCGAACTTCCGCTTGGTGAAAGTCACCTGCAGAGAAGGACGAGTGGGCAGCCAGGTCTGGCTCCGTCAAGGCCTGATTGGGAGTCCCAGCCTACAGATGGCAGGACATAGCCTCTGCCCTCAGGAGCCCCCATTCTCAGGGTGACACAGCCCCTAGTCTCAGGAGTCCCTGGTTTGGGGAAGGACCAGGCTAGTGCTTGTAGGCCAACAAACAGTGGAGATACAGCCCAGAGCCCACTCACTGAAGGGGCAGGATTCAGGTGGACAAACTCCACGCCTCTATGCTGGAGGCTACGAAGAGGTCAGTGGAGAAGAGGGAAAGCTTTCCTGTTGGGAAAGGGGGAGTGCCTTTGTGTGACCTAAGGCTTGCATACAGCTCCAGGACGAGAACACAGGCTCATCTGGCTGCAGCAGCAGATGAGCCTTGGAGTCCCGGGACACAGAGTTGCAAGAGCTGCAAAGAAGTTGGGATTCCTCTTCTCCTCATCTCCCTTCCCCTTCTGTAATAGCTGATGGAGTTTCCCCCTCTTCCACAAGCCCTCTTGGCATGCCTGGAAGGAGCCAAGGCGAGGCCCGAGCCCTGCCCTCACCCGCTTCGTGTGGCTCTAGGACTTCCCTACCTGTCGGTTCCGCTCATCGGTGATTCGCTGGATCTGAATCTTTTTCCTCCCCATCTTCTCCGGGGGTCCTCAGTGCTACGGAGGGGAGGGGCTTGCTGGGTGGTGGGTCTCGGCACACCTTACACTGTGCTCATGAACGGTCTGGGAACAGTGCTCAGTTCATGGTCTGCAGGATATCGTCTGCACAGCCTCCTGGAAGGGGAGGGTCATGAGAGGACGCTGAGCCCCAACCCCCAGACCTGCTCCTTGGGCACACAGGCCAGGCTCACAGCACCCCTGTGAGAGGCTAGCAGCATCTGAGCTCCACCCTCAAAATGAGGCAATGCTGTCTGCCTGAGGCAGTGGTATGCCACAGCCAGGCACAAGCTAGAGCTCACACCAAGACCCAGGCTCTTTCCCCTTGGTCACTGCTGTCCTCAGGCTCTAGGTCAGAGTAAGTGACCTCCTGGCTTCCATGGGTCTGGAGTTTAGGGAATATCCCATGGCCCACTCTTCTCTCTAGAACCTGTCTGTAGTACAGACACCGGGGTGCTCCAGCTGCTCCTCTGGCCTGGAACGATGGTTCCCATTCTGGAGCTTGGAGTGGAGACGATGCTGAGAGAACATCTGCCCAGTGAGTGAACAACAGGCATGGTGCACCTGGTGCCAGGATGGGTGTCTCTGGTGCCCCTGGCTCAAGAACATGTCAGAGCAGGTCTAGAACAGTGAACCTCATACTAGCTCATGGGACTCTGGGGCCTGGAGTCCTGCAGTGTGGCTCGGGGTCATGGCACCCACATCTCCCTTCAACTAGAGTTCCTCCACACCAATCTGTTCTACTCAGCGAACTGAAGCCTAAGGTTTATTTTTATTTTTTAAAACTTTTTTTCCGTGGGGCGCATGGGGCCATGGAGGGACCCGCGTGTGCCCCTATTTTTATTTTTATAAGCGTAGTCAAGTGCAGTAGTGAGAACAAAGGAAAGTCGAACAGAGAGTTCGATCTGTAACTGACTGTGAGTAATCAATTGAGCTAACTTGCTACCTTCAGACACACCCAGCCTAAGATTTTTGTTTGAGAAAAGAGTTGTGCGCTCAAAACAATGAAATCATTCCTCTAGACCAGGAGATGGAAATTTTGGGGCCAGACAGTAAATATTTCAGGCTTTGCAGACCATACAGTCTCTGTTGTAACTACTCAACTCTGTCATTGTACCATGAAAGCAACAGACATAAACGAATGAGCATGAGTATGGCTGTGATCCAATACAACTACATTTGCAAAAATGGGCACGGGGCAGATTTGGTTCACGGGCCATAGTTTGCTGATTCCTGCTCTAGAGGTATGGGCCACATCTAGAACCCAAGCTCAGTCTAAGAGTAGTGCTTCCCAATCTTGTACATCTTGAAGCACAGAGAAAATACAGGGCCAAATGACATACACTGGGGAGGCCACTGGCAGCCAGGCGGATGGAGGCAGCAGGCAGAGAACTTGCTATCTCAGTACACCTGTAACCCCCTCACAGCCCACTGGTTGAACAGCTCCATGCTAAAAAGCCAGGATGAGAAACAGCCCCTGCACTGCACAACTCCAGGAGGTACCAGAGGATGAGAGGAGGCTCAGGGATGGCAGCACAGCCTGAGCCAGCAAAGGTGCATGCTCTCCAGTGTGGGCAGTGCCTACACAGGCTGGGTGGGTCCTCGAGGACTGGAAGGGCCCAGGATGGGATGGAGGCACGGAATGACTTCAGGGCCCCTCCAGCTATGATTCCTTGCGTCGAAAGTGGAGTTTTCTTTTTTTCTAAAAAAAATTTTTTTTTCTTTTAAAAGATGGGGTTTCACCATGATGGCCAGGCTGGTCTTGAACTCCTGACCTCAGGTGATCCACCCACCTCAGCCTCCCAAAGTGTTCCGATTACATGTGTGAGCCACCGCGCCCGGCCCAGAAGTGGAGCTTTCTGTAAGATGCTGGAGAGGACAGTGAACTGCGGCCTGTGCTTTCTAACCTCACTCTTTTTGGGTCCTGGGAGAAGCCTGGACCAGAAAAGGCAAGCCCTCCCCTCCAGAGCTCCCCTTCCATAGAGCCCCATGCTCAGAGACTCTACTGCAGAGTCTAGGGATGCAGACCCCCAGCCACTATTCTGATCCCCTGCACCCCACCACCCACTACCTGGGTAGAAGTGTTTGATGACGGAGAACAACTTCTACCTCTACCCAGCAGCTCCCACTGCCAATGGCTGCTGAGTTTCCCTGGAGTCTTTCCAGCCCCACTCAACATGGCCCCTATGGTACCACAGTAGATGCTAAAGTTCAGCCTTGGTCTCTTGGTCATGAGGGAAGGGGGAGAGGGAAGATAAGGAATCTAGAAATTTGGGAGGAGCTGGGAATACCGGCCCCATTACCAAGACTGCTCCCTAGCTTAGCTGGAGAGTTTCTGCTTTGCCTGGATATCTACAGAAAACAACCAGATGCATTGCTCTTCAAATGACTCCTTACCTTTTTTATTTATTTTTGGTTGTTTTGTTTTGTTTTGTTTTAAGATAGGGTCTTGCTCTGTTGCCCAGGCTGGAGTGCACAATCACAGCTCACTGCAGCTTCAACCTTCCAGCCTCAGCCTCCCAAGTAGATGAGAACACAATTGTGTGCCACTACATCCAGATAATTTATTAATAATTTTTTTTAGTAGATACAGGGTATTAATTATTATTTTTTTTTTTTTAGTAGATACAGGCTATGTTGCTTAGGCTGGTTTGAACTCCTGGGCTCAAGTGATCCTCCTGCCTCCATCTCCCAAGTAGCTGGGACCATGAGTGTATATCGCCATGCCCAGCTAATTTTTTGACTTTTGTAGAGACAGAGTCTCCTCCTATGTTGCCCAGGATGGTCTTGAACTCCTGAGCTCAAGCAATCCTCCCGCCTTAGCCTCCCAAAGTACTGGGATTACAGGTGTGAGCCACGTGTCCGGCCTCCTCCCTTCCTCCTTGCCCTCAAAGTGCTCCATGGGCCCTGGCCCTCCTACTGGTACCCCGTGCACAGGCCGGGACAACAGCAACACCAGCCTAGCCAATCCTGAGTGGCCCAGCAGATACCTGAGCTCCAAACCAGCTCCAGAGACCCCATTCCTCACCTGTGACCCCGATGCCTGCCAAGTTCCCATTGCAAAGGCTCCAGCCCTGGGATTTCAGCTCCCCTGCTTCCCGGTGCAATCCAAAGACCGTGCTTTCTAGAGCTACAGTGGTAGGGGCTTTGGCAGGGAAGGTAAGGAAGGGGACACAGAGGGTAAGGGGAGCGGGCTACAAATAGTTGGCTTTTTAAATGGGATTCTCTGGCCTAGCCTTGAAAACCCAGTCTAGACTGGTGAATGCAGGAACTGCTGGGCTCCTGTAGCTTACGGCATCTACCTTCCGTCTCTCCCCTTTACCATCTCCCTCGCACCACCTTTTGTTCATAAACAAATTCTTGCTGAGATGTAACCTCTGTCAGCTTATGACCAATACTGCCTCTTCCTCCAAACTGGAAGAGAAGTCTCTCTTTGTTCTCATGACCCTCAGAAAAGTCACTCCTGCAATCTTTTTAGCACTTATGACAATTGTTAATAATTATAGTTCTGTGCTTCTGGCTTCTCCATGAGACAGAAGTTTCATGAGGGCAGGAATCACATCTGTCTTTTTCGCTACTCTATTTCCTATAGGGTGGAGCTCAGGAAACGTCTCTTGAAAAGAAGAAAATATGACTTCATTGTTGTGATGCTGTGAGAAGTCCTTCTTGCAGTCTAACCTCCATCAGTCTTGCTGCAGTACCAGTTCCTCTCACTCTATCCTCTGTGGAGTTAGAACCCTTCCTCTCCTAACTGCCCCTGAAGATTTGGACACCATCCACCCTCCAACCACCCCTGCTATCCTAGTCTTCAACCCTCCCCACCCTCAGGTTGGCTGGTGCAGAGGGTGAGACTCCAAAGTCTTCTAAGGAGCAGCCCTGAGCACATGGAGATGGAGAGGATGGGGTTGCTTAGGCAACTGTCGCCTGGCAACCAGCTCCCTGGCTGATCTCCTACACCGCCCCCCCCACCCCCGCCTCATGCTGGGGGAGCTGGGACGAGAGAGGGATCAGGGCTGAAAAGGCAGGGAAGCCACAGAGATTCACTGAGAATCGTTTGACAGAGAGAAGTCAGGGTTAAAAAGACCAGACCCCATCTATACTCAATCCCTACCAAGGTAGCCCAAAGCACTTTTTATATGTCTATGCTTCCCAGGGCCCTTTCCCCACTGCTGCTCCCACCTCTGTGCCAACACTGCCAGAGGAGGAGATGCCCCTGCCTTGGGCAGTCCTTCCTTCTATCTAACCACAAACCCTTCTACAAAGCAGGCGCAGTCTGTTCTGACCTTTTTTTCCTTCTGCTATCCATTCCACATTGCTGCAGGGTCTTTGAAAGCCTTGGGCCAGAACATGAACGCAACCCTGACTTTGAAAGGAGTGGCCGGGGCCTAGGTGGGCACAAAGTACCCTCTAACCTGACCCTATCCAAGATGTGAAGGCCTATCCTGCCTAGGCTTTCCACCAACCCAATTAGGGAGATTTTAATGAACACCTGGACTTCCTTAATTAGCCCTCTGCCTAATTACTTAACCAACTGGCAGGAGCCAGAGGCCTGGGCATCTGTTCTCCAGATGTGAGTCTCTCCTCTCCAGCCTGGCCTGGCCCCATTCTTCTCCTGTCTGATCTACTCCTCCTCTAGGAAGCCCTCACAGATGATGTGGCCTTTGGCTGCTTCTCTTCTAACCCTCTCTCCTTCATCCTGCCTGGTATCTGGAGCCCAGGGCTTGGAAGGGCTTGGGCTACCGAAGAGACAGGGGGTTGGTCAGGGTAGCCTTCCTGTTCTGATGGCCCTAGGGCCTGTCCAATCCTGACCTCAGGCCACAGCTATGACTCCTCGGGCTGACAGTATCTATGTCACCAAAAGTTCCCTTCAAAGGCTCTAAAGGCTCTGGCTGCTTGACTCTGATTCACCTGACTCCATGCGCAGGACAAGGGTGGGGCAGGGTGAACCTCATGGTAGGGTGCTGGGACAGGCAGAGGCAGGGCCTTCCTGGTGGACGTGGGAGAAGCAGAGACAGGGGGAGGAGGACATCTGGGTTGGCCCCAGGGACGCGGGCACAGACTCACCAACTGTGGAGAAGGGTGGTTGAGGAGAGGTCTTCACAAACAGAGAGCAGGGAGGACGCAGGGCAGGAGGCCCATCTGACAATACCCTTGACAAGAAGGAGAGCTCAGGGGGCCGGGGGGATCCAGAAGGACCCCACCGATAGCCATTTTTCCAAGCTCAGCTACAGACCCAATTAGAACCTGTGGGTTGTGTTTACACGCAAATGAGGCACAAATGATGTGCAAAACGTACCCTAAAGGAGGACTGCTTTGGAGGGGGCATGGGAGAAGAAACAGGTCCCTGCCTCCCCCAGTGCAACACCTCTTGGTACCTGAGCAATATTCAAACCATTCTCGGGTTTCAGAATGATGCTATCTCAGTTCCTGTGTGAGGGTGGCCTGGGGCCAGTGGGGAGAGTGGTGAGGGGGAGAGGTCAGGGCAGCCTTCCTGGAGCTGCAGCTGCAGCAGGGCTGCCCTTCCCATGAGCTGCAGGAGAATTCCTTTCCGATGGCCAGCCTCCATCCTCTCTTTCTTGCTCTTGCCAGGGGACTACCTACTTTTCCTTCTCCCCTATAGCCTTCCACCCATACCTGTTCCCATCCTAGTGGTCCCCAGGTTCAAAGAAACCACAGGGCATCTGCTTGCAGAGCTCCCATACCAGCACAGGCCAAAAGGGAGCAGTGCCCAGAGAGGCTGAGTGAGCTGCCTCCCATCACAGAGCAGTGGGCTTCAACCTGCTCTTCCACATGGTGAGAAAGGGAGCTCTCATTAGGCGGGCCCTTCATCTCTCCCTCCCAGGCTGCTCCGGGCTGCAGGCTGAGGACTGGAGGGGAAGGCAGGAGGCGCTGGAGACAGCTGTCATCCCTCCTCCCGCCCCTTCCCTGTGGCTGGGCTGCAGGGCATGAAATAAGCAGCAGGCGCTGGGGGAGGGGGTGACAATCCAATCCACCTGTCACCCCCACAGTCAGGCGGCCTCAAGCAGCCTGCTCACTAACGAGGGAGGAGGCGTGGGTGAGGCAGACACAGAAGAGGGTGGCAGAGGGGGACAGACACACAGACACAGGCAAGATGGCAGAGAAAAAGAGGCAGCGAGGCTAGAAGGCAGTATGGGGCAGAGACAGACAGACAAGGAGAGGGCTAGAAGAGAGAGGGAGGGGCAGGAGACCCACAGAGACAAAGCAGAGAGAGGCAGGTAGAGAACAAGAAGCAGGTTCAACAACTGCTTCTAGGACGGACTCCTGGCCCAGCGCTGGGGGAATAACTCAACAGGACACCACCCCTGCCCTCTGAGAACTTGCAGTCCAGCCAAGAGACGGGGACAAGGGAGGGGGAGGTCCCACCCAAGGCAAGGGCAGGGAGAGGCAAGGGGGCCCTTGGGAGCCTGGACTGGGCCCAGAAACAGCCCCACTAGGAGCATCCCAGAGCAGGCAGGCTGGCCCTAAGAGGCAGCAGAGGTAAGGACCAAGGATCACGGCCTCCCAGCTTGATTCCCAGGTCCTGCCTTAATACCCAGTCTACGCCCAGGCTCACAACCTTCTTATACATTCCCTCTCCCACTCTCAGCCCTGGGATCTCTTCCTTAGTGCAGAGACACAGGCTAAGGAGCTCTGGGCGATGCAGTGGGAAGGTAAACCTGGTGATGCCCCCCAAACACCCCAGCAAGACGGTCCAGGATCATTCTATGGTTCCCATAGTGAGTTCTTCCTTTACAAAGGAAGTGGGGGGCATTTCTCCTCCGAAGGCTGAGTCAAGGCAGGAGCCTCACATTGTCCCTCTCCTTGATCCCACACACAGCCCAATTCTCACACCCCCTCGTGCAGGGCCTGCTCCCCATACCCCTGCTCCTGGGCCCCTCTTGGGTCTCCCTCTCTTGCTCCTTTCTCTGTCCCCTCTCTGTCCCCACGCCCTCCCACAGCAGCCTCTTTCCTTGACCCCAGAGTGCTTCTAGGGTCCGATCTCAGAGGCAGGGCCCCAGCCCCAACCCTTCAAAGTTCTGTCTGGCAGGCTCACTACCCAAATCCCTGGTTCCCACCGTCTTTCCTTCCCTCAGGGACTCCCCTCCCCCAGTCCAGCAGCCTCAGGGCTGGGCAGGGGCTATTTTTAGCCTGGGCACTGAGCTAATTTTAACTCACCGACAGGGGACCTAGGGGCGGGCTGTCGGGCTGTGGGGGCGGGCAGTCCAGGAAAGCTGGGCCTGGGGCAGGGGGTGGTCTCCGGCCCCAGGCACCCTAGAAACTCAAGAGGGGCGGGGGGGGGGGGGGGCAGGTCCTGCAGCCTCAGCTTAAGGGACAGGAACTGACTTGTCAAGGGGAGCACCCGGTATGGAGAGCATGGCTGAGCGCTCCCCGCAGCTTCCGCTGGACAACTCTCGGGGCCCCACCCTAGGCTTCCCGCCCTCTTCTCCCTGGCAAGTCTCCTGGGATGGGGTCATCCTGTTCTCTGCCCAGGAGATGCCTCTACAGTGAGGGTCTGTCTCCCGAGCCTCCTCCATGTCTTCCCCACCCCAGCCTGTCCTTCCTGTAGTCTAGCTCTCATCCTTCCTGTAGCAGCTGTGAGGCCTTTTGGCTCCCTAAAAGGCAGCAGCCTGCCCGCCAGGGTCCAGCACTTCCCACTCCAGGTCTGACCTTCCCTTTATGGCCTTTGGGCTGGCTCCTAGGCAACCACCCCCTACAAGTTCCTAGAGCTACCCAGACTGGTCTCAGGAAGTATCAGGGGGCAACATGAGATTGAGTCCCATGGATGGGTGAGGTAGGGCAATAAATAGCTTAGGGAAATATGGGGATTCTGAGCTGGGATTCTGGATACCTGGGTTCTAGTCCCTGCTCGGGTCTAAGGTGTGATCCTGAGTAAGTCACTGCCTGCTACAGGCTTTACCCCACTGGCCAGTATTATAAGTAGCTGGGTGGACTAAGTGCCCAGATGCCCTTCTGGCCCAAACACACAGCTCTTAAGCTCTCTGGGGAGGCCCAAAGGGAAGGGAGGTCAGAATTGTGTAATTCATGGAGAGGAACTAAAGAGATGGCCTGGCTGGGCAACGAGGGAGCTAGAAGAGAGTCAGGATGGGGCTGGTGAAGGGGTTGGTGCCTTCTAAACAGATGGCCCAGGGCTGACAAAGGCTGTGGTCAGCCAGAACAAGTCCCAAGTGGGGCACACAAGGCCCTCGTGGCAGAGGCTCAGCCATCCCAATCTCCTCACACAGGAATGCCCATCAGACTGCTTGTGGTTACTGAGCAGCGACTACCCCAAGGTCACTGTTACGGTCACTGGTGGGACCAGTTCTAGAACCCAAGCCTAAGGCTGGCTTCATACTCCATCCCAGCAGGCCGAGCTGCAGTGACTCACCACCGTTCATTTGCATGAGATTTGCATAGTGTCTCCGACCTTATTCCTTCAGGCTCAACTTCCCATTCCAGAACCTGGATCACCCTTACCCAGGATCCCTAGGTACCTGTGGACACCAAGTGGAGTTCTTGGCACCTCAGGCCTTTGCTCCCATCTTTCCCCTCCAGAAAGCATTCTTGAATTTATAAATACCCCCAGTGAAACAGTCTGGAACTCTCAGTCCAACTGGGTCCCCTGCTCTTGTCTAGGCGGGGACGGGGGAGGGGTGTGAAATCACGAGGAATAAGCAAGCATGGCAGCTAGAGGAGTTTGGTAAGAATCACAGGGTGAAGTGTGGCTCTGCCACTGCCTCAGACTCGCAGGAGGAGAATCCCATTCCCTTCTTTAGTGCCAAGGTCGGGGCAGCAGCAGGAGGATGGAGGTGAGCTGTCCTTTACTTCCATTTCTGTCTCCATTTCCAAAACCCATCCGCAGTGCAGGATGGGAGGAGATGGCCCAGGACAGCAGGTAGGATAGATACTACAGAAAGAACTCCTCAGGGCTGAGTCCTTGGACTCAAAGTAATCTCTGGGGCTCAAGCTTGCTTTGTCAGAAGCCCCCTAACCGGGCATGCGAGGCTAGTGACACCTGGGAGGGCATGGAGGCCCCAGCATTGTACCTCAACCAATGGGAGCTGTGGACAACCAGTCTCCCACCTACCTTTAAGTCTGATCTACATTTGTCCAGAGTATCTACACCTCTCCACACCCTCTGGAACAATGAAGCCCAGCAGTGGTCTCCAGTCCTGGGAAGTCCTTCCTGCTATCTAACTGCCATCCCTCCCACTGCCGCCAGTCCTTCCACTGTTACCTAACACATTTGGGTCATCTAAACGAGCAGTGGATGGGGGCCCCTGGGCATCAGAAGCCCTGGCTGAGGAGAGGTGGGGGCAGTTGGGACGGTTAGTGTGTCACCTTCCACCTCCCCAACCCAACTTCCCTCTGGGGTCTCAGGAGACAGAAGTGAAAGTGGCAGCTGGGGCCTTGGGGGTGGGTAGGCTTGAGAGCCGTTGGAATGAGCATAGTGCCGCCAGTGCTGGGTCTGGGCTGCCTGCCACTGCAGCGGGTAGGCTAATGGTTAGATCAGGGGAGGGACTTCCCATGGAAATAAGGGCATGGAGTAATGAGGAGTGTGGGCCCCTGGCCAAAGGAAGAACAGACTGAAGAGAAAAAAAAATGGAAAGGCAGGCAGCAGACAGTCTCAGAAGGGCATTTTCTTCCTGGGCAGTGCTCATTCCCTTGTGTAAAGCAGCAAGATCCTTTCTTCTCACCCACAGAACTGAGACAGGGCTACTCTGGCTGAAGCAGATTCTGAAGGGGGTCTGAGCCCTGACTGCTGGGACATGAGAACAAAGAAAGGGGACAGAGCCCAAGGCCTGGGCCCTCAGCCTGGACAGCACCAATTATGAGAAAAGGGGAGGTGGAGAACATGAAGCATTCACCTACGATGATGACAGGGGACCCGAAAGAGGCCAATCCAATCAGGGAAAGCAAATCCTCCTAGAGACATCATGACCTCGAGAAGCCACCAAGGATTTAAAGGGGCCGCTCAGGGCAATGGCTGGGTCTCCTTCTAACTCAAAGGACAGTCCTCTAAGCCCCTGGCAGCAGAGGGAGGGCGGGCATCATGGCTGCGTGGGCCTGCTGAGGCGGCCGGCCAGGCAGCTCTTACAGGATTAGCTTGTTGCTTTCAGGAAAGGTGCCAGGTGAGGCTAAGATGCCCAGCCAGATGGAGGGGGTGCCCAGAGGGAAGGGGGTGGGGACAGCAGTACCTGAACAAGACTATGCAAATACATGTCCCCAAATCCATGCCCCTTACCAATACCTGGCGTTTCACCCTTTCATGAGGATGCTGTGCAAGGACCCCTCAGATTTTTGCCAGCAAGGACCTCCACCTACCAAGTTTTCCCTGCCGTTACTATGATCTGGAGCTATTCTTCTTCTGGGGGACGTCCTGCCTGTTGTCTACTCTTGACCCCCCTGCTACACTTTACAACCAGGGACCCACTCCTTGGAACAGGTGAGGGGCTGAGTGGTTCCCTTATCTCCCTCCACTTAGCTCCCCACCCCCAGGCTGACAGGTGGGGGAGACAAGAGGGAGCAGCTGCGCCAGGACACCTGTCCCCACCCAGCCATCATGGGCCCCAGAGGCCTGCATAAGGGGACTCAGCATAGGAGGAGGCAGTGGTGGCAGCTGGAGGAAAGGGGCCTAGAGCTTAAGGAGAGAGGTGACAGGAAGGTCTGACTCGCTTCCAGATCATCTCATCCTTCTGGTCTACCCCCAACCATCAGCCCTCACCAAACACACAATATATGCATGCTCCAAAGGGAAAATTTCAAGGTTTGAGGTCAGCCCTCAAACCCCTTGCTCCATTCCCTTGCCTCCACATTACTTGAACCGGAGTGGGAAGACCCCAGGAAAAGAGACCAAGCCCCCTCTCCCCACTCCACCCTCCCACCACGCATTTCTACTTGAAGCTCGGGGATGGGCTCTCTTGTATTCTTTGTTCTCTCAACCCTCAACCCTAGGTCTTTGCCGGTGGGTTGAGGATGAGAGAATCACGAGGGGTAAGCAAACATGCAGCCAGAGGGATCTGGCAACACTCGTGGGGCTAAGTGTGGAGGAGGCAGGTTCTGAGACAAGGAGACGGCTGCACGGGGAGAGCAGGGCTGGGCCCAGCTTCCCAACCCATCCCAGGGCCAAACAGAGCCCTAGGCCAGGAGGAACCCTCCAGGCCTCTCAATCCCTACCCTGGACACCAAAGGCATTGCTTGCCCCCACCCTAGTTTCTGGGTAGCTGCCTCAGCAGGCAAGTCCCGGGCCAGGCTGGGGCTGAAGGACAGAGAAAAAAGATGCAACCATCACACTTTTCCCGACGGAACCTCCTTCCTTTCCCATGTGAGGCAGGTAGCATCACCTCCCTTCCACAGGTATGGAAACTCACAGAGATGGACAGGGTCTTGCTCAAGGTCACCAGAAGTAAGGGGCAGAGAAAGACTGTCAGGCATAGGGCTTCAGCTCATGACCTGGATGGGAGTGGGAGGGGGTCTCCCTCCACCTGGGAGTTCCGGCACATTCCTTCCAGGGCCAACTCCCCAGCTCTGGGCCTGGGAGGCTCACATTGGCCGTGCGTCTGCCTTGAGACAAGCCCAGCCTCTTGTGCTCCAAGCCCTCCCGCTGTACCATCTCTCCTCATTCATCCCATGTGGCAGCTCACAGGGATACGAGGAGGGGTCTCTGAGTGTCATCTGTTTCTGCTCTCACACCCTTACTTTGAGGGGCTTTCTCCACGACACTCAAGTCAAAGCAATACCCCCTTCACCTTGCCACCAAACCCTGATTCTCTGCCCTCGGCGGCGAAATCCTCGTTTTCTCTTCTCTTCAGCTTCTCCTCCTTCTCTCAGGTCTCTTTGGGGCTCCTTTCCATTGCCTCATCCTGCAGGGCGGGATCTCTCCTTTAACCTCAGACAAAAAGCCCTTTATAACTCACAACTACAAAAGCTTAAATAAGTCACTTAAAGCTCCGAGACTCAGTTTCCCAATTCTAAAAAACAGTTGTAGAGAGAAACAGTCTTATGTTCCCATGCCCAGCACAAAGCTTGGCACACAGAAACATAAGAAATGGAAGCTTCCGCCGGGCGCGGTGGCTCACGCCTGTAATCCCAGCACTTTGGGAGGCCGAGGCGGGTGGATCACGAGGTCGAGAGATCGAGACCATCCTGGTCAACATGGTGAAACCCCGTCTCTACTAAAAATACAAAACATTAGCTGGGCATGGTGGCGCGTGCCTGTAATCCCAGCTACTCAGGAGGCTGAGGCAGGAGAATTGCCTGAACCCAGGAGGTGGAGGTTGCTGTGAGCCGAGATGGCGCCATTGCACTCCAGCCTGGGTAACAAGAGCGAAACTCCGTCTCAAAAAAAAAAAAAAAAAGAAATGGAAGCTTCCCTCCTCCCTTTTGAGAACTCATCGCTTCTCTCCACCGGGATCTCAAAAGTTTTGGTTTTTGGGTGGGGCAAGGTAGCTCACACCTGAAGTCCCAGCTACCTGGAAGGCTACAGCAGGAGGGTCACTTGAATGGGAGGCTGCAGTGAGCCATAATGGCATCACTGCACTGTAGCCTGGGCAAGAGAGCAAGACCCTGCCTCAAAAAAAAACACAACTAAAAAAGCTTTGGTTTTTGGCCTACGAAGTATACTGGAAACTTGGGCAAATTGAGTAATGCTGAGGGTAAAGCTCCCTCGATCAGGGGGCAAACAGAAAAAGAGCTCCCTCTATATGGTTTCCTGATCTGCCCAACTCCTAGGAGAGTGGCCAGAGCACCCAGCCAGAGGCACCAAGCCAAGGTCAGTGACCAGGCCTAGAGCCCAGAGCCTCCTGGGAGGGTAAGTTTAAATGAGTAAATATGGTCCCGCCTGGGTGTGGCCAGCAACAGGCCAGAGCTCTGGACATGTCCCTCCCCTCCCAGCCTACAGCAGAAAGAAGAGAAGTCAGACAGGCACAGGTGCCTCCCGCCCCCTTGGCTATCAGGGTCCTGTGCAGAATCAATGAACGCATTCCCCTGTCTCCACGCTAGCCAGGACTAATCAGAAGCATGACTTGGCTCTCAGAAAAGAGAGGCTTGTAGTCGCAGCCTCAGGAAAAGGAAAATGTCAGATGAAGAGGACCTTCCGGATCACTTAGGCCAAGGATCTACCCCCAAACGCCCGAAGGCTTAGATGCAGCCTTGATGCCTGAGTGGGGAGGGCAAAAGAGACCAGGGACAAACCACCAAAACACCCAGGTGTTAATCACCGAAAGGCGAAACTCTGTACATTGAAAAGCTGGGGCCCGTGAGGAGTGACTTACCCCAGGACATACGGTCAGTGTGAGGGGCAGAGGCAGGCTGTGCGAGGACCACAGAGAGGGGCATGTGTAGGAGGGGAAAGGGGCAGGGATGGAAGTCAGCCAAGGCTCCTGACTCACAAGCCATGCTCTTTATTTTGCAGACAGGGCTCTGCCTGCCCATCTGTGGTCTAACCTTAATCCCTCCTGCTCTAGTCAGCCCTCCTCTCTTCAAAGTTCTTGCTATGCCCTTCGCCTTCTTGCCTCCAGTCCCCTCAACCCCATCCCAGCTCTCCAATCCTTTAATCATCTTTGCCATTCACTACCCCCCCCACCTCCCGCAGTGCAGCAGCTGCTCTGTGGGTGTCTACACACCCGTGTGTATGCGCTGCACACCTTCTTGCATGTGTACCACTAAATGCTGTGGACCTGCCAAGTGCATTGGGCATGCCTGTCTACACAGGACCCCATCTAGCTCCCACTACTGGGGAAAGGAGCTGAATGGCTAGCTTTCACACAGCTCCAGGGCAAATGCCTCAGAATACTGTCAGCCCCAGGCAGGAGGGGAAAAAAGAAAATAAATATTCCAGGATCCAAACAGCACTGACCCCACTAGGCCAAAGGTCAAGGCCTTTTGGGAGAGCCACTGGAAAAGAAAGTGCTTTGAGTCCCCCTCCTTTCCTAGGCCAAATTAGAGCTATTTCTCTTTCCCCACAGCTTCCCCACTGGGAAGTTCTTCCTGAAGTCTAAGCTCCATCCTACCCGCTGTGATCATGGATAGACAGAGCGACATCAACCATAACACAGTCAGACATCCAGCTTCTAGAGCACAGCTTCTAGTACCTAACCGCCCCTCCCCCCATGAGTAAGTCACCAAACTGGGACAGAAGGACAGACAGTTGGCCGAACTCTGGCCCCATGACTGGCTCATAAAGCCACCAGCGATTACAGTGATGCTGAGGCTGTACTGGCCTGCCACTGTCTCCTCCTTCCCCATAAAAAAAAAGATAGTTGCCTCAAACCAGCTGGCCTGAGAGTCTCAAGAGTCCCAGCCACGGTTCCACGGGATGGGGAGAATCCCACCCTCACAGTGCCATGAGACTCAGAACCTGACCCTTGATGGGTTCGAGGCTCCTATCAGATCCTCATGCTCACTTTTAGAACCTGGATGAACACCAACAATGACCTGTGCCCAAGAGGTCAAGGCTTGTATTACCTATGCCCCCTCAAGTCCTCTTTTCCAGTAAGGCCACCATCCTCTGGACTAGAGGGGCAAAGAAGCAGGGGGCCTGGCTTAAATACAACTAGGGAAATGCTGGACCCACCCATTTGCTCCTGGACTTCCCTTGTCCCCATAGAAGTATTCAGGTGAGTGGCAAAGTGTCCAACAAGGGCCCACACCAGGCCAGGGTAAGCACTGAGACTTGGGATCCAGTGCCAACCAGGGAGGGCAGGGGTCCCAGCTGGCCAGGAAGAGAAGGTTGACAAAATGGGCAGAGGTCCAGGCCTCTCTGGGGGCATAAAAGCCAGGGACACCCACAGCAGAGGGACCTTCTGAGGGCACAGTCAGAAGAGGAGGGTAGGAAGGGTTGGGCCATAATCAATGAGGGCCTATCCCCAAGGCCTCAGGGGCCAAGGCACCCCCCCACCCCAAGCTTCCTTGCTACTGATCCTTTAGCCCCTCAACCTGAGGAGTCTCCTTCTGCCTTCTCTTCCCCATCACATCGCCCAGGAAAGACCCAGGAAAAATTTTTAAAAAAAGAAAAAAAAAAAAAAAACCCTGCTACAGAGAGATTATGTAACACCAGCCAGAAAGACTATCATATCTCCCAGCCTATGAGAACAGCCAGGAGCCAAGTGGGCAGAGCCACAATGCCCAGGCCCTCCAGCCCAGGGGCACCAAGCACAGAGTGGGTGGACATGGACGGCACCCGCCACCCTTCCAAATCCTCCGCCACTCTTTCAGGCACTGAGTACAGCAGACAGAAGCTCTAGCCAATCCCCCACGCCCATCCCCCAACACAAGGATCATGATGCTCTCTGGCTCCTGCCTCTCCCCTTGGACTGGGGCTTCCATGAACAGGGACTGTATGTCTCCCTTCCTAGAATCTCCCCCTGCTATGAAGTTATGCCTGAAAGAGTGCAAAGATGAAAGCTCTGACACAGATTTGCTGTGTGATCTCAGGTAAAAAACTCAACCTCTTTGGTCCCTGCAGGAGTGAGTAAAAGCTCCTCCCTTCCACCCAGAGAGACCAGAGACCCCTCCCTTTACAAATGTACATGCACACACATGCATATACACACATACGCAAACATACAGGCTGTGCTGGTGGGGGCAGTGGAGTTACAACAAAGAGAATATAATCACTGAGACCCAGGGACCCAAATGCCTATGCTGGGGCAAGTGGGGAAGGCGCTCCCTATAAGCTCCAGTGTCCCCCAATCACTCCATATAAATAGGTTCTCAGCCACTCCCACAATGGTCCCACCCCACCCCCATCTCCTGCCCAACACACTGGGAAACCACAGGAAGGAAATTCATTCCCAGGCAGGGCCGTGGGAGCTGGGACAGCCAGACTAAGTCCTGGGGCGGGTGTGACCCCTCGGCCACAAGCGGGTGGACATCTGTGAACACAGACATGTGCCTTTTCAACGCTCTCCTCTGCTACTGAGACCTTCCTGTTGGGGCTGGGAGAGGAGTGGGAGGTGGACAGCTCCCAAACGCCAAAACACCCAATCTCTGGCTGACCTGCGCTCCCCTCCTATCTCCAGGCCAGAGCAGCCCAAGGTCACCGCCCCAGACGGCAAACTTCCCATAGTCTAGGCTGGACCCTGAATTGCTGCGGAGACCCACTGAAGGGACAGAAGGAAGAGTGGATAAGGGCCACCCTCACCCCAAAGCAAAGAAACCAGGTCTCTGAGGAAAACTCAGATGGGGGTTGGGCACAGCAAAGAGGGACACAGGATTCCCCCCCCCCACCTGCCATACCCTCCCCCAACTCATCAACAATGTACCAAGTAAGGGGAGGCAGAGGGAGGCTCCCACTCAGAAGGGCAAACCTGGAATAACCCGGTCGGTGGCTCCTAGAGTGCTTTCCTTTCAGGGGGAGCCCTCAGAAGACTGCTGAGAGGACAGCGTGATTCACTAGAGGGAGGGGACCCCTTTTCCCCCATCCCCCTAAGACCCTAACCTGGTAGAAGAGAGGCTGGTATTGGGAGTGGGAGACTAAATGAATCTTGGTCTCCTTGGCCCACCCTCCCAAAAGCCCCCCAAAACTCCCTAGACCCCTGCTCGGAGCCCAGCTCCGCCTGCCATAGGTGGAGAGAGGGACTAGAGAACTCTTGCCCAGATGTTGAACAGCTGCAAACTTCTGGCCAGGGAGTTCTCCAGCTGGGGTTGCTGACAAACCACATCAGGGGTCTCCGAATTGGGGCTAGGAGGTCCCAGAGAAGGGTCCTGAGTGCCCACCTCGTGGTGACTCCGCGTCCCAACTCCACAGGCACCCGGCAAACACGGGCCCCGGAGACACACACACTCACACACCCCAACCCACCACCCCGGTGTCATCTGAACAACATCCCCCCTCCCTCCCCCGCTTCCCAAACAGCTGCGGCTCCCCCCGCCTCCACCCTCCCGCCGCCCTCCCAGGCCCCCTTCTGCACCATTTCGGGCCAAGGAGGAGGGAACAGGCGGCGAGAGCAGGGAGAGGGAGGGAGGGCCGGCTGTTAAAATGTCAGTCGCTCCCGGCTGTCACCGGAGACCCCCTCTGAGGATGGCGCCCCATCCCAGACCACTCGGAGGCCGTCGTAACCCCCCTACACGGACAGGCGGGCGCGCCCCCAATCCGACCGTCCCCACCCCGTACTCCCAACACCCAAGGGAACTGCAGCCCACTCCACTTGTCCCCCACGGCCGACTCCCTGACACAAACAATCCCCTAGGTAATCCCCGCCAACGCCGCACGAAAACGCGGCCCGCTCCGCGAGTTCCTCCCGGCCGGGGGGCTGCCCCATCCCACCCCTCAGGGGGACGGTCTAGACCACCCTCCACCCCAACCCCTGGACCGGGTGGGGGAGGGGGCCTCTTAAAGTGGCAGGCGCGTTATTTTTCTCTACTCACCAGTCCGGCTGGGGAAAAGGGGTTGTCACGGCAAAGAGCAGGCAGCCCTCGCCCCTGGTCCGGGGATCTTCAACACCGAGAAGCCGCAGCTCCCGGCTGGGGGAATGATAATGAGGCCGGCGTCCGCGCGGGCCCTGGGCGGCGCCGGGGGGCCTGGGCCCCCGTCGTGGGCGCGGGGGCCAGCAGCGGGCGGCTGGCAAGCGGGGAACCGGGGCCGAGCGCCCGAGCCGCCTCGGCTGTTGTTGATATTTTGCTTCCTTCCTCCTTTCGGGCTCCAAAGGTAACTCCTCCAGCCCCCGGGAGTCGAGGCCGACGTAGGCACAGCTCAGCCTAGCTTGAGGGGTGGGGGAAACGGGGTGACGGACAGGCGTTGGGGCCAATGGGAGGCACCCGTGGGGGTGGCGGGGCGGAGCCGGGGCTGGGGCGGTCCCGAGGACGCGGCCCCGCCCCTCGCTTCTCCTGGGCTGGCCGGGCCGGGCCAGGTCGGCCCCCGCCCCGCCGCCCTCCGAAGCTAGGCTGCGGCGCTGGGAGCCGCGGATCCCTCCGCCTGCCGGGAAGGAGGGAGGAAGGGACGGAGCGAGGCAAAGTAGGAAGGCGAGACCCAGAGGCCTTTAAAGGGATCGATCCGCTCCCACGGAGCCCCTCGGAGCACGCCGGCCGCCCGCCCGCTTGGCGCTGCTGCCACCGGGCGCGCCAGGAGAGCCTTTCCGGGGAGGCCGTGCGAGGTGCACGCACACTCTCAACACGCGACACCTCGGCACCTCCTCGCGGCCCCGCGCCCCGGGAGAGTTGGGAGGTGGGAGTCTAAGTAGATAAATTAGGGGGAGACTGGAAGTGGTGAAAAGCTCCCATCTCCCCCACTTGGTGTGTGACAAAGCCCCACTTAAAGGCGACGTTCTTGGGGGGGTTACCTAGGGAGCTCAGTTGCTCCCTCTACCTGTGACAGGCCCCCTCCCGTCCCAGGGCCCGGCTCGGCAGACGCCCAGCAATTTAAAGCGACAGCTCATAGTTCTTGGGTGACCTAATCTCCAGTGCTTGCGGGGCCCCACAGCACTTACTGCCGAGGGGGCAATTTAAAGGGGCGGGACCCTAATTCCTCCCCCACCTTCCACCTCACTGGAAACACCCAGAAATGTCTTATTAAAGAAGCAGTCGTAGCTCTTTAAAATTTTTTATTTTTAAATTCCTGGCTGCTCCAGGGTGTGGTGAATCTTTACGTGCCCCACAACAGGAGTGTGGGTGCCATGCCTACTGGACAACAGACCCGTCAGGCTTCCCTTCACCATCCCTGTTACTTCCAAGTCCTGCTGCTTTCTCCCAGGAGCGTAAAGCTGGGAGATGGCACCTGGCTTAGATCTCAAAGAACCTTGCAGAACAGAAGGGCACTCAGTTCTTCACACACCCTGATTTCTTCTTTCTTTTCTTTCTTTTTTTTGGGGGGTGGGGGAGGAGTCGGAGTCTCACTCTGCTCTCTCTGTCGCCAGGCTGGAGTGCAGTCGCGCGATCTCGGCTCACTGCAACTTCCGCCTCCCGGATTCAAGCGATTCTCCTGCCTCAGCCTCCGGAGTAGCTGGGATTACAGGCGCACGCCGCCACGCCCGGCTAATTTTTTTTGTATTTTAGTAGAGACGGGGCTTCACTGTGTACCCAGGCTGATCTCGAACTCCTGAGCTCAGGCAATCTGCCCACTTCAGCCTCCCAAAGTGCTAGCATTACAGGCGTGAGCCACCGCGCCCGGACACACCCTGATTTCTGTCTGGCTGGGTGTGATTTACCGGACAAAGACCCAATTCTGAGTTAGTGCTGGAGACTCCAATATATAGAGAAAGGCAACGTGTCGTGGTGGTTAGAAATGTCAACTTTACAGTCGAGCTGCCGTGGTTCAGATCCTCACTCCACCATTCATTAACTGTGAACACAGGCACATTATTTAACTTTCCCCTACCTCATGGTCCTCATGGGTAGACTAGAGATAGTGATAATAGTAGCTAACTCAGAAATTTAGTGTGAAGATTAAATTAGTTCTTCTAAGAAGATTGCTTAGTACAGTGTCCGATGCTGTATAAAAAACTCAAACCAGACCGTTGGGCCAAGGGCTGGTCTGCAAATAACCCTCTAGGCCCCCATTAGTCCATGCAAGCCTCAAAGGAGGTGAGTTCAGTGGAATTGTTCTGCAAATAGGTTGGAGACTTATCTTGTGTGTCCCAAGACAGGAAACCAGCAGGCTCCTTTTTCCTTGGCCTCAGTTTCCAACCCTTCTACCTGACCCCCCCCTTTCAGGAAACAGTGTCCCACTTTGTCCCCAAATATAGCTTCTCAGTTCCTCATTGGATCTGGAAGGCTGGGCCCCCAACACCAGAAGATGTGAATTACCCCCGCCAGGTAGGGCTTGCTTGCCCAAAAGACTTCAGGGTAGGCAGGGGGAGCCCATCTGCCTCTTCCCCCAAGGACGGAGAAGAACAGAGCCTTGTGCCAGGCTTGAGGCTGTGGCAGTAGCAGGATGGGAAAGTGCCAACCCCCCTCAAGTGGGGAACCTCCCCTCACTTGTGGCCTCTATTTTTAGTGCTTCCCTAGGCTCTAGCTGGAGAAACCGTTTAGTCATCAGGGTGTTTATTTTCCGGCTGTTTCCGACGTCGGGAAAGCAGAATGTTGAGACTGAAGAGATCCAAGGCTGCTGAAAGGCTTCTTAGGATCAGGCCTGGGAACTCAGCCTTCAGACCCACTGGGTCCCAGATCATAGAAAAAAATGAAAACCAAACAAAAAAGAAAGTGGGCAGGGGTCAGCCAAGCCCCCAGGAGACCAAGAGAGCTGGGTTCTTGGCCACCTCCAGTTTCGAGGCTCTCAAGCTGAAGAACCCTCTGGCTCCAGCTCTACTTTAAGGAGTCTCTCCCAAAACTAACCAAACCCAGAACAATTCTTCCCCAGGGCCGATTCCCAGAAACCCCCTCCCCAACATCCTTTGTATCAGGCTGGTGAGCCTCCCGCCAACCACAGCCGCAGCCAATCTCACGCCTGAGGCAGTCTTGCCAGGGCTATGATTGGCTGATTGATCCTCCAGTCTTGGAATGTTGGGTCCTTGACAAAGGAATGAGGAAAGAAGGTGAGTCACCTGGGGAGAGTTTTAAAGGGCTAGGAGCAGGAGGGAAAAGGGAAGGGAGGGAAGAGCTCAGTGGGTGAGATGCAATGTGCTGGACCCCCCAAGATGCTGACATAATTCCCTAGAGAACAGAGTAGGAAAGGCAGACACTGCAAGTGGGATAGAATTTATAATATAGAGAAAACTAAATGAGAGAGCAAAAGTAACAAACATGGGGCCTTAATTCCCATGGAGGGGTAAGAAAAGGTCTAGGGAGTAATGTCGCTGGAAGTTAGATCAAAATAAGGACTTCCTGAATGTGACTCATTAAATCTTTTTCTTCTGGCCCCTGGATTTCCCATTCCAGAATCTTCTGGGTGGAAAATACCTGAGCCAATTCAGATGCCTAGATCTCATTTTTCCTCCTCCCACTCTGGCTACCCATCCATCTTTCCTAGAGAAAAGTTACCTAATAGCCCAAAGCTGCTATAAAATCCTCTAGGAATCAAACACTTACATGCTCATTGAAGTCTTTTAAAACTGTGTGTAAACTCCTCTCCACCATATCATCTTCATTAAGTTTATATTGGCAAAGGAGCATCGACGTCTCCTTTGGTTGGCCCCTTCCCTAGCACCCCTAATCCAACTTCATTTGTAAAAGTCTTCCTCATCCTCATGTCCCAAGGGCCATTTCTCTGCCTGCCTGTCCCATCGCCCTGGGAAGCCATTACTGCTGGTCTAGCCTCTGATCTGTCTGGCTGCTTGGTTGGCCCCTCTCACCTTCCCCACAGCCATCTGGACAACCTCCAGCCCCCTGGTCCATCCACCTCATCCCTTCCATTGAGCTGATCATTTTCCCCCCAGTTTTCAAGTGATCCCAGCAGTCCCTCCCCACATCTGCCACAGTGTCTTGTGAGAGGAAAGACCATCAGCGGGTGTACAGTGGTTCTGTGTATACATGCTCTGTGTGGACTAGTGTATTATCCTGCACCTGCTTGTACAGTGCACTCTACTGTGTGTATCTGCCTCCTCTGTACGCATTCCTCACCAGATCCTGGGCCTCTTGAGGGCAGCAATCTAACTCCACTTTGGGTGAAGGCCTGGCAGGACCTGGCAAAGAATGCGCTCAGCAAACGTGTTAACATGAATCTGTGTTTGTGTGTGCATGTGTGTGTGCAGCTACGTTCCTGAGTTCAGATTATACAAACTTTTTTTGAACATCTCATTTGTCCGTTGATAACTGTGCGAGCCCGAGGATGGGGCTGTGGCCTGGCCTGCACCACCACCCCGCACAAGTCACACTTTAGGTTAGGCCAGAGTCAGGCAGAAAGGTGTCAGGCTGTACATGCAGAGTTGTGCCCCAAGCTCAGGGCTAGGGTGCGTGGGGCAAAGGGCAGACAGTCCACCTTGGAGCTGAAAGGTGGCAGGGAGGGGGTGCCAAAGCCGGGTCCTCGGTCAGTGCATCACCCCCACAGAAGCTCCCTGCCCCCGGCTGGGCAGGATGTGGTGGCAGCTGCAGGAGGGTGGGCAGGATGTGGGGGTGGGGGCAGCTGAAACACAGCCTGACAGTCGTCTCCCCAGCTCCTCCCTTCTTCTCTGGTGCCCCCCCCACATCCGCCCCCTCCCGGTCACGTGCTCCCAGCCGGGGCACCGACGGACTATTTCCCCCTTTCCGCGGAAGGACATAATTGTCCCAGCAAACTACAGTCGCCGCTGACTTCAGCTGTACCACGCCTTTTTCTTGTCCCATAACCCAGGACCGAAAGTTTGCCGAATACACATTTCTTTAAGGCCCTGATTGCTAACCAAGGAGTGGCTCCTTTAAATGCAAATTAACCGCCTTCTCTCTCGCCTCCCCCCCACCCCCAGCCCAACTTCGCTCCTCGTGCCCAGACTCCACCAGCTGCCATTGACGTCACGCGTGCGTCAGCGTCGCCAGCCCAACCAGACGGCACGTGGGGGGAAGAAGGTAGACTTAAAGGGACAGACGCTCGCGGCCTGCCAGATTTCGGCTGTGAGACTTGGCCTGGGGGGAATGAAATGGGATGTGGGGAAGTGTCTTAGAGCATAAAGAAATGCAGGGTAGAGCCGGGCGCAGTGACTCACGCCTGTAATCCCAGCACTTTGGGAGGCCGAGTTGGGAGGATCACCAGGTCAGGAGTTCGAGACCAGCCTGTCCAATATGGTGAAACCCCATCTCTACTAAAAATACGAAAATTAGCTGGATGTGGTGGCGCGCGCCTGTAGTCCTAGCTACTCAGGAGGCTGAAGCAGAAGAATCGCTTGAAGCCGAGAGGCGGAGGTTGCAGTGAGCAGGGATCCTGCCACTGCACTCCAGCCTGGGCGACGAAGCAAGACTCCGTCTCAAAAGAAAAAAAAGAAAAAAGAAAAAGAGAAAGAAATGAAGGGTAGACCCTAAGAAGGACTTCCCAGAGTAGGTGGATGTATTTGCTCATGGGAGAGAAACCCAGGAGCAGGAGGAGCAGAACCACTGTGAAGGTGGAGGCTTGGCATTTAAGACTCACCCAGTTATAATTTCAGCTTTTCCATTATCCCTGCCCGGCACGTCCATAAGCACAAGGACTTTGCTCACTTCTGTGTCGCTACCTAGTACCACATAGTACCACGTGCTATGAATGCAGCACCTAGTAGGGACTCAATTTAAGTCCAGTCCTCCCTCCTTACCTGGCGGGGACTGGTTCCAGGACATCTCTCACAGCAAAATCTGCTGAATCTGTGATACAATGTAACATTTGCATGTGACCTCTGCACCACCTCTGATACACTTTAAATCATCTCTAGATAACTTATAATATCTAATACAATGTAAAGGCTACGAAAATAGTTGTTATACTGTATTGTTTAAGGAATAATGACAAGAAAAAAAGTCTTCATGTTCAGTAGTACAGATGCAATTTTTTTCCTGAATATTCACTATCCAAGGTTGGTTGACTCCGTGGATGCACAGTATTTGTAGAATGAATGAACTGATCCACTGAGTCCAGTGCAAAACCACCTCCTTTAGATTTTCCTTGATTGCTCCATCCAGCATGCATAGCAGAAACAAGCTCAGCTAAAGACAATCGCACTGTCTTTTGCACACTCACAGCAGTTAATAAACCTGTCGCTTCCTTCCATGCATTAGAGACTGTGAAAGCAGTGGTTAAGAGCACAGAACTAGGAATAATATCAACTTGGGTTCCAGTCCATTAATACTGTTTACTAGTTGAACAACGTTAGACAAGTCTCTTCATCTTAGTTGTAATAACTGTCCTATGGGGTCAATGCTACTTAGACCTAGACTTGCTGTTTGAATTAAATGCAACCATTTCTGTGAAGTTCTAGTATGGCACCTGTTGCATAGTAAGCATTCAATAATTGTGGGGAGTAGGTTTACCTGGCCCTCTCCCCCACTAAATTGTGAGCTTCTTGAAAACAAGGACCTTGCCATCTTGATTTATTTCCCAGCATCAAGCTGGGGGATAAAGGCTTACAATTGATGCCTTAAAAATGTTTTTGGGGGCTGGGTGTGGTGGTTCACACCTGTAATCCCAGCACTTTGGGAGGCTGACGTGGGTAGATTACAAGGTCAGGTTAGTTCAAGACCAGCCTGGCCAAGATAGCGGAACCCTGTCATTACTAAAAACACAAAAATTAGCCAGCCATGGTGGCGGGCACCTGTAATTCAGCTACTTGGGAGACTGAGGCAGAGAATTGCTTGAACCTGGGAGGCGGAGGTTTCAGTGAGCCGAGATTGCTCCACTGCACTCCAGCCTGAGTGACAGAGCAAAAAAAAAAAAAAAAAAAAAAGTTTCTGGGCCAGGCGCAGTGGCTCACACTTGTAATCCCAACACTTTGGGAAGCCAAGATGGGAGGATCACTTGAGGCCGGGAGTTCAAGACCAGCTTGGTCAACATAGTGAAACTTGGTCTCTATTAAAAAAAAAAAAAAAGAAAGTTCTAAAAATGAAAGGGTGAGGCTTTCATTTGTCATCCCAGGTTCTCAGGGGCTGAGGCAGGAGAATCTCTTGAGCCCAGGAGTTTGAGACCAGCCTGGGTAACATAGTGAGACATCATCTCTTAAATAAAAATTTAAAAAATTAATATGTGAACAATTTCAGTATTCCCTGAAATTTGACCTCCAAACTTAGCTCCGAAGTTGTTATCCAAAGGAAGAAAACATTACAAATACCCCTTTACCACCTCCTGTGTCCCTCTGTGTCCCAGGTTTTAGGGCTCTGTGGTAGAACCTCAAGGTAGAGTTGAGGTTAATCTCTGCATTTGAACCAAAAGTACTGTATTATGCAAATAAGCCACAGAGAATTGGTCTGTGATCAAGACCTGCAGGGGTTGGGGGTTCCTGACCTCTCCTCATCTCCAGCTTAGCTACTGAAACCCTGTCCCAAGAAAGCCAAGCTAGGCTTCTGCCAAAGACAGAGGACACTAAAAGAGAGCTGGAAGAGGGAACTTTTCATCCAGACACTAACTCACCTTCAAGCTTTTCTTCTCTGGAGCCTCATCTTACCCCGGCCCCCAGCCCATTCCTCTCCTGTCGCTGGCTCTGGCTTCCACTCTCCACCCCAACCTTCATTCCCTCCACAGCTCCCCAGTGGTTATAGTGGAGGGAACAAGACCTCCTATCACCTGATTCCAGCTCCTTGGCCAGAGGAGCAGTAGCCACCTTGTCCTTGTTCAGCCTGTCTTGCAGCTGTTTATCGATCTGATTTGCAATATCTGTCACCATCTCTGAAGTAGGAAAGCCTGACAGACAACAGGAGGGACTTCCTGCCAGGGGGACAGCTATGATCAGAAGGCAGTGAGAGCCCTCTCTTTCCTTGAGGAGGAGGAAGAAGTGGTGAGACCCTCCTCTGGCTAAGAGCAACCTCCTCAACCCAAGGAACCTTGGGGGTGTGGGTGGGTTTCCCCCACAGGAATCTCCCATCAGCCTTGATGCTAGCTCCGCCCCCCCTGCAGCGGTGGGGTGACACCCAGGAGCACTGTGTTCCAGAAAACCCCAAAATAACCTGCCTCACTGTCCGGCTGCTATTTCTGTCCATCTTGTTTAATTATTCAAACCTAAGTTAGGGAGTGAACTATAAAAAGCTCTCCTACTTGGGGACCCAGGAGAGCTGGGAGACTCGCCAGGTTGCAATAGCAGCAGACCACAGCGTTTGGGTGAGGTCGCTTGGTCCGGCCTCCTGCCTAAAAGTTCCATCTGCTGTGTGGCTGCTTCCTCTGCTGGAAGGCAGAACCCAGGCCTCTCTCCCAAAGCTCCCTCATGCCCTCACTTCAGCATCCCTCCAGCTCCTATCCTGCCTGGGAGCTGTCCTTCCCACGCTTGACTCTGGCCATACTTACTCTCAGCTGTCCCTTTGCTGACCTGTTCCCTAGTTCAGGCTTCTTTTTTTCTTCTTTTTCTTTTTTTTTTTTTTTTTTTAAGATGGGGTTTCACCATCATGGCCAGGCTGGTCTTGAACTCCTGACCTCAGGTGATCCACCCACCTCGGTCTCCCAAAGTGCTTGGATTACAGGCGTGAGCCACTGCACCCGGCCTAGTTCAGGCTTCTTTTTTTTTTTTTTTTTTTTTTTTTTTGAGACGGAGTTTCGCCCTTGTTACCCAGGCTGGAGTGCAATGGCGCGATCTCAGCTCACCGCAACCTCCGCCTCCTGGGCTCAGGGAATTCTCCTGCCTCAGCCTCCTGAGTAGCTGGGATTACAGGCACGTGCCACCATGCCCAGCTAATTTTTTGCACTTTTAGTAGAGACGGGGTTTCACCATGTTGACCAGGATGGTCTCGATCTCTCGACCTCGTGATCCACCCGCCTCGGCCTCCCAAAGTGCTGGGATTACAGGCTTGAGCCACCGCGCCCGGCGCTAGTTCAGGCTTCTTAACCGACAGATAATATTGTTAAACTCAAGCATCAGCAGTGGAGGGAGGTGGGAGGGCAGAAGACTAGTTCAGTGGACACAGAGACAGGGAGATGGCAGCAGGCCCTTGGGTGGCATCACCATCAGCGGGGGGTGGAGAACAATGTTCTGGGTGGAGCAGTTCTCAGCTGTCACCGGTGCTGAGCCTCTTCAGGAGCTTCTCTTGGGAACTCTGACGCAGTGGCTGAAGGGATGGAGGTAAGGCAGCAGGAAGAACCTGGTCCTTCTTTTCTTTTATGGGCCTGGTCCTCTTCGAATTGGACTAGGCTGAAGTCCAATGTCAGTTTCCATTGAAACGGAAACATAGGGCAGGCTAAGTGAGAAAGGCTCGTCTCCCTGAGGGCCACTTCTGTGACCCTTCCTACCGCAGGCCTTTCCTAAAAAGGTAGTAACGGAAGGTTACAGTCATGGTGGCTCTGGCAATGTGAGATTGTCACAGTGACTGGTCTTTGGGGGTGGGAATGAGAGGATTCTTGCTAGTGAGAGAGAGACTGGCAGTCACACAGCTTGTGCAGGAAGAAGGGCAAGGGAGGCTGTGGCAGCCACAGAGACCCACACATGAGCAGGAGTTACAGGGTGGACAGAAGGACGAGGGGCAGCAAAAGTGACACTTGAGCCCCAAGGAGGGAGAGACCCCAGGAGCAGACGCAAACACCCAGGGCAGACAGAGGGGCTGACAGCTGAGAGCACGGAGGTGGAGTAAGAGGCCCAGTGTGGGAGGGGAGCCGCAGCCCGGCAGAGCCCGGGACAGGGGAGCCTGGCAGGGCTTTCCAAGAGTCAGTGTGGGACCCGAGTGTTTAAAAAGAGCCTTGGGTTTCACACTCAGGCCTATTTTGGGGCTTGTTCCCACACATCTCCGTCAGCAGCAGTGGCAGCTCCTGCGAGGTCCAGCCCAGCTCTCCCTTTCACGGCTGCTCCTTGGCTGCTGGGGGAGGTTGCCGAGGTACCGGGAAGAGGTGCGCCGTCGCTAAGCAACAAGAGGCTGTACACCTGGAGGGCCTGGGAGGGGACCCTGGCACCGCAGGCCCGGGGGAGGCAGGGAGACAGTAAAGGGTGGACCAAGCGCAAGGCTCCCTCTCCCATCCTCCCCAAGACAGTTGCAGAGGAGGGACGGACCCGTCTCTCAGGAAGCCTGTTGAGTTAGCTCTCTGTCCCCCGGGAGGCTGCTCCGTGGACGGAGAGTTTTGGAGGGGGTGAGGCTAGGGCATGAGAGGCAAGGGTGAGCATCTTTCACACCAGTCTTGGAGGAAGGTCGAGGACTTACTGTCTGCTAAATGGTAGGAACTTCTGTGGAAATCCAAAGGCCTGAGAGCGGAAACGTAGGGAGGTGACAGAATGGGAAGAGAAGCCCGTTGGAACCTGGGCCAGCCTTCCAGTTGCAGAGGCTACCGAAGAGCCTACACAGAAGGGAGGCGGCAGGACAGCAGGGGCCCCGCACCCATCAGCCATCTGCCGGAAGTCTCCGTGTCCTCAGAGCTGAAGGGCTGCACTGTATGTCCTTATGTTTCTTCCCATTTATTATTTTTTTCCCTGGTGGACAAGAGTTGGAGTGAGGTAACGATCGAGAGGGAAAGACCCCTCCACTGAGCCCGCCTCACTGCATCTCTAACAGGCCTGTGGGCCTGTAAATGTGAGGAGTAGCTAAGGGTGATGCGGAACCATTGCCGCCCTTTTCCTGACACTTCCTGCATTGCCTCAACCCCTGTCTGGAAGAGTGCACCTGCATTCAAGAAGCAAGGATTGAACACTTGTGATGCGCCAGCCAGGGTGCCGGGGAAGTGCTGAGGGGTGGGTGCCATGGTGGCCGACACCCCGCCCCTCCTCCACGGTGCCCGTCTCCTCCCTGGTATCTTGGCAGGCTCCCGTTCTCCCATCAGACGCTACGTTCGCACATGTTGCACATGCTGGTTAATAGCTTCTTGCTGTCCATCCTGGCACGGTCCCGAAATTCCGCAGGGAACAGGGTGTGCTTCAGCCCCCTCCTTCTCTCACTACGGGCTAGGAAGTTTTGAGTCTTCCATCTCGCACGCCCCAGAGGCTGCATTTGCTGAGTAGACACAGGCAGCAACGTGAGGCCTTCTTATTCCTGACCCACGAGAAGGATGTCAAGTTGGGGACAAGAAGGCTACAGGCTTGTTTTGCTTTCTTTCCTGCTGTATGCCAGGCACTCTGGAAGGCATTATGTGCACTATTTTCATCATCACACAATAGCCCATAATTCTTTGTCTGACATCTGACAAAGAATGATCAGCCTCATTTTACAGACGATGAAACTGATGTTCAGAGGGGTTAAGGAGCATGTTCATGTTCATACAGCGCAAAGTGGCTATGGGATTTCAACCCATAGAGTACAGTTGGGACAATACCCTCCTGAATTCTTTTATTTTCTGTTTTTTTTTTTTATTTTTTATTTTTTATTTTTTTTTTTTATTTTTACCCTCCCGAATTCAATGTTGAAAGTGCTACTGAGACAGAAGAGGGCACAGAAAGATCCAGTTACCCAGACACCTCTCAATTGCTCAGATTTAGAGAAGGTTGGGAGAGAAGATTGGGTCAAACAGACCTGAGATCCAGTCCCGGCTCAGTCATTTACAGCTGTGTGATCTTGGGCGAGTCACTCACCCTTTCTCAGTTTTCTCAGTGATGGTATGACAGCAATGTTTGTGAAGTGCTGCCAACATTACTGTAGATCATGTAAACTATGTACAGTATACTTCATTGCCTTGCAGCAATGGATGGTGCCTCTCCTTCCATCCTCCACAGAAAGAGGAAGAGGTAACCAAGAGCAAATTCAAGAGGGTGCAGATCTGTCGGTATAGAATCAGGAAGCCCAAAGCCTGGCAGAGGCTTGTGGCATAGGCAAAGAATAGCAAAAGGCCCTTTCTCTCTCTGTGTCTGTCAAGGTGGGAGGTGGGAGGAGGGCACTGGGGGAGGGGAGTCATTTTTGGAGCAAGAGTTTCAGGAAAAAACAAAAAAGGGGTCTCTGCTGGAGCAGGTAATGGTGACAGATGACAGAGTGAATTGAACTCCCAACTCCTATTTCCTTCCCATTTCTCTCCAAGACAGATGTTTAAAGTGGAAATAAGACAACTGGAGTTCTGAAAATGTGAGAATCAAACCTACAGCCGCACTCGTTCAGTGACTTCCTATCTCCACCCTGTGAAGTTCACCGAGGGAGCTTGCCCAGATGGTTTGGTGGCATTGTCCCTGGTGTGTGAGGAATTCTGGATAAGAGGTGTCAAACAACTATAGATGGAAATAGGAGGTTCTAATCTTTAAGAGGGGAAAAGATATTTTCAAAACTCTGGGATTTCATCCCCACAACCGTGTGGAAAGTTAGAGAAAAAAAGGGGGGCCATCAGGAGCAAGTTGGGGTCCGCTAATTAACCCCTGACTACCCCAGTGAGAATGGTTGTCCCCAGGGAGGTTGTCAGAATGGCAAAGGAGCCCACTCCACTCCGGACCTGCGAATCACAGTTTGTACTTTAACAAGAGGCATAGGTGATTCAAACGTACATTCAAGACTGAGATGCACTGCATAACCTGTTCTGTTCTTTTATTTTTGGAGACGGAGTTTCGCTTTCTCACTCAGGCTGGAGTGCAACGGCGCAATCTTGGCTCACTGTAACCTCCGCCTCTGGGTTCAGGCAATTCTCCTGCCTCAGCCTCCTGAGTAGCTGGAATTACAGGCATGTACCACCATGTCTGGCTGATTTTTGTATTTTTAGTAGAAGTAGGGTTTCACCATGTTGAACAGGCTAGTCTCAAACTCCTGACCTCGTGATTCACCCACCTTGGCCTCCCAAAGTGCTGGGATTACAGGCGTGAGCCACTGTGCTCAGCCCATAACCTGTTCTTGAACCATATTAAGTAGGTGAATAATGTTAAAGGTGCCATGGAAAGCTAAGAGTTCCTTCTGGAACCTCTTTCTGCAGGAGAGGAGAGGCACTGTGCAAGGCAGCGTTCTGCCTCCTTTGCCCCATGGCTTCGTTCATTTGTTTTACATAGTGGGCTTCCAACTAAACTTTCCCTTGAAGAGCGGGGCCACAGCCAAAGATGTTTGAAAATCATCTGTACTATGTTATGGAACATCTGTGCTATGGAATGTTGCTCAGCCTTACGAGGCATGCACTGGATCTTGGCCCACTGACAGAATGGTCCCAGAGACAAATTGTTTAGTGAAAAAAGCAAGTCTCGGGCCAGGCATGGTGGCTCATGCCTGTAATCCCAGCAATTTGGGAGGTCAGGGTAGGTGGATCACCTGAGTTCAGGAGTTCAAAACCAGCCTGACCAACATGGTGAAACCCTGTCTCTACTAAAAATGCAAAAATTAGCCAGGCATGGTGGCGGGTGCCTGTAATCCCAGCTACTCAGGAGGCTGAGGCAGGAGAATCACTTGAACCCAGGAAGCAGAGGTTGCAGTGAGCCAAGATCACATCACTGCATTGCAGCCTGGGTGACAAACTGAGACTGTGTCTCAAAAAATAAATAAGAAAAAAGAAAAAAGCAATTCTCAGTGCAATCTATAGAACAGGCTACTTATGTCAATAAGCATGAAGAGGTATATGTGTTTTCATCAACTATCAACACTCAGTGGCTTAAAACAGCAATTACTGCTTTTGGTTTTGGGGACCGACTGGGTTCCGCCAGGTGATTTTCCCTTAGGGTCTCATGCTGTTGCAGCCTGACAGGGTTTGGATCAGGGTTCTGAAAGTCTTCTTTGCACGTCTGCCACGGAGGCTGGGAACACTCAAGCAGGTGGCATCCAGAACAGCTACAGTCTCTTTCTCTCTCTGGTCTCTCCTTGTGGTCCTTGCGGTCTCTCCAGCACGAGGGCTTCAGGGTAGCCAGCCTTCTTACAGGGCGGAGTTGGGGGGGACTAGGTCTCTGAAGGCATTATCCTGAGATAGAGAGCAAGGGGAATCAATATTGCTTTTTATGACCTAGGCTTGGGTGTCACCCAGCATCGCCGTCATATATTAGTGGAGGCAGTCACAGAGGCCTGTCCATGTTCCAGGGTAGAGGACAGAGCCTTCTACCTCATGGGGAGACTCCAAACTTCAGGGTTTTGGAAGAGCTCATGAAATGGGAAATGTCGAGACCATATTTGGAAAATACATTCTGCCACAATATGAGCATACATACGAGGGCAAATGTATAGGAAGAGCCGGGCGCGGTGGCTCATGCCTATAATCCCAGCACTTTGGGAGGCTGAGACGGGTGGATCACGAGGTCAAGAGATCGAGACCATCCTGGTCAACATGGTGAAACCCCATCTCTACTAAAAATACAAAAATTAGCTGGGCATGGTGGTGCATGCCTGTAGTCCCAGCTACTTGGGAGGCTGAGGCAGGAGAATTGCTTGAACACAGGAGACGGAGGTTGTGGTGAGCTGAGATCGCGCCATTGCACTCCAGCCTGGGTAACAAGAGTGAAACTCCATCTCAAAAAAAAAAAAAAAAAAATGTATAGGAAGAAGGCCTGCCGGGATCTATACCAAATTATCAACAAGGCTTGTTTCTGGAGAAGATGCAGATATATTTTACCTTACTTTTGAATGTATGATTTGGGCCTTTTACATTGAGATGATATATACATTATTTTATTTGTTTAAGGAAAAGGGACCTCAGAAAAGAAAAAATTTGCTTTTTATAATAAAAGGGTTTAATAGATTGGTATTTCTGAGGAGTGTTGCATAATGCATCTGAATTTTATGAAGGCATTTCATTAGGTTGATTATCTTTTTAAAAAGATGCAGGAACGTGGCCAGCATTATGCATTCACTTAACTGATAGTCATTGAATGCCTACTGTGTGTTAATGGAACAGCTATACCCAGAAAATCTTGTTTATAAATCTGAGTCAGCTTGGAGAGATCACTCCTAGCTCCATCCATTGCCCTGCACTGTTTAGCACTTTTATGTGGAAAGAGAAGAGGCAGACTTGGCAAGAAGGTGGCTCATTGGTGCAAAAGGACTTGAATATATGAGATTAAAACAGTGGGAAATGTTCAGACCAACTCTTCCATTTATCTGTTGCTATGTCACAGACCACCTTAAAACCTGGAAGCTTAAAACAACATCCTTTCGTTATTATTATGGTACTGGGCTCTACTGGGCTAAACTAGGCAGTTGTCACTTGACAGGTCTCTCCTGTGGTTGCAGACAGCAGCTGGAGTAATCTCAAAGGCTTCCTGACGTGTCTGGTTGTCAGCTAGGATCTTAGCTGGGAAAGTCAACAGGAACATCACATAGATGCTGACTTCTCCAGGTGGCCTCAACTTCCTCACAGTATGGCAGTAGGGTTCCCACAGCAAATGGCCCATAGGACGAGGTGGAAGTTGTTTTTTTATTTTTTATTTTTTTATTTTTATTTTTGAGACGGAGTCTTGCTCTGTCACCAGGCTGGAGTGCAGTGGCGCGATTCTTCCGCCTCAGCCTCCCAAGTAGCTGGGACCACAGGTGCGTGCCAAACGCCTGGCGAATTTTTGTATTTTTAGTAGAGACGGGGTTTCACCATGTTGGCCAGGATGGTCTCGACCTCTTGACCTCGTGATCTGCCCACCTTGGCCTCCCAAAGTGCTGGTATTACAGGTGTGAGCCACTGCGCCTGGCCAGGACCAGGTGGAAGTTGTAAGTCACATAACCTCACTTTCACTGTAGTTGGAGGCCTTCCAAAATTCAAAGGGAGGGACCATGGATGCCACCTCTCAATGGGATGAGGGATAATACCCCTATAAGAAGAGCATGGGCCGGGCGCGGTGGCTCACGCCTGTAATCCCAGCACTTTGGGAGGCCGAAGCGGGTGGATCACGAGGTCAAGAGATCGAGACCATCCTGGTCAACATGGTGAAACCTCGTCTCTACTAAAAATACAAAAAATTAGCTGGGCATGGTGGTGTGTGCCTGTAATCCCAGCTACTCAGGAGGCTGAGGCAGGAGAATCGCGTGAACCCAGGAGGCGGAGGTTGCGGTGAGCCGAGATCGCGCCATTGCACTCCAGCCTGGGTAACAAGAGTGAAACTCCATCTCAAAAAAAAAAAAAAAAAACAAAAGGGTTGGGTGTGGTGACTCACGCCTGTAATCCCAACACTTTGGGAGGCTGAGGTAGGGGGATCCCTTGATCCCAGGAGTTTGAGACCAACCTGGCCAACATAGGGAGATCCCATCTTTATGAAAAAAAAAAAAAAAAAATTATCTGAGTGTGGTGACACACGCCTATGATCCTAGTCACTTGGGAGGCTGAGGTGGGAGGACTGCTTGGGCCCAGGAGGTTGAGGCTGCAGTGAGTCCTGATCACACAACTGCACTCTAGCCTGGGCAACAGACTGAGATCCTGTCTTGAAAAAAAAAAAAATGTGATGGGGTCTTGCTATGTTGCCCAGGCTGGTCTCAAACTCCTGGGCTCAAGCAATCCTCCCAACTCAGCCTCCCAAAGTGTTGGGATTACAGGTGTGAGCCATTGTGCCTGGACACATAGGGGATTTTTATTGCCTCAGTGTGGAAACGGCACACTGTACTTCCAGTAGGCTTTCACTAGTCATATAGTTCTGCCTAACTGCAAGGGGATTGGGAAATGCAGCAGAGAAAATGGTTTTTTTGGTGAGTGTTTGGTGGTCTCTGCCACAACTTGTTATAGTCTACAAGGCTGTATCAGATCTGTTCTTCCACCTTACTTTTTAGAACTTGTTGGCTGGGCGCAGCGGCTCACACCTGTAATCCCAGCACTTTGGGAGGCCGAGGAGGGTGGATCACGAGGTCAAGAGATCGAGACCATCCTGGTCAACATGGTGAAACCCCGTCTCTACTGAAAATACAAAAAATTAGCTGGGCGTGGTGGCGCGTGCCTGTAATCCCAGCTACTCAGGAGGCTGAGGCAGGAGAATTGCCTGAACCCAGGAGGCAGAGGTCGCGGTGAGCCAAGATCGCGCCATTGCACTCCAGCCTGGGTAACAAGAGCCAAACTCCGTCTCAAAAAAAAAAAAAAAAAAAAAAAAAAAAAAAAAAGAACTTGTCTCCAGGTATTCACACATAGCTCATCTTTTTTATTTTTTTTATTTTATTTTATTTTATTTTATTTTATTTTGAGACGGAGTTTCGCTCTTGTTACCCAGGCTGGAGTGCAATGGCGCGTTCTCGGCTCACCGCAACCTCCGCCTCCTGGGCTCAGGCAATTCTCCTGCCTCAGCCTCCTAAGTAGCTGGGATTACAGGCATGCACCACCACGCCCAGCTAGTTTTTTGTATTTTCAGTAGAGACGGGGTTTCACCATGTTGACCAGGATGGTCTCGATCTTTCGACCTCGTGATCCACCCGCCTCGGCCTCCCAAAGTGCTGGGATTACAGGCTTGAGCCACCGCGCCCGGCCTATTTTTATTTATTTTTATTTTATTTTTTATTTTTTTTAAAGACGGGGTTTCACCATGTTGGTCAGGCTGGTCTTGAACTCCTGACCTCAGGTGATCTGCCCACCTTGGCCTCCAAAGTGCTTGGATTACAGGCATGAGCCACCACGCCCAGCCGACGTAGCTCACCTTTCGCCTCCTTCAAGTCATTGTGAGATGTTGTCTTCTCAAGGAAGCCTCTCCTGATCACCCTACTTAAAATTGCAACCCACTCTTCTCCTCCACTTTTGATGTCCCTTACCCTGTTTTTCCTTTTTCCAAGCCACTTATTCCTTCCTTTTTTTTTTTTTTTTTTCTGAGACAGAGTCTTGCTCTGTCACCCGGGGTGCAGTGTAGTGGCATGATCTCGGCTCACTGCAATCTCCGCTTCCCAGGTTCAAGTGATTCTCCTGCCTCAGCCTCCAGAGTAGCTGGAATTACAGGCACATGCCACCACACCCGGATAATGTTTGTGTTTTTAGTAAAGACAGGGTTTCACCATATTGGCCTGGCTGGTCTCGAACTCCTGACCTTACGCAATCTGTCCACCTTGGCTTCCCAAAGTGCTGGGATTACAGGTGTGAGCCACCATGCCCGGCCATAAGTCACTTGTTTCTTCTAACATACTGTAGAGTATCTGTCTTTTTCTGCTGCAACGTCAGCTTCACTAGGTCATTGATCTATGTCTGCTTTGTTCAGGGATGAATTCCAAGTACCTAGGGCAGTGTCTGGCACACAGAAGGCACTTAATAAATAGTTGTTGAAGGATTCGATTTTTTTTTTTTTTTTTTTTTTTTTTTGAGACGGAGTTTCGCTCTTGTTACTCAGGCTGGAGTGCAATGGCGCGATCTCGGCTCACCGCAACCTCCGCCTCCTGGGTTCAGGCAATTCTCCTGCCTCAGCCTCCCGAGTAGCTGGGATTACAGGCACGTGCCACCATGCCCAGCTAATTTTTTGTATTTTTAGTAGAGACGGGGTTTCACCATGTTGACCAGGATGGTCTCGATCTCTTGACCTCGTGATCCACCCGCCTCGGCCTCCCAAAGTGCTGGGATTACAGGCTTGAGCCACCGCGCCCGGCCACCCACACATATTTTTTAAATGTCCGTGTTTCTTGCGGAGAAAGGGGCCCTCTTATGCTACCCTGGTGGAAAGGCAACTGAGATGTTTCATAAGCCCCAGCAGACACAGATTTGTGTAGATTTGCAGCACAGTCAGTCTGGGCTTCCTTCCTGACTCTGGAGTACTGGCCCCAGTAGTGTGGACCATTTTCTCTCACTTTCTGTCCCTTCTTTCTTTCTGTTAATTGGCACAGATTTTCTTTAGGACGTTAGGCCACGTGTAAAAAGATCCTTTATAAAATGCAAACACTCTGACTGAGCCACTTCTCATCTAGACATATAGTCCAACACAGCATTATTTTATTTTTTTGAGACGGAGTCTCACTCGGTCCCCAGGGTGAGTGCAGTGGCGTGATCTTGGCTCACTGCAACCTCCATCTCCGAGGTTCAAGCAATTCTCCTGCCTCAGCCTCCCTAGTAGCTGGGACTACAGATGCACGTCACGGGGCACAGCTCATTTTTGTATTTTTAGTAGAGGTGGAGTTTCAAGCTGGTCTCAAACTCCTGGCCTCGAGTGATCCCCCCGCTTTGGCCTCCCAAAGTGTTGGGATTACACGCGTGAGCCACCGTGCCTGGCCAATACAGCATTATTATACTAAAACTTAAACAATCTAGTTATTTTATAGTGGATGCATTAAGTAGATTATGTTGCAGCCCATTTAATATGGGAAAAAGTTTATAATGGTAAATGGAGAAAGCAGGTTACACAAGAAGCTGCGTAGTGTGGTTCTAATTGTAAATATAATTGGAAGAAATGTTACAAGTGTTCACCACTTGTTACGGTATCATGAATTATTTTTACCCTTTAAAAAAATACATTTTCTAAATTTCCCACAATAAATATGTATCATAATTAGGAAAAAAACCTCCAATTTTTTTCTTTTTTTTTTTTTTGAGACGGAGTTCTGCTCTTGTTACCCAGGCTGGAGTGCAATGGCGCGATCTCGGCTCACTGCAACCTCCACCTCCTGGGTTCAGGCAATTCTCCTGCCTCAGCCTCCTGAGCAGCTGGGATTACAGGCACGCGCCACCATGCCCAGCTACTTTTTTGTATTTTTAGTAGAGATGGCGTTTCACCATGTTGACCAGGATGGTCTCGATCTCTTGACCTCGTGATCCACCCGCCTCGGCCTCCCAAAGTGCTGGGATTACAGGCGTGAGCCACTGCGCCCGGCCCAATTTTTTTTTTTTTTTGAGATGGAGTCTTGCTGTGTTGCCCAGGCTAGAGTGCAATGGCACAATCTCAGCTCACTGCAAACTCTGCCTCCCGGGTTCAAGTGATTCTCCTCCCTCAGCCTCCCCAGTAGCTAGGATTACAGGCGTGCGCCACCATGCCAGTTAATTTTTGTATTTTTAGTAGAGACAGGGTTTCACCATATTGGCTAGGCTTGTCTCAAATTTCTGACCTCGTGATCCGCCCACCGCAACCTCCTAAAGTGCTGGGATTACAGGCATGAGCCACTGCACCCAGCCAAAAACCTATAATTTTTTAGAGAAGTGTATACTCTCTGAACTACCTTCTGTTCTAGTGTTCTGTTCTAAGGAGTTAATTAGAAATGTAATGGAGAGCCGGGTGCAGTGGCTAATGCTTGTAATGCCAGCACGTTGGGAGGCTGAAGCGGGAGGATCACTTGAGCCCAGAAGTTCGAGATCAGTTCAAGCAACATGGTAAATACCCTGTCTTTAAAAAAATTAAACATTAGCTGGGCATAGTGGTAAATACCTGTAGTCCCAGCTACTCAGGAGGCTGAAGTGAGAGGATCCCTTGACCCCAGGAGTTGGAGGTGGCAGTGAGCTGTGATCATGTCACTCCCTCCAGCCTGTGCAACAGAGTGAGACTCTGTCTAAAAAAAAAGAAAGAAAAGCCGGGCGCAGTGGCTCAAGCCTGTAATCCCAGCACTTTGGGAGGCCGAGGCGGGTGGATCACGAGGTCGAGAGATCGAGACCATCCTGGTCAACATGGTGAAACCCCGTCTCTACTAAAAATACAAAAAATTAGCTGGGCGTGGTGGCGCGTGCCTGTAATCCCAGCTACTCAGGAGGCTGAGGTAGGAGAATTGCCTGAACCCAGGAGGCGGAGGTTGTGGTGAGCCGAGATCGCGCCATTGCACTCCAGCCTGGGTAACAAGAGCGAAACTCCGTCTCAAAAAAAAAAAAAAAAAAAAAAAAGAAAGAAATGTAACAAAGATTTTATCTACAAAGATATCCATTATATAATTACTTATACTAGTGAACATGGAAAACAATTCAGTCTTGTAGAAATGTTAAGTACATATGGGCTATATTATAGGCATTAATATTTTTGAAGAAATTTTAAAGACAGGAAAAGATTTTTTATGGCTGAGCGAATAAAGCAGAATCTAAAATTGCATATACAATATGCTCTCAGCTACTCTCAAGTCTCTTTATTTTTTATTGTCAATGGACAAATTATAGTGCTATATAAGTCTCTTTAGTTTGACTCAACAGAGCTAATGCATTCTTATATCATGTTATTAAAGTATGCCTCTAGAACAGTTCTCAAACTGTCTGTAGTGAAGAATGCATTTTTTAAAATTTCCAGTCTTTTATGGAGTAATATTTTTGTGAAATACAGGACAACTAGTTACTAGAAAACTGAAATTAAAAAGACCTATAAAACACAGGCCTCAGTTTTAAAAATGATTACCTTCAGATGGAAAATTACTGGCAGTTTCTATAAGCTTCTAAACACTTGCTCTCAATTATTGCATGTATCTAGCTGTGAGCCAGTAAAGCCTGTGGAGCCCACTGTCAGAAGCACTGCTCTAGAACGAGTGGTATGCCACTCTGTCATGTTGCTCACATCTGGGCAACAGAGGGAGATCCTATCTCTATTTTGTTTTAAAGAGCAATATAAGCTTATTGTATTCATATTACAAGAAGAACCTTCCCCTCATCTCTACTGTCCAAAAGTGACCACTGCAAAGTTTCTTTGTGTATCCGTCCAAAATGACAGCTTTCCACATTGGCACACACAGATCCACCTCTTTTTTTTTTTCTTTCTTTCTTTCTTTCTTTTTTTTTTTTTTTTGAGATGGAGTCTCCCTCTGTTGTCCAGGCTGGAGTGCAATGATGCGATCTCAGCTCACCGCAACCCCCACCTTCTAGGTTGAAGCAATGCTCCTGCCTGAGCCTCCTGAGTAGCTGGGATTATAGGCTCCTGCCTCCACGCCTGGCCAATTTTTTTTGTATTTTTAGCAGAGACGGGGCTTCACTATGTTGGCCAGCCTGGTCTCGAACTCCTGACCTTGTGATCCACCCTCCTTGGCCTCCCAAAGTGCTGGGATTACAGGTATGAGCCACCACACCCGGCCGATCCACCTCATTTTTTTAAGAGACAGGGTCTCACTGTGTTGCCCAGAGTGGTCTTTTTGTTTGTTTGTTTGTTTTGTTTTTTAGGGATGGGGTCTCACTATGTTACCCAGGCTGGCTGGAGTGCAGTGGCTATTAACAGGTGCGATCCCACTACTGATCAGCACGGGAAATTTGACCTGCTCCATTTCTGACCTTGGTCGGTTCACCCCTCCTTACGCAACCTGGTGGTCCCCCACTCCAGGGAGGTCACCATATTGATGCCAAACTTAGTGCAGACACCTGATTGGCATAGTGCACTACAGCCCAGAACTCCTGGGCTCAAGCGATCCTCCCACCTCAGCCTCCCAAGTAGATGGGACTACATTTTTTTTTTTTTTTTTTTTTGAGATAAGTTTCGCTCTTGTTGCCCAGGCTGGAGTGCAATGGCACAATCTTGGCTCACCGCAACCTCCACCTCCCGGATTCAAGTAATTCTCCTGCCTCAGCCTCCTGAGTAGCTGGGATTACAGGCATGCGCCACCATGCCCAGCTAATTTTTTATTTTTAGTAGAGATGGGTTTTCTCCATGTTGGTCAGGCTGGTCTCTAACTCTGGACCTCAGGTGATCCACCCGCCTCGGCCTCCCAAAGTGCTGGGATTACAGATGTGAGCCACCGTGCCCGTCCTCTTTTTTTTCTTTTTTTTTTTTTTTGAGTCAGAGTCTTGCTCTGTCACCCAGGGTGGAGTGCGGTGGCACAGTCTCGGCTCATTGCAACCTCTGCCTCCCAGGTTCAAGCGATTCTCCTGCCTCAGCCTCCTGAGTAGCTGGGCTCACAGTTGCATGCCACCATGCCTGGCTAATTTTTTCTATTTTTAGTAGAGATAGGGTTTCACCATGTTAGCCAGCCTAGTCTTGAACTCCTGATCTCAGGTGATCCTCCTGCCTTGGCCTCCCAAAGTGCTGATATTACAGGTCTGAGTCACTGTGCCCAGCCTTCCTAGGCTGGTCTTGAGGTCCTGAGTTTAAGCTATCCTCTGACCTTGACCTCCCAAGTGCTGAGATTACAGGCATGATCCACATATCCAGCTTCCAGCTGATAATTTTTATTGGCTGCATAATGTTCCATTGTGTGGCTGCCTACTGAGTTTATTGCCATTACAAACAATACTGCAACAAATGCTCCAGAACTCTTTGCCCACATATCGAGGTACATCCAAAGGAAAAAGTCCTTGCTGGGTATGTGTACTTATATTAAGAAAAACAAACTTTATTGAAATATAATTCACAGACCATGCAATTCACCCTTTTAAAGTATATACTTGTGTGGTTTTTATTATACTTAGAGTTGTGCAGCTATCACCACTAATTACAGAATATTTTTATCACCCCTAAAAGAAAGCCCGTATTCATTAGCAGTCACTCTCCATTCTCCACTTTCTCAGGCCTTTGCAATTGCTGATCTACTTTCTGTTCCTATGGATCTGAGTCTTTTAGACATTTCACGTAAATAAAAATATACAGTATGTGGCATTTTGTATCTGGCTTCTTTCACTTAGCAGTTGTAGCATGTGTCAGTACTTCATTCCTTTTGATGGGTGAATAATAGTCCACTGCATGGAGATACTACCTTTGTTTATCCACTCATCAGTTGAAGGCCATTTGAATTGCTTCCACTTTTTGGTGGTTATGAACAGTGCTGCTGTAGATATTCGCGTGCAGATTTTTCTGTGGACATATGCTTTAAATTTTCTTGGATATATATGTAGGAGTGGAATTTTTGGGTCACATGATGACTCTGTGTTTAACATTTTGAGGAGTTGCCAATTGTTTATCAAAGTGGCTCCACCATTTAACCCTTCCAGCAATGTATTAGAGTTGTTATTTCTCCTCACCAACACTGGTCATTGTGTCTGCTTTATTTTAGCCATCCTAATGGGAGTAAAATGGGATCTCATAGTGATTTTGATTTGCATTTCTCTAATGGCTAGTGATGGCTGGGCACAGTGGCCCAGGCCTGCGATCCCAGTACTTTGGGAGGCTAATGTGAGCGAATCACTTGAGTCCAGGAGTCCAAGACTAGCCTGGGCAGCATGGTGAATACTTTGTCTCTACAAAAAATACAAAAATTAGCTGGGCATGATGGCACATGCCTGTAGTCCCAGCTACTTGGGAGGCTGAGGTGGGAGATCACCTGAGCCCCAGGAGGCTAAGGCTTCAGCAAGCCATGATCACGCCACTGCACTCCAGTGTGGGTGACAGAGTGAAACTTGCTTTCGAAAGAAAAAAAGCCATTTGTATATGTTCTTTTGGGAGAAATGTGTATTCCAATCCTTTGCCTATTTTTTTTTTTTTTTTTTTTTTTGAGACCGAGTTTCGCTCTTGTTACCCAGGCTGGAGTGCAATGGCGCGATCTCAGCTCACCGCAACCTCCGCCTCCTGGGCTCAGGCAATTCTCCTGCCTCAGCCTCCTGAGTAGCTGGGATTACAGGCACGCACCACCATGCCCAGCTAATTTTTTTTTGTATCTTTAGTAGAGACGGGGTTTCACCACGTTGACCAGGATGGTCTCGATCTCTCGACCTCGTGATCCACCCGCCTCAGCCTCCCAAAGTGCTGGGATTACAGGCTTGAGCCACCGCGCCCGGCTCCTTTACCTATTTCTTAATTGGGTTGTCTTTTTATTGTTGAGTTCTTTATATAGTCCAGATATAAATCCCTTATCATTTATATGATTAGCAACTACTCTCTCCAACTTGGTGGGTTTTTTCATTTTTTAAAAAAATTTTATTTTTATTTTTTGGAATGGAGTCTTCCTTTGTCACCCAGGCTGGAGTGCAGTGGCACAATCTCAGCTCACTGCAACCTCTGCCTCCTGGGTTCAAGCAATTCTCCTGTCTTGGCCTCCGAGTAGCTGGGATTACAGGTGCCCGCTACCACGCCTGGCTAATTTTTGTATTTTTAGTAGAGACAGCGTTTTGTCATGTTGGTCAGGCTGATCTCCAACTCCTGACCTCAAGAGATCCGCCTGCTTTGGCCTCCCAAATTGCTGGGATTACGGGTGTGAACCACTGTGCCTGGCTTATTTAAATTTTAAATATATATATATATATATATATATATATATATATATATATATATATAATTTATTTATTTATTTGATATGGAGTTTTGCTCTTGCTGCCCAGGCTGGAGTGCAGTGGTGTAATCTTGGCTTACTGCAACCTCTGCCTTCCAGGTTCAAGCGATTCTCCTGCCTCAGCCTCCCGATTAGCTGGGATTACAGGAATGTGTCACCACGCCCAGCTAATTTTGTATTTTTAGTAGAGATGAGGTTCTCCATGTTGGTCAGGCTGGTCTCAAACTCCTGACCTCAGGTGATCCACCTGCCTCGGCCTCCCGAAGTGCTGGGATTATAGGCATGAACCACCGCGCCTGGCCTAAAATACATATATTTTTTAGAGATTAGAGTCTCACTATATTGCCCAGGCTGGTCTTGAACTCCCTGGGCTCAAGCAATCTCCCATTTTGACCTCCCAAAGTGCTGGGATTACAGGCGTGAGCCACCATGCCTGACTTTTTAGAAAAGAGTTTTAGAAGGCTGGGCACGGTGGCTCAAGCCTGTAATCCCAGCACTTTGGGAGGCCGAGGTGGGTGGATCATGAGGTCAAGAGATCGAGACCATCCTGGTCAACATGGTGAAACCCCGTCTCTACTAAAAATACAAAAAATTAGCTGGGCATGGTGGCACATGCCTGTAATCCCAGCTACTCAGGAGGCTGAGGCAGGAGAATTGCCTGAACCCAGGAGGCAGAGGTCGTGGTGAGCCGAGATGGCACCATTGCACTCCAGCCTGGGTAACAAGAGCCAAACTCCGTCTCAAAAATAAATAAATAAATAAATAAATTAAATTAAATTAAAAAGAGTTTTAGAGTTTTATCTCTTACAGTTAGGTCTGTGGTCCATTGTGAGTTTATGTTTGTATATGGTGTGGGGTAGGGGTCCAACTTCCTCCTTTTGCATGTGGATTTCCAGTTGTCCTGACACCATTTGTTGAAAAGACTTTCTCTGTTGAATTATCCTGGCACCCTGCACTTAATTTTTTTTTGCCACTTTGTCTAAGAAGCACTTACACTTTTGATGTTCCCAAATTGTCCTCCAAAGAGGTTATACTGATAGAGTTGCCTCCATAGGAGCTAAGAGACTGTATCTCAGATTGGGCCCCTAAGGTTAGCAAGGACACTGATGAGCTCAAGCTTATCAGGGACACACAGCAGAGTGGAGTGTGGGAGGAGCTTGACAGCGTCATGTAAGGGGAGGTCAAGGAAGCAAAAATGTTTCTCTCAGAGAAGAGAAAAATGCAAGGGAATGTATATTTCTTCTGTGAGTAGATGGGCCTGAGTCTGAAGCCCTGTTCTGCTCCTTTCCAGCTGAGTAGTCTTGATCAGTTACAGGATCCAACTCTCCGAATCTCAGTTTCATCATGTTAAACCAAGATGGTGACCACAATCACCTTTGTAGGGTTTTGGGAGGAGCAAATGTATGTAAATATCCCAGCCCACAATAGGCTCTCCACAACCGTAGCTATTGTGACATTTCTATATGTGGTATATGTGGCTGAGATCATGTGACTGTGGGGGAGAGTGGCAGCCATTTGGTGAGTGTGAGATTTTTAATCGTGACTGATCACATGTAGAAACTTGGATCTACTGGTAAATGTCACTGTCACCCGGAGCAAGGCAGTACTTGAAGCCTTTGCTGTGACATGTTAAGGGGGGGAGAGGCTGTGACTGAGATTGGATGTGACAGCAAGACAGATCCTGAGTGACAGAATGGAATGGAGTGGAGGGAGGCAGGCTGCACCAGGCAAAGGTGTGTCCCCAACAGGGGCTGCCTGGGAGTTCAGATGTCAGGGCAAGTGTCTGTACTGTCTCCTCCCCAGCAGACTTCCCTCCCTACTTTCTGAAAGCAAGGAGGAGAGGAGGGGGCTTTCCTCTTGGAAAGGAGATTTTGATCAGAGTGTAGAATCTACAATACCTAAGAAGTTAATGCTTAAGAGCCTTGGTGGGTATCACCACCCAAGACTCAGGAAAAGAACCTGCAGGTACTGTGTGTGAAACGGGTAGAAGTTAGACTGGCTTCTCCTCTCAGCTTTAGTCTTCAGAGTGGCCGATAAAAACAGAATTGAAACCTAAGCATTCCTTCCTCCTCTCCGTCCCCTGGGGGAGGGAAGAGAGAATAAATGCCACATCTCATTAAGCTTTTACGAGCTCAGGCAGGCAGAGTGGACTCACACCGGAGGCAGGCAGAGGGCTGGGGGAGGCTGCAGGAAGGATTCCCCAGCTCTCTCAGGGAAGATGTGTTCCAGAACTTAGAGGCTGGCTCCACAGAAAATGAAATAAGGGTTAACAGATGTGGGAGTAACCGCTGCTTTTATTAACATCAGAAGGGCAACAGTACAGGAAGTTGGGTAGATGTGGGGACAATAGAGACTGTGAGAGGCAGGACTGCAGATCTATGGAAATTGCCTGGAAAAGTCAGCTGCAAGGCATGAGAATCCTGAAGGTATAAGAGAGAAGGGAAAGACTCCTCTTTAATCTTATGGAGCTGAAATGAGGAGATCTTAAACATGAGTGAGAACTCTGTTGCCCCAAACTAAACTGACTTTAAATCCAAGGTATAAAACACTGGCATGGGCCAGGCACAGTGGCTTATGCCTGTAATCCCAGCACTTTGGGAGGACGAGGCAGGTGAATCACCTGAGGTCAGGAGTTCAAGACTAGCCTGATCAACATGGAGAAACCCCACCTCAACTAAGAACACAAAATTAGCTGGGTGTGGTGGCACATGCCTGTAATCCCAGCTACTCGGGAGGCTGAGGCAGGAGAATCGCTTGAACCTGGGAGGCGGAAGTTGTGGTGAGCCAAAATTGCGCCATTGCACTCCAGCCTGGGCAACGAGAGTGAAACTCGGTTTCCAGCAAAAACAACAAACCACTGGTATGGATATTAGTTTGAATAGGAAAAATGAGAACTCTCTTTGAGCTCAAAAAAATCGAAGAATTAAAACCTTGATTAAGGCTGCACAATGATCCAGAGTGTAGGGATGGGAGAGAGAATAAATACCCTAGTGACCCACATATAAAACACTACAAATGAGAACGAGACTTGAGGTTAATGGAAGGTCATCTTGCCCATGCTGCCAGGGGGCCAACAGTGCCACAATGCCACATGGGCATTAACGCACACTGCATACCCTCAGTCCCTGCCTGGTTGGAGGGTATGCAGATCACACAGCAGAGCTGCTTAGGCTGAGGCAGACAGGGAACACCCGCTGCTAATGCAGTGGGAGGCAGGGATGGGGAGCCTGGCCCTGGCTTTGGGAGTGTAGAAAGGCAGGCAGCAGGGAAATCAGGCTGCTGGAGCAGTGCCTGTAAGATTGGGGTGACCATGGGAGGGCAGTAGCAGATACAAGAGTAGTGGCCTTCCCAGGCCAAGGCCCATGCTCTACCATCTGGCAGGAAAGCCAGTGGTTTATCATGCATGATAAAAGCCACACAGTTGGACTCTGGGCAAGGCCCACTTTGGCCAATTAGAAGATACACTGTGGCCAGGCAGGCAGGCTCCTCCCAGCTGGGGAAGGGGTGAGAATCCCTGGGCTTTGCCCAGTCCTGAGCTCTAGGTGTCTGCAGAGAAGCGCAGTGGTGAGTTAGTGTTAAAGAAAGCATCCAGTGAGGCAAGAGGGGCTTGGGTAGCACCCTTTGCCTCTGTCACTTCCGCAAAAACTTCTTGTTGAGGAGGAAGATAAGAAGGTTGACATTGACTTTGGCCTTGTTGAAAAGTTTCATGACAGCCACGCCCTCATACTGGAGCTGCAGGAGGTCCTAGGAGGGAAGAGGCAGGGAGGGGAGTTTAAGGGGTTCTGAATGTGGTCTAGCCAGGCAGTGTACAAAACACTCACATCATGGGGCCTTCTGCAGTCACCGGTGGCACTGGCCACTGAAGCAGGGCACTGAAACCCCACTTCACAAATGAAGAAACTGAGGCAAGAGAGGTACAGTGACTTGATCAAATGTCAATTCAAGCAGAACTAGGGCTTGAAATCATTTTTCTTTTCTCTTTTTTCTTTGTTTTTTTTTTTTTTTTTGAGATGGAGTCTTGCTCTGTTGCCCAGGCTGGAGTGCAGTGGCGTGATCTCAGCTCACTGCAACCTCCGTCTCCTGGGTTCAAGTGATTCTTCTGCCTCAGCCTCCCAAGTAGCTGGGATTACAGGCATCCGCCACCATGCTTGGCTAATTTTTGTATTTTTAGTAGAGACAGATTTCACCATATTGGCCAGGCTGGTCTTGAACTCCTGACCTCAGGTGATCCGCCTGCCTTGGCCTCCCCAAGTGCTGGAATTACAGGCATGAGTCACCGTGCCCAACTGAAATCATTTTTCTTATTCAAAAGACAAAACACCAGAGCAAAAAGATTTGGATTTAAAACCACTGCTTGGCTGGGTTTGGTGGCTCACACCTGTAATCCCAGCACTTTGGGAGGCTGAGGTGGGCGGATCACAAGGTCAGGAGTTCAAGACCAGCCTGACCAACATGGTGAAACCCCGTCTCTACTAAAAATAATTAAAAAAAAAAATTAACTGGGCATGGTGGTGCATGCCTGTAATCCCAGCTACTCGGGAGGCTGAGGCAGAATAATCGCTTGAATCTGGGGGGTGGAGGTTGCAGTGAGCTGAGATCTCCAGCCTGGGCAACAGAGCAAGACTTCATCATCACACACACACACACACACACACACACACACACACACACACACACAGTTTTCCTGAACACTGGCCTATGACTTTAGGCCAGCTTCTTAAACTTTTTGCCTCAGAGCCTGTAAAATAGGGATAATACTTCAGAGCTGTGGAGAAGATTAAAGGAGGTAACATGTAAAGTCCCTGACATGTGATAGGGTTTCAAATATTAATCCTGCTTCTGACACCAGTGGCCTACTCCAGTCTCCCTGATGCTTGGTGGTGGGGTGTCAGGGTATGGGGAAAGGGGGCCTTGGGCTGCACAGACCCCCATTCTTCTCTTCAGGAACAGAAGATACTGATCGGGTGAAGAGCTGAGCTGGTGTCATCTGAGGACTAGGGAAGTGAGGCCAGCTGCTCTCTTCAGGCCAGCACCTAAAGCCCAGCAGGTGTCTTGTAGGTTCATGGAACTGTCCTCTCACCTGATAGTGAAGCTGGAATCGCTCCATGTCCACACCCAGGAACTTGGCATTTACTTCAAACTTTCCTGCCTCTTCTCCCGGGGTGATGTCAAAGATGACGTTTCTGAAGCTGTCAGGAACCAGATTCAAAACAGGAACCCACTGCCTCTTCCCAGGGCTACAGCCACACTCTTGCACCCACTGCTCCTCATCCCGGGCAGCAGTGTTATCCGGAGCCAGCTTTCCCCTCTGTCACTCCAGAGGGCCCAGCGCGCTGTCTCCTCCCAGTTTTACTTCTGCTCCTGTCTTTACCTGCCCCGCCCTACCCAGCTGTTCTCACCTCTCCAAAGCTTTCCCAGTACCCTCTGCCTGAGGGCACCTAGAATTGTGCTAGACCATGTCCATGGCGCTTCATGTTCTGTCTGGGCATGCTCTGTCTCCACCATCATTCTAGCAACTCCTCCAAGGCCGGGACCGCTCCTCCTTCCCTTCCACCCAGTGTCCAGCCCAGAGTTCCACCCCCAGGTTAGAGGACAGGCAGGGGCTGACATCCTGCCCTCCAAAGACACCTACTGAGAGGCGGGAAGATCTTCGATTTCCACCAAGACCCCCTTTTCCAGGAGCTGAGCAGCAGTGTAATGAAGAGAAGGCTGTTTCTTCCCCTTCCCAGAACTCCTGATTAAAAGAAGGCCCCAGAGAATTCATCCCACAAACTCTTTACCACCAAAGACACTCATTCCCTGTGGCTGGAAAGGAAATGAGACCCCGAGGAAGACTTCTCCCTGATGGAAGACAGAGGAGGGGGATTGCACTTGAGCCCAGGACTTTGTAAGTGAGGCTCAAAGACCAGACTTAGGAAGGAACTACGCTGTGTTGGCTGAGATTCCCCTTTCAAAGCTGGGAGATGGTGAGGCAAAGGTGACATGGGCAGAGGTGAGAAGTCACACATAACCTTCTGAGTGCAGGAAAGCAGCACCTACTTGGAGTCGGGGGCCAGGTGGTCCAGGCAGGCCCGGATGTACTGGCTGTAGTAGTCCCCCTGTTCCTCATAGAAGGTGGTCTTAGTGCTCAGGCCCTGTAATGTGGCCTGAAGCTTCACCCGCTCCGCTTTCCTCCTGTGCCTGTGTCTGTGCTGGTTGCGGATGTCCTGGGGTTGGGGAACAGTGGGAGGGATGAGTGTTCCTTCCTGGCAGGAGAGCCTTAGGGCCTGACACAGGCCCAAGAACTACACACTGTGAGGCTCTTCAGAAGAGCAGGCTTCAATATTGTTTTCCTAGAAGGACAATCTCAAGGATGGTATCTCAAATCCTCAAAGCACGTCCTCAGGGCCTCTTCCCATTGAAGACTGAGTTCAAGACTCTTTGTTTTTTAGAACAAGAAAGTCGCAAGGATACTTTTGTAGGTCCTAAGCAAAGGATCGGGTTTTCATGCTCATGTGTGAGGTCTGCCTCCCTCAAACCTTCTGATCTGGGCACGTACCTGGCTAATGTGGAAAAAAAAAAAAAGAGAGAGAGAGAGAGTTGCAAGAACACCTCCTCCCTAATTTCAAGATCTTACCTTCAGGGCAGGTGTGGTGATTTGATTCACACCTGTAATCCCAGCACTTTGTAGTAGCCCAAGGCGGGCAGATTACTTGAGGTCAGGAGTTTGAGACCAGCCTGGCCAACATGGTAAAACCCTATCTCTACTAAAAATACAAACATCTGGCAGCCAGGTGGAGTGACTCACACCTGCAATCCCAGCATTTTGGGAGGCCAAGGTGGAAAGACCCTGAGATCAGAAGTTTGAAACTAGTCAGGCTAACACGGTGAAATCCTGTCTCTACTAAAAATACAAAAATCAGCCAGGCATGGTGGTGGGCAGCTGTAATCCCAGCTACTCGGGAAGCCTGAGGCAGTAGAATCGCTTGAACCCAGGAGATGAAGGTTGTAGTTAGCCAAGATTGCACCACTGCTCTCCAGCCTGGGTGACAGAGCAAAACTCTGATTCAATTAAAAAAAAAAAAAAAAAAAACTGGCTTCGCACAGTGGCTCACGCCTATAATCCCAGCACTTTGGGAGGCTGAGGCGGGCGGATCACAGGGTCAAGAGATCGAGACCATCCTGGCCAACACGGTGAAACCCCGTCTCTACTAAAAAAATACAAAAATTAGCAGGGCATGGTGGCACATGTCTGTGGTCCCAGCTACTCGGGAGGGTGAGCTGGAAGAATCGCTTGAAGCCAGGAGGCGGAGGTTGCAGTGAACTGAGATTGCGACACTGCACTTCAGCCTGGGGACAGAGCAAGACTCCGTCTCAAAAAAAAAAAAAAATCTTTCCTTCAAAAATGACCCTGGCTGGTGACAATTTGGGGTGGGCACTCATCAGGGAGGGGCCTGCCAACACTATGGATCAACCTGTACATGCACACACATACACATGGGCACACAGAGCCCAGGCCCAGGTCGTTACCTTGGCCAGGTCGTCCACTAGCCCCTGGTAGCCATTGCTGGCGCTGACCAGCCCCAGGCCTTCAAGTCGGCGCAGGTTCCGCAGGACGCGCCGCTGCTTCTCTGCCAGTGGCAGGAGGGAGTGAGCTGTCAGTGAGCGGTGTCGTCGCAGTGGCTCCGGGGTCTGGGCTGCACAGGCCTGGCGTTGGCTCATCAGCTGCTTGTGGGCTGCTTCCTGGGGACACAGAGATGCTAGAGGGGTCTACCAGGACCTACCTTTCTGTCCCCACACCAGTGAAGGCCCCAAGGGCACCAACAACTAAGGGAGGCCTGAACATTTTTCTGTGTGTCATTAAGAAAGTGCCCTAGAACCCAGCCTCTGCAGGGTATGGCTGGGCAGGGCATAGCTTAGGAAGACAATAAAGGTATAACATCATAACACACGGTGTCACACATGGGAGGGCCTCGTGGATCACCACAGGGGAGGAGAGGCCCAAAGGAAACCCAAACTGAAGCTGGGGATTCCAGACAGACACCAGCAGTGACTTCCCAACAATGGACCTTTGTGATGGCACAGGGTGTTTGAGGCATTTCCCTTTCTGTTCTGTTTTGGGATATCCCTCTAGCGGCCATCCCCACTTTTTCTCTGGGAAGACCTGGGTTCAGTCTTCACTCCAGCTGGCCCGACCTGCCCCTGGCCCCCACGTGTCTACCACCTTCTGCCTCCAGGCCTTCTAGCGGACCACTCTTTTCTGAGTGCAGGCTTTCCAGGGGAGCCTTCCCAGATGGCCTCTCAGCGCTCCCCATGGCCCTAGTGTTGGCGCTGGATTCGGCGTGTGCAGTGGGGAGACGGGTGGGGCCCCATGACCCTGCAGCCTGAGGCTTCCCGAAGCTAAGGCCATGCCCCTCACCCTGTAGGCCTCCAGAGTTCTCATTACTGGTGAACACAGGTGTCTGCTTCTGGCCGACTGTGGGTGAGGTTCAGGGGAGGGAAGCGGCGGTGCAGGCAGGGTGAGGCAGGCGATGAATGAGACAGAACCTGTGGGCTGGCCCGGCCACTCACCTGCTCTCTGGAAGCCGAGAAGGACAAGATCTCCTTGAGGGTGTCCCCAGGATGGAACTGTATGATGTCCACCAACAGCTGCTTGGTGCTGCACAAGGAGGGCAGGAATGGAGGAGAGGTGAGGGGCAGAGGCAGGGCCTGGACATGGGACTGGCCAGAGGTCTGAGAATGAATGGATCCTGCTCTATAGCATGGCTGCTAGGAGGTAAGGAGAGAGCGAGAGGGATGGGGGATGACGCTGCCTAGAATACCCTCCACACAAACTATCTTCCTTTGAGTCCTTCAGCTGAGCACACAGGTCCTCCCTGCCCAGCCATCACTTCTCCCTAGCTCTCAATGCATCTGACACCCATCACCCTCTTGGTGGTGCTCTGACTGTGTTCAGCCCTAGCCCAACCCTGCTCTCAGCCCTTTGATGGCAGGACAAAGACGATACTTGGCTCACTTGTTTATGAGTGAATTAACGGGTGGAAGGGGTTTCCTTGTTGGCAGGGACCTTGAGCTGGTACTTTGGCTCCTCATCTGCCCAGATGAGCAGCCCAGCCCTTCTCAGTTTTGCAGAACTGGGGAAGAAAAAGCTCAGGCCTATCTCCTAACCATCACACTCAACAAGAATGTGGAATTATGCCGGGTGTGGTGGCTCACACCTGCAATCCCAGCAATTTGGGAGGCCGAAGCAGGCAAACCACCTGATGTCAGAAGTTCAGAACCAGGCTGGCAAACATGGTGAAATCCCAATTCTACTAAAAATACAAAAATTAGCCAGGCACCTGTACTCCCAGCTACTCGGGAGGCTGAGGTAGGAGAATCGCTTGAGCACAGAAGGCAGAGGTTGCAGTGAGCTGAGATTGTGTCACAGCACTCCAGCCTGGGCAACAGAGTGAGACTCCATCTCAAAAAAAAAAAAAAGAATGTGGAATTAGAACCTGCTCTACAACCCACTGGCTGTGAAACTTTGGACAAATCACGTAACTCCTGAGTCTTTCCTCAACTATGAAGAGGGGAAGTCACCATCTATCTCATAGCTTGTTCCTGAGAGTAAGCGGTAACATATAAAAAGCATTTGGGGCCGGGCGCGGTGGCTCAAGCCTGTAATCCCAGCACTTTGGGAGGCCGAGGCGGGTAGATCACGAGGTCAAGAGATCGAGACCATCCTGGTCAACATGGTGAAACCCCGTCTCTACTAAAAATACAAAAAATTAGCTGGGCATGGTGGTGCGTGCCTGTAATCCCAGCTACTCAGGAGGCCGAGACAGGAGAATTGCCTGAGCCCAGGAGGCGGAGGTTGCAGTGAGCCGAGATCGTGCCATTGCACTCCAGCCTGGGTAACAAGAGCGAAACTCCGTCTCAAAAAAAAAAAAAAAAAAAAAGCATTTGGGCCAGGCGCAGTGGCTCAAGCCTGTAATCCTAGCACTTTGGGAGGCTGAAGCAGGTGGATAGCTTTGAGGCCAAGAGTTTGAGACCAGCTTGGACAACATGGCGAGACTCCGTGTCTACTTAAAAAAGAAAAAATGAAAAAAGCACTTGGTAAACAGTACAATATGCAAACACCTGCTGTTGCCAATATCTTTGCCATTCTTTTATCTTCAGTACAACACAGCGCAAAAAGCTGAGGATGCCAGGTGGAAAAGAGCCAAGGCTGTTGCGAGGGGAATAAAGGTAGGCTTCAGGAAGAACTTCCTGAAGGATAAGGGAGCCCAGGAAGGTGGAATGAGTCCCTCAGAGTAAGGCTATTTTACCAGCCTCAGGGCTGGGGAGCTCAGGTAGGGAGGGGCAGAGGCCAGCGTCACCCACCTCAGAAGCAGGTTACGTGTGTTGGAGTCATCGGTGTCTGCCTCTAGTCCTTCAAACTTGTTGGTCAGTGTCAGGGACACTTCTAGTTTGCTCAGGTCTGTGTGCCCACCTGCAGCAATGCTCTCCCCTGAGGTGTGGTGAGGAATGAGAGGGAGACAGGCATACACACACACACACACACACACACACACACACACACACACACACGCATGCACGTACACACAGATGGGGTCACGTTAAATCGGCTGCTCCACATGCCCCTCTTCCAGGAAGTTTTCCCACACGGGTCCGCAGAACCACCCTGTGCCCACAACCCTTAGCACTGATGGAAGGGCTGTTAACCAGAGTACCCTTGCGTTACTGGGGCTGTGCCACCCCTACACCCTCAGCCCTGGGTGCTCTGAGGGTAGAGGAGCCATGCCCCCTGAGCCTGCAGCTCCTGGCTCTTTCCAGTCACCATCTTCATTCTGTCCTTCTTCCCAGTAAGTCGGCTTCCTCCTATTCCATGGCCCGGAAACCCCTCCTCCTCAGCCAGACCTAACGAGACCCTTATCCCTGTGTCTCCTGCACATCCTTTAATTGGCCATTTACATGATGATCATGGGTCCCTCTACTGTCTACCTTCTCCACATCAATCTGTGTTCCTGTGCCCATGTCAGGATCAGAGAGAGAGTGTGGAGCTAGCTGCCTGGCACAAGACCTAGACTGCATGGGCACGCTCCCATTTGCTGTTGGTCTGCCTGTCTCTCCCTCCCTACAGGCCCCCCAGCTGGCCCCAGCTGCCAAGGGGGGCACACACCGATAAGGTCAGGGATGGTGGGCAGCTCCCCGAGGTCGTCCAGGAGCTCATGCAGGGGGTCTTGGTGATCGGGGGCAATGCAGTCCTGGTGCTCCAGCAGCAGCTGCAGGACGGAGGAAGAAAAGGAGGTGCAGGGTCTGAGCCAGGCTCCCCCTTGGGCCAGCCTACTACCCTGTCATGGGCTACCAAACCCCCGCCCACCCAGCCAACACCCTGCAGATCACAGCCCTCACCCTGTGCGTGTTGACTAGCTCCCCCACGGTGATGTACACCACGGGTTTGGCCACAGCCACCATGTCTGAGTACTCGTCTACTGCAAAACGCTCCTCTGGCTCTGGCACCTGGCAGGCTCTATGGATGAACTTCCTGTCCGGAGGGAGGGCATGAGAGTGAGGAGGGCCAGCACCCCATTCATGTTCTGTCCCCATCATTTCCCCAGCCTTCTCCAGCCAATTCAGGCTCTCCAGTCTCTGCTTCTACCCTCTGTCCTGCCCTACTTCCATCCCAGTGACCCCTCAAGCCAATCTCTCTTAATAGTCTCCCTTTCTCTCCATTGGGGAGTCCTGCCAACAACCTATCCTCCACCCCACTCACTCCCCTCTTCTCCTCTATTTATGACTCTTGTCCTCATGGATTCTGGAGGGGAGAAGTGGGATGTCAAAGATGAGAAGAGGGAAGAAAGGGGACAGAGAGAAAGGGGATCCAAGACCTGAACTTGAGGTGCGTTTCCTCCAGATAGCCGTTCAGGACCCGCAGGTGCTGGCTCTGCCCAGAGAAGGCCTTGCCAGCCGCAGCGTGCTGCAGGAGCTGAGCCACAGCCCCCAGGGCATGGCGCTGGGGGGCAGTCAGGGCGCCACCAGCTGCCATGGCCACTATGTCGAAGGCGTCAGGAGCCACCACGGCTGGGTTCAGGAAGCGGTAATACAGGAGGTTCCCGACCACCTGAGGGCGGAGGAGAGTCTCCCAGAAGTGGCCTGGGGCCACCTTGACTGCTGCAGCCCCACATTCCCAGCTTGCTTGGCTGGAAGAAACACCTGGGCCAACTCCCTTACTTCAAAGAAAACAGGCCCAGAGCAGGCGGGCAACTTGCTCAAGGCCACACAGCAAACCTGAACAAGAGCTGGGACATGAACCCAGATCTCCTGACAAGAAGCCCGGTGTTGCCCACTCTGTTTGCTTATGCCCCAGCTGCCTTCCCACCTGCCACCTGAAGCCCTGCTGGTGAGCCAGGCTCCATTTATAGGGGGCAGCATATTTCCTTCCTTGGATTTTTATGGCATAGGATTCTCTGTGTTTTTGTTTCAGTCTGGGGATCGCAGCTGCCAGCAGAGCACAGGAGGGATTGGGAGGTGGGGGTGGGGAGACCACACTTGCCTTATAGACCTCGCTCTCTGTGGCATCAGGGAATTTCTCTACCAGAGTTGTCTTTAGGACTTTGGCCACATATCGCATCCCGTACCTGGGGACAAAGAAATAGGTGCACTGTGCCTGTGCCTCTGCCCATGGCTCTCTGCCCATGGCTCTCAGGGCTTGAGTGCCTGGCTTTCTCTCCTTCCCCAGGCTCAGCCACTCCAGAGTAAAGCTCAACTCCACTATCCACAGCCAGCTCCCTCCACTATCCACAGCCAGCTCCCTGCTGCCTTCCTCCTAACACCTCTGGGTCTTCTCCCTTCTTTCTGCCTTGTGTCAGTAGCCAGGACCAGGGTCCTGTCATTTACTAAATCTCTCACATAGCCTCCAACCTGGCTCAAGAGCCTCTTCTTTGAGAGTCTCTGGTCTCCCCTGCAGAGCATTCCTGATCACCATAGCCATCCCCCATTCCCCCACGGACAGCGTTAGCCTAAAGCTTGGGTATCTGACACTCACAGCCAAAACCCTGTCCTAGGACAGCCCAGGCGGCTCCAAGGTAGTCAACCTTGTCAGCTATCACAGAGCAGCTGTGAGGGGCCTGGTCTGGGCTAGAGGCAGCGGCCCGAGGGGATCAGTGAGCCTGAGCCTGGAGGATAAGCTCCAGTTTTGACTCCACCACCGACCAGAGATATCTTCTTAGCCTATTTCCTCCCCTTTTGTAAGACGGTCCCCTCGTCTAGAAAATGCGAATGGTCATTCTTGCCCTCTTTTCTCTCAGGGTTTTCTGAGGATCAAGTGAAATTTTATCTGTGAGAGTAACGTATAACGGCAGAGTGCTATTCAAATAGGCTGGACCTTATCATCGTTACTATTCCTATTATGGATGTGCCTCCTATGAATGTAATTAAATTCGTTTAAAAGCAATTTCCACCCCTAGGGTACCGGAGACAGAAGTTTACAGCTCACTGTGTACTTTCCTTTCTTAAGCCTAGACCAATCTTTTCTTACTCCTAATTGTAAACTCTTCAGCCACTTCTCCAGGTTTGGGGAGCAGGGTTATAAACTCTGTGGGTTCCCCTTCCAGCATCCTCATCTTGCCCTGGGCATTTCAGCCTGGGTAACAGAGTGAGACCCTGTCTCAAAAATAATAATAAAGAAAAATAGAAAAAAAAAAAAAAGAATGAAATCCTGTCATTTTTTACAACGTAGATGAACCTAGAGGTTCGTGTTAAGCCAAACACAGACAAATATTGCATGATCTCACTCAGAGGTGGAATCTAAACAAGGTGATTTCATAGGAGTAGAGAGTAGAGTGGTGGTTATCAGAGCCTGGAGAAGGTGGGCGGGAGAGAGAGGATGGGAGAGGTTGGTCAATGGGTACACAATCAGTCAGGTAGGAAGAGTAAGCTCTGGTGCTCTATTGCACACAGGGTGACTAGTTGATAATCATGTATTGTATATCTCAAAATAGCTACAAGAGAGGATTTTCGGCCGGGCGCGGTGGCTCAAGCCTGTAATCCCAGCACTTTGGGAGGCCGAGGCGGGTGGATCACGAGGTCGAGAGATCGAGACCATCCTGGTCAACATGGTGAAACCCCGTCTCTACTAAAAATACAAAAAAACTAGCTGGGCGTGGTGGCGCGTGCCTGTAATCCCAGCTACTCAGGAGGCTGAGGCAGGAGAATTGCCTGAGCCCAGGAGGCGGAGGTTGCGGTGAGCCGAGATCGCGCCATTGCACTCCAGCCTGGGTAACAAGAGTGAAACTCCGTCTCAAAAAAAAAAAAAAAAAAAAGAGAGGATTTTCAATGTCCTCAACCACAAAGAAATATATGTTTGAGGTAACATGTTAATTACCTTGATTTTATCATTCATTGCACAATGTATACATGTATTGAAACATCACACTGCACTCTATGAATATATACAATTATTATGTGTCAAAAAATAAATGTAGAAAACCAAATTTATTGACTACATTTTAAGAAAGGAGAGAACTATAAAGTACTTTATGGGCTTAAAATATTTATTTTTGATATTGGGAACTGAAGAGTCCCATTTTCTCCTCATTTCGCTCAGATAATCAAGTGTCCCTGAGATCACTTCAGGGTCCCTCCCCTGGCTCCACTGACACCCTATCAGGCCACACACAGACCTGCACGCTGTCTTGCAGCTCAGCTCTCTAGCAGGAGCTTCGAGCACTCCCCACATCTCTCCAGGAAGCCCTCTGAGTAGCCCTGGCTCCATCTCCCTCCCTGCCTTCCTCCCTGCAGGACTGTCACCCTGCTCTGCTCCCACGGTGGCCTGGCCCTCTTGAAATCTCACGTGTAGGTTGGGGTGGGGCTGTTGCACATACGGAATTTGGTCCACAGATGAGGTGATGGCTACAAGGAACTTATCAGTCATGGTGAGGAGGTTGCGTAGGGAGATGTCCAGTCGTCTCCGGACCTCGGGGTGGCTCAAGGCCTGCTCCGGGGTGACATCATAGGGGAGACAGCTGTGAGCAGAGAGAGACAAGATATAAGCAGAAGTCCCCTCCAATGGCCTCCCTCCCCGAGGCCCTATTCCTTAAACGCTTTTCCAACAGTAAGATCTGATACAGATGGGCTAAGGGGAGCCCAACATCCTAAAGAAAGGGTCAGAATGAGAGAAAGGACTGGAGAGATGCAGCTGGGAGGTGAGGAAGGCAGTTGGAGTATCTACAGGGAAGCTGGAAGAATGTAGGAAGGAATGGAGAATCTGGAATCTATGGACACTTCTAAAGGGAACAGATGACAAGTACGGGGCTGTGCTGCAAATAGTCTTTGGCAGTTTGGAACCACGGGGAGGCTGGGCCAGGGCCTTAGAGTTCCCTCACCTAAAGCCTCCTGTGCCATCCAGAGCAGCCACCAGGATTGCCTGCTGGCCTCAGTGGCTAGGTTTCCCTAGTACCTAGGGACCCGAGTAGTGACCCCAGGCTGCAAAGCCAATCTATTTCTACCATTATCTCATTTGCCTATTCATCTGTAAATAGAGATATTCATCTATACCTCTATCAACAGGAGTCTGGATCCTAATTCCCAGCAAATTTTTTTTTTTTGAAACAAGAATCTTGCTCTGTCACCCACAGCTGGAGTGCAATGGCCTGATCTCTGCTCACTGCAACTTCCACCTCCCAGGTTCAAGCGATTCTTCTGCCTCAGCTTCCCGAGTAGCTGGGACTACAGGAAAATACCACGATGCTCAGCTAATTTTTGTATTTTCAGGAGAGATGGGGTTTCACCATGTTGGCCAGGCTAGTCTCAAACTCCTGACCTCAGGTGATCCTCCTGCCTGGGTCTCCCAAAGTGCTGGGATTACAGACGTGAGTCACCATGCTTGGCCCTACTCCCAGCAAATCTGACATATCATTTGCAAGCACTGACATAGCAATTAAGCACATTTGCATATTCATCTGTACTAATTTTATGTTAAGCCCACCAGGTCTGGAGTCATTTACATCAGTTTCATGTTAATTATCAGAGGGGGTCTAAAAGACTACCTTATTCATGCCTACAAAGCTGGTGTCATATTTGCATAAATCAGCATGCCCAATTATATGCCACCTTCAAAGTACACCCAAGCTTCCCCAGTAAGGTCCAAGATACAGCTGATGAGAGAGAGCTCTCCCTCTGCCCTTGTGCTCACCTGCGCTGCCCTGTCTGGGCCTCAGTCTGGTTGATCCAATTCTTATAGAGGTGGACAGGGTCTGTGTGGATGCTGAGCACTTTGTCCTCTAGCACGTCCTGGACAACCTTGCTCAGAATCTCCTGCAGGGCACTCTGTCCCCGCCCATTACGGTAGAATCTCACCACCAGCCTCACCACTGTTGGGTTGCCTGTCACCACGTCTTGGGGCTGCTCCACCTTTGACCTGTGGTTCAAGAGGTCATTGAAGCTAGTCTTCTGCCTTTGTGTAAGGCAAATCATTGCTTTTCCTTTTTGAGATTTTGGCTCTCAAAGCCTGCTCTGGTGTCCCTCTTTTAAGGACTATCCTGATAGCTCTCTCTCATCCTTTGTGCTAGCATGTCAGCCATATCCCCCCACTGTGCTGTCCCAGATGTTTTACAGTTTCTCCACAGGAGGTGGAGAAAAGAGGTCTTCTTATTCCATTTCTACACTTAATCCTCAACAAGCTGTCATCTTATGAAGGAGCCAACAGGGGCATCTCTTAACCCATTCTCTCCCCATTTCTTTGTGTCTGGAGAGCCTACTTGATTTCCTCCTGGAGCGCTGTCTTGAACAGCTGGAGCAGGAGATAGGCCTCTCGGCGGCTGGAGGCATAGTTGTATAGGCTGAAAATCACTGCCTCCATGAACTTGGTGGTTTTGTTCTGTGGCATCTGAAAGATCAGCTTGGCCAGGTAGATGGGCTGAGTCTGCAAGCAAAAGGGGAGACAGGAATGGCTGACCACGCACCTGGAGGACTAGTGATAGGGTAAGGAACGGCTCTCCTCTGACGGAAACCTGGAATGGAGAAAGCACTATCACACTTTCTCTAGGTGCTAGTAACATTTCAGACAAACAGGGGAAGAGGTAGTCTCTTTTCCTGGGGACAAGGAATTAAGGTTATGGGAAAGGACACCTTGCATGGTGCTAAAGGCACAGACAAGAAAGCCTTGAAGTCTCAGACCCTCAGGAGATGGGAGAAACTTCTCCTTGGAAAGTCCTCTGTTAACCTGGAGCAGGTAGAAGAGGTGTTGGTATGCTTCTAGTTTCTGCCGTTTCTCTTTGCTCAGCGACTTTAATCCCTTCTGCTTGTCCAGAACCATCATATCCGACAGCTGTTCCTTATTCCTCTTGGTCAGCTTCTTGCAGTGGGAGACCACTTCCTGCAGTGGGGGAGGAGCGGGTGATACAACCAGCACAGGCCATCCCAGGGCACAGAACATATGGTCTAGAAGCAGTGCCTTGAAGAGCCAGGGTTTTCTGTTGTTCAGGGAATAGGCCTAAGCTTGGGGAGAGAAGCAGTTCTAGGGTGAGGAAGGGCCCCTCCTAGTACCCTGAGACTCCATCTGTTTTCTCTCCTGTCATGGGAGTGAGTCCTCAGAGAGAAATGGGTTGCCAGGCTGCAGACTGTGTCTATTTGGCTTTTGCTGTCATTTCTTATTAGACTGCTACACACATTTGAGGTGGAGATATCACTACTACCCTGACACTGCATGTTTGTATGGTAATTTATTATTTAAAGAGCTTTCATATCTATACTTGGCCTGGAGAGGTGGATATTCTCATTATTCCCAGTTTGCTAATGAGAAAATAGACTTAGAAGTTAAATGACTACCCACAGCCCCATCCCTAGGAACCAGCAGAGCCAGGCATCCCAATTCTAGGCTCTTTCTACTCTGTCATGGGTTGCCCAAAATGATTTATTAGAATGGCAGAGGGCCACTGGAACAAGGACCTAGTCAGGTGATAAAATCCACACCATTTTGAAAAAAATTGATTAGGAAGCAGAGAACGGTTAGCATCACATCTCCAGAGGCAGGCAGATCTGGGGAGGAGAGGACTAGTGGGCCCCTTACCTGCAGAGTGATCCGGTTCTTCACCAGCAGGCCAATCTTGATGTCCATGATGTTGAGGTCCTGCTCCAGCTGCTGATTTGATCGGATCTTCCTAACTACTTCCTCCTGGAGCTTCAGCAGCTCTGCCTCAGCCAAGAAGTCCTGCTGGCTTTGATTCAGGAGATGGGCAAATCGGCGTACCACACTGAGAGGAGGGTGCGGTGCATGCACTGGGAGGAAGGGAGGAGGCATCAGGATTAGGATGCCTCATCAGAGGCCTCCTGGCCAGCCCCTGCCCCAGAGTCAGCACATCCCAGTCCCCATTTTGCTTAGGATCAGTAGGTCCCCAACCCCAGTCTTCTTCTAACTGGTTCTGCTTATACTTGGAGGGCAGTGGGCAGCCTCCCAGCCAGGCCTGTCCCTGAGCTCCCTGTCTTATAACCGGAGATGACATAATAGCTTCTCTTCCCCTGCCTCTGATTCACCCCAGCCTGGGCCTATCCCACGGACCTCTGACACAAAAGCCAGAGCCACAGCTCCCTCTGATGATCCTCCCAGACCTCCCAAGTCTACCCCAATTACTACTCACTTCTGCTGGGCCAACCTGCTCCTCTTCCCCCAACCTGCCAGCCACCACTCAGCCCATTTGCCCTCACAGTGCTCCTCTGCCAGGAGTTTCTGTGTATACCAGGAAGCACAGATGGGATGGACAGTGGGCTTTATAATATAGGGGACGTCAGAAATAGCTGGTGATTCTCCTTGAATCACCTTTGGAATTGGTATTCGAGCAAAAAAGAAAGAAGCCTCTGAGCTAATTTATTGGAAATAACAACAAAATAGCAACTAATACATACAATGTTGACTATGAGACAGAAACTGTTCTAAGTGCTTTACACTTAAGACCACCTGTGAGGTCAGTATGCTGTAACGATCCTCTCTTACCAAGGATAACTCTGAGACTCAGAGAAGGTAAGCAACTTGCCCTACGTTACACAGCTAGTAATAAATGAAGGAGTCAGATTTGGAAGATGAATAAAACTAGCCCCTGTCCTTAAAGGCCGTCTAGTAGAGGAACTAGACAAATAAACCACGATTCACTGCAATGTGGTTAGCGCTTTGAGAGAAGCAAGCATGGGGATGTTTGGGAAAACAAAAGCGAGTCATCCAATCCCACCTGGGGAGTGAAGAAACACTGCACGGAGGAGGTAAGATCCCCTGATGCTAGTGAAAAGGAGGTGGAGAGGGTGAATGGAGGGAGTGCTGGAAGTCCACTGTATCTGGAACACAGTGCAGAAGGTGCAGGTAGTGAAGGGCAGGTCAGTGAGGTTAGAGGTACTGGGAAAGGCTAGATCACAGAGAGCCCTAAAGCTGTGGTTAGGAGATTGGACTTTATCCTCAGGGCAACAGGGAATCATGGTAAGTCTTAAGTAGGTGAGTGACAAGATCACACGTACAGATTTAATGGATTAATCTGGGTATAGTAAGGGAACAAATTTTTTTTTTGTTTTAGACAGAGTCTTACTGTTGCCCAGGCTGAAATTCAGTCCTGCGATCTCAGCTCCCTGCAACCTCTGCCTCCCTAGCTCAAGAGATTCTCCTGCCCCCGCCTCCCAAGTAGCTGGGATTACAGGTACCAGTCACCACGTCTGGCTACTTTTTGTATTTTTAGTAGAGATGGGGTTTTACCATGTTGGTCATGCTGGTCTTAAACTCCTGACCTCAAGTGATCCTCCTGCCTTGACCTCCCAAAGTGCTGGGATTACTGGTATGAGCCACCACGCCTGGGCTGCGGACAAATCTTTGAGGAGTGGAGAGGAGTAGAATCCAAGACAATTCATGGCATCTTGGATTCGATGAACTACAGCATATAATATCTTGTAGGACAGCCCTACAAGATAGGCATTAGCATTATCTCCAGTTTATAAAGGAGAAAAGTGGGCAATAAGGAAGTTAAGTGGCCGGGTGCAGTATCTCATGCCTGTAATCCCAGCACTTTGGGTGGCTAAGGCAAGTGGATCACATGAGCTCAGGAGTTTGAGACCAGCCTGGGCAAAATGGAGAGACCCCCATCTCTACAAAAAAATCAAAAGTTAGCCAGGTGTGGTGGTGTACACCTGCAGTCCCAGTACTCAGGAGGCTGAGGTGGAAGGATCACTTGAGCCTAGAAAATTGAGGCTGCAGTGAGCTGTGATCGTGCCACTGCACTCCAGCCAGGATGAGAGAGACTCTGTCTCAAATAAATAAATAGACAGACAGACAGACAGACAGATAGATGTTAAGTAACTTGCCTAGGGCTACACAGCTAGTAAACCACAGAGCTCTGAGTAGAGTTTGGGGGCCAGTGAAGTCAGGAGACAGCGCTAGGGAAAAACAAGTTCTTCCAGAAAAACCATGAAATGAAGAGAAGAAAAAGATATCAAGAATGGCCAGGACAATGGTATTAGTGTAACCAAAGAGACAAAATAGAAAGCGCCAGGCTGGGGAGAGAGAAGGAGAGAAGGGAGCTTCTTGCCAGGAAGCAGATGGCCTGAGTGTGTATGGCCAGAGAAGGGACAGGCAAAGCCCCTGTGGGCAGGACAGGGCAAAGAAGGACTGAGGAGGTGAAGGAGAGAATTCCTGAGCAGGACATTTCACCAGAAGCCTGAGAGCAGCCTCAAGGCCAGGAAAGAAAGGGGCCTTCTGCTTTAGGAACCCAGGGGGCTAGAGGTGAATGTGGAAATGGACTACTTAGCAATTTCACAAAAAAGAAGGGGATGCCATTTGCTGGGCTTCTGACCTTGAAGATCAAGGGCCAGGAAGGACCTCTTTAAAGCTAATGGGGAATATGGAGCAGGAAGATGGCCCTCCCTTGAGTGCTCCTCACATTCCCCACACCACAGAATGGACTCTATGTACCTCACCAGGCCTTGTTTGCGCGGGGCCACAGAGGTTGGAGGGAAGAAGGTTGAACCCTAGGGAAAGAAAGCAAGATCCTTTTCTTTTTGCTTTGGTGGTAGCAATAGGTAGATAATCTAAGCCTGGTACACAAAAAGCCTGTTAGAGGAACTTCGGCTGTGACAAGGCTATCTGTGGTTGGGATGAGCAGAGCGGCTTTTGTTACAACCCGTTCCACGTTTCTACATAGACAACTTCTGACAACCTTCCCCTTACCTGCTGTGCAGTCCCAGAAGGATGTCTAGACCTGCCTGGCTCTATGGGGTCCTCTCCCTCCCATCAGCTGGGAAGGGTGGATCAGGCAGCTCACCTAATAACCTGTAGTCATCCCGGGCTTTCCTGGCTCGGAAGAATGCCTGGATCTTCACAATGGAGTTAACCTGCCACGAACACGGATGGGAAAAGGCTTGCTGGCTGCCCTTGCTCTAGTCTCGTGGGTAAAGGTTGGGTATGTGGGCAGGGGGAGCAAGGCGATGCTCACATTCTTCTGGAAGTAGTGCAGACGCCTCAGGTATTGCCTCCGAGCTGCCCACATCCTGGCCCAGGCCTGGATCTGGGAGGAGAAACACACTGCCTCAGCTCCAGCCTGGGGCCCACCCTCAGTCCCAGGCCAATTCAGCCAAATCAAGAGGTCAAGAAGAGGTGACAGGACTACAAGATTGTTCTCAGAGGGTCCTTCAAGAGAGAGAAGAGCCCACAACCACTGTAGCTACCTTGATTATGGCATCCAGGTTTGCTTTAAAATACTGCAGCCGCTGCAGGTAAATCTTCCGCTGTCTATAACCCCGCCAATGAGCCTACACATCAGGAGAGAAAGGGAAGTAACACAAGCAGGTCTCCTTTGGCCAACGAAGCTTTTAGAAAAATCATTGTCCTGGGCCCTTCAGAGAAGGGGAAGGGGGCAGCTAAATAGAAGGGGAAAGGCCCTGTTCCCAAAGAACTTCATAGGGAAGACCAGATGGCTGCACATAGCCAACAATGCCCTCTGCCATACTCCCTGGTCCCAGCACAAACACCCACACACCCACACCCTCAACCCCCTAACCAACACCTCTTCACAGAAACTCAACTATAAGATATAGGCCGATAAGATAATAAAGCATACACCTACTCACCAACTTCACCAAAGTATGTACCATATCAGCCTAAAATACACTCATATGCAGACCACCCACACCCTATCACACACTCCGCCCTCCCTCATGTGCACAGAAAGTGGGCAGAGAGCAGTCTGGAAATGCATGCAGTTGTGTGGATGGGAAGTGTGTTTCGGCACAGAGCCGTGTGCTCACCATCTCCACCAATGGCCACCTGGGCAGGAGGTCACTAATGCTCTCATAACTCACATTCTCTTTACAACACAATCCAGCTCCTGACCCTAGCTCTCAGCAAATCTTCCAAGGTCTCCAGGCATTCAGCTGTCAGGCTGATGGCCTCTCCCCTAGCTGACCTGCTGCAAAGAGTCCTGACATCTTCACAAATTATGCCTCATTTGGTCTCTAAAACACAAATATCAAGGCCCTCTTCCATTCTGGTCTCCTTCCTAGGAGCCTTTTCCCCATACTCCTCTTTGACTTTCCACTGGCCCCCACCTTATGGATTCTAGATGCATCAGACTTTTCATTTTCTTCTAAACATGCCTTACGGTTTTCTGTCCCGGAACCTTTTACACCCACCCTTGCCCCCAGTCCTATCTCTACCCACTGAAATCCTTCTCATTTTTTTTTTTTTTTTTTTTTTTGAGACAGGGTCTTGCTCTGTCACCCAGACTGGAGTGCAGTGGTTCCATCATGGCTCACTGCAGCCTCAACCTCCTGGGCTCAAGTGATCCTTTCTCCTCAGCCTCCTAAGCATCTGGAATCACAGGCATGTGTCACCATGCCTGATTAATTCTTTATGTTCTGTAGAGATGGGGTCTTACTATGTTGTCTAAGCCAGTCTTGAACTTCTCGGCTCAAGCAATCTTCCCACCTCAGCCTCCCCAAGTGCTGAGGTTACAGGCGTGAGCCACCGTCCTTGGCCCTTCCTGTCTTTTAGGGCCCACGTCCAGCATCTCCTAGTACACAGGCCCTGGGAGACACTCTACCACTGACATTGTCTCAGTTTGGTAACACTTGGAAGCAACCCCTTTCATTCAGTTGCTCCCAGCCCTTCCTAAAGCCAGTTCTGCCAGTTTTCCCTCAAGGCTTACATGGCTCCTCTGTTGGGATAGGATGTAAAAGAGGAGAGCTTGGTCCATGATGCCAGTTGTCCATGTTGGAGTCTAGAGGCCAGGAAGCCCCATTTCTATGCCTGCCCTCAGGACTCTTTCCTCTCCTCCTCCAGGTACTACCTGGAAAGTTGCTGTGGGAAAAGACAGAGTGGTCTGCTCTCTGCTCTTACCCACTACCCAACTTCCACCAGACTCCTTAAGGCCTCTGAATTGGTTAGAATACAGGACCCTGGATGGCGTTCTGGCCAGGGTCAAAGCTTTTAGCAGATAAAGTCTCAGCACACCCAGGCAGCCTCATTTTGGATTCTCATTTCCCCATCGCTGGAGGGCAAGAGGCTCAAGGCTCTGGACTACCTCTCTCTTTCTCTGTCTCCCAGGACCCAGGCCAGAGCCCACACAGCTTTGATACTAGTGACAAATGTTCCCTCTGACTCCATCTTCTCTCCCACTGTTGGTGTGGTTTTTCATCGCCTTAGTGTGAAATTTCAGTCTGGGCCCAGGAGGGAGAAATCTCGTGATTCAGACCACTAAATACAGATCACTAAAGTTTGTATTGAGTTCTGGGACCAATGCCCTGAAAACAAAATCTCATAATGGCTCCTACCAACGGAGCACTTACCATGCTAAGTGCTGCATGCGATTTTCCTACTTAATCCTCCCAATCAGCATATGAGGTGAGTGCCATCATTACGAATGAGGAAACTGAGTGCTAGAGAGGGCTTAAGTAAGGTGCCCAGTGTCATATGACCCAGAAGTGGGTCCCAGCTTCTGACCCCAAAGCCTGAGCTCTCAGTTACCCCCCCACACACCCTTGGTCATCATCAAGGGCTATTTGCCAGTCCCGGTCTGCACATCCGTCTCCCTTGGGCTTCTCCGGTGAGTGCTGTCTTCATGTCCCTCCTATCCCAATGTCTAGCATCAAGTGTACTCCAATTTCTGTGAGGGGAGAGATGTGATCACTTACCCGTGGGCCTCACATCCATCTCCCACCCTTGCCCAGTGCCAAGTGGCATGCTCTTGGCATTCAAAGTTTATGAAAACATCTTTACATTGCCAGCACCTCCATGAGGCCCTCCAGATCACATCTGCCTGGGAAGGTCTCTGCTCATCATTCCTGGCTTGCGATGCCTTTGGCTATCTTCCCTACCGACCTCATGTCTCACTTACTTGTGGGTCAGTCTCAGAGGCCATCCATGGGTTGAAAGAATAAAAATGGGAAGGGCTGTTTGGAGAGAAAAGGTAGAAGACTCTTCTTTTCCTAAAGGATATTCCACCCCTTTTCTGTTTAACCAGCACCACCTCTTTGAGCCCTCCCGGTGTCTAAGCCCTGATGTCTTACTAAATACACACACACACACACACACACACACACACACACACACACACACACATTTTTAGAGACAGGGTCTCGCTCTGTTGCCCAGGCTGGAGTGCACTGGTGCCATTACAAATCATTTCAGCCTCAAACTCCTGGCCTCATGCAATCCTCTTACCTCAGCCTCCTGAGTGGCTGGAATTACAGGCATGAGCCACTGCGCCCAGCTAAATCTCATTTCACTCTTCCCTTGGGGAAGCTAAAAAGCAGCTCTGACTCTCTGGATAGTGATGATGATGATACAACTAGCATGGTAACTTCTACCATGTTCTTACCTACCTCCCAGGCAGTGTTTATAAACACTTGAGATATTATCTAACTTAATCCTCATAACAACTCTATAGGAATCATTATCCCTATTTTTCAGATGAAAAGACTGAGGGACCAGTGAGGAAACTGAGGGAGAGTAAGTAACTTGCCAGGGTCACAGAGCTAAGAGGTGGTAAAGCTGGGATTCAAATGTACATGGTCTGGCTCCAGAACCCATGCTCTTAACCACTACTATTTAGAGGCCAAAAGATCATTCCCATGCCCACTCAGTAAAAAGGAAGTAGGGTGTATACCCTGGAGCCCAGATAAGCCCAGGCCCTGAAGACTGAGAAAGCTAGAGCCTGCCACCTGGATCTTGATGACTGCTGGGAGCCAGGTCCTCAGAAAGTGGGAACGCTCAGCAAACTTCTGCCGAACTAGGAAGCCACGGAGGCGGGCCTGGAGCTGGATGATAAAGCCGACGTTGGCCTTCCAGAGCTGTTGGCGGTCATAGGCAGCAGTGACCTTGGTGACAGCTGACTGTGGGGGCAAGAGAGAGATGCTGTGGTCTTTTGGGGAGTGGGAGCCTCTTCTTCAGGGCATTCACACCTGAGATTCCCTATCCTTGCAGGGGCTCTGCCAACCTGGATCTCCTCCCAGGTCAGGTGAGAGGTGTTGAGGCGGCAGCCAGCGGGTTGCTCCCAGGTCCCCTGGAAGGTCTGCAGATGGAAGTAGTAGGCAGTGCCATCCTTCATGTCATGTTGAACCCAGAAGGCTGTGTCTGCTAAGCAGAAACCAAGCAAGCAGAGAAGATTCAGAGCAGGCAAGGGGCAGGCAGGGAAGAGAAGGGTCAGGCTGGGGCCCTTACCTGGACGCTGTTTCTTTGCCATGACACTTTCCAGGGCTCGCTGGTAGCCTTTGGCACAGTCAGGAACTACCCCTCGAAGGGCTACTGCGGGGTTCCTCAACACCCGCTCAGTCTGGACTGCCTTGCCCTCCTTGATGGCCTGATTGATGGCGGCCACACCAAGAGCCACTGACAGAGAAATCAGGAGACAGCAGTCAATCCTTCCCCCGAGTCCTTCCCCTGGGCCTTGGCCTGTCCACTAGGGACGGATTCAATAAAAGAGGACACAAAATCATCCTGTCTGAAAGTAGATGGGAACATCCCGGGATGGACGGACACATATCCATGAAAAGCAGCAGCAGGCAGCTGTGCTTGGCGGGAAAGGCAGCAGTCAGGGAAGCGCTCCTGAGGGAGGCAGTGTGGGGCTGGGCTGCGCTGGGACTTGATAAAAGGAAAATTAGTTTGAACAGAGTGTAAAGGCAGAGGCCTAGAGCAGTGGCTCACGCCTATGATCCCAAGACTTTGGGAGGCTGAGGCAGGCACATCACTTGAGCTCAAGAGTTCAAGACTAGCCTGGCCAACATGGCAAAATCCTGTCTATAAAAAATACAAAAATTAGCCAGGCGCTGTGGCTCATGCCTGTAATCTTAGCATTTTAGAAGGCCAAGGTGGGTGGATCACCTGAGGTCAGGAGTTCAAGACCAGCCTGGGCATCATGGTGAAACCTCACCTTTAAAAAAAAAAAACAAAACAAAAATTGGCCGGGTGTGGTAGTTCACGCCTGTAGTCCCAGCAATTTGAGAGGCCGAGGTAGGCGGATCACCTGAGGTCAGGAGTTTGAGACTGGCCTTGCCACTATGGTAAAACCCTGTCTCTACTAAAAATATAAAAATTAGGCCAGGCGCGGTGGCTCACGCCTGTAATCCCAGCACTTTGGGAGGCCGAGGCGGGTGGATCACGAGGTCGTGAGATCGAGACCATCCTGGTCAACATGGTGAAACCCCGTCTCTACTAAAAATACAAAAAATGAGCTGGGCATGGTGGCGCGTGCCTGTAATCCCAGCTACTCAGGAGGCTGAGGCAGGAGAATTGCCTGAGCCCAGGAGGCGGAGGATGCGGTGAGCCGAGATCGCGCCATTGCACTCCAGCCTGGGTAACAAGAGCGAAACTCCATCTCAAAAAAAAAAAAAAAAAAAAAAAAAAATTAGCCACAGTGGTGGGCGCCTATAATCCCAGCTACTCAGGAGGCTGAGGCATGAGAACTGCTTGAACCTGGGAGGTGGAGATTGCAGTGAGCCAAGACTGCACTGCTGCACTCGGTCCCGGATGACAGAGCAAGACTCTGTCTCAAAAAAAAAAGAAAAAAAGATTAGCCAGGTGTGGTAGTGCATGACTGTGGTCCCAGCTACTCAGGAGTCTGGCGTGGGAGGATCACTTCAAAGGTTGCAGTGAACCGAGATCGTGGTACACTGCCCTCTAGCCTGGGTGACAGAACAAGACCCTGTCTCAGAAAAGCATAAAGGCAGGATATGGGCAGAGGAGCCTGGGACAGTTTCTTAGGAGTAGAGAGCCTAAGATGTGGGAATGGCTGTTATAGCATCTGCCTTCCAGTCACTAGCAGACAGACAGAAAGACAGAGAGACCCCAGCCACTAAGAACTAACACCACCAGCACCACACATCAGCACACCCCTGTCTATTTGTACTGATTCTCCTATTTTCCTCAAACCCCTGCCAATTCTTCTTCTCTCACTCCAAGTCTAGTCATTTCTAGCCAGAGCTGATTGTCTGTTAGAACCCAAACTCAAACTACCAGCAGAAATGGGATTTCTGGCTACCACGTGATCTCACATGCCCACATTACAGGGAAAGTGCCCACAGGAAGGCACAGAGGAAGGCAGTGGGTGAACTATGGATTCTCACCTCCCGGGAATTTCCTGCCTCGCTGACTGCCAGGAACAGCAGCCCACCCTGCAGTCCAAACAGCAGCCCTCCTGCTCTGACTGTGGTCTTCCTCCCCACAGAGGCTGAAGGGAGCGGGAGGTGACCCGTGAGGCCACCTGATCATCTGGGCTGCTGCTGAGCCCACATTGCCTTCCCTCCCCTCCCAGGGTCCCCTGCCCAGTCCATTTACTTTTCTGAGCTGTATTTGTGTCCTGGTTGGCTCTGACCACTCCCTGGCGGATCTCCTCAAGCCACAGCACAGCTCCAGGATCCCCTGTCACCTGGCAGATTGAGAGATAAAAAAGATGAGACCCCAAGCTGGTCTCTCTAGGTTCCCAGGCCAAGATGCCAAGGGGACCAAACTGCAGGCAGGCATTGGGAGCCACAGGGACGGCAATCTTCACTCAGCTTTCTTGGCCTATGTGGGTGTGTGTGGCCTGAAGTTCCCTGGGATTACTGCCCTATGTGGGCATGTGTGGCCTATGGTTCCCTGGGATGCTGCCAGGCTCAGAAGGCTCTTTTCTTACTGGACTTTCAAGTCTACTTGGCTTGGCCACAGCACCTCCAGGACCACAGAGGCTCTGCATAGCTCCTCAAACTCGCAGCATCCACCACCTTCTAAACAGCTCAATTCCCTGCCTTTGTGCCTCAGCCGTGTCCAGAGATAGCCCACATTGGAGCCTCCACTTACCTGCCCTCACTCCCCACTGCCCTCTGCCTCACTGCATACCTTCTCAGGCCGATTCTGACCCTGACCTTTACCTTCTCCTTCCTTTTCTTGCTCCACACTCCTCTACCTGACAAGGTAGTGGGACGATTACATGAGGCCCCAGGCCAAGTAAGCCCATGCCTGCCACAATGTTAGACTGATAAAGGCGTGTCCCCTCCCTTGCCTCACACAACCCCAGGTTCTATTCCTTCCCAAATCTCCCCGTTAATAATAGACTTTGTAAACTAACATTTTATTGAGTACTGACTATGTGACAGGCAGTATTCTAAAGCACTTTCTTATGCATTAAGACTTGTAAAGCACATAAAATGATGCTTGGCACAGAGTGAGGACTCAATAAATGTTAGCCATTACTACTGTCATATTATCTCACTTACACCCCATAACTCTGAGATACGCTCATTACCGTCACAAGCTTGTAGGTGAGGAAACAGAGACAAAGAGAGGTTAAGTAACACATGCAGGGTCAAGCTGCCAGGACGTAAGCTCCAGTAGTCTGGCTCAGGAGCCTGAGCTCTCAACCACTCTCTACTGCAATATACTCAGGGCATTTCAGATTCAAAACCCTATCCCATTTGTCAATTTATTTGATTTTCACCCTCATTCTGGGAGCTGGGTAGGACCAGGGTAGGCAGTACTTTACGATGAGTAAATAGAGATCAGAGATATCAAGGGATTTGCTCAAGGTCACATGGTCACTAAGGGTCAGAGTGGGAAATCCAGCACGGTTCTCTGGCTCCCAGGCCTGTGCTCTTCCCGTGGGCTGCCCACTGCCCTGGCAATGGGGGGCCATACTCCTTCACCAGATTGGAACAACCCCCTCACCCTCACCCAGAAGCCATTGTGTCCATCAGACTGGAGCTCTGCCAGACTAGGTACAGTGCTACCCACAGGGAATGTTCTTCCTGCTCTGATGACCAACCCAGCCAGCCATAATTTCACCTGGGCCTTCTGCCTTTTGGCTGCCACAAGGAGGAGATGGTACCGAGGGGCAACAGGGAGGCTGACATCATCTAGGCCAGCTGCAGGAAGCAGTAGGGCGGACAGAGTCTTCTCAGGGCTGCCTTTGTCCAGAGCCTCATTGATGAGGCTGACTGCTAGGACCCCTAAGGAAGAGAGATGTAGGTGGGTGAGGGCCCCTAGACTTACGGCTAAGGGACAGGACTGCCTAAGCTGGGCCATCTCCACCCAGCTCCAGACTATACTCACTATCGATCTCTTCCTGGGCCTGTGCATTGACCTGGCTCACGGTGGCCTGCAGGTCATTCCAGCTCAGGAAGTCCTTGTCCGTCCCACGCTCCTGTCGCAGTTTCAGCAGGGCATCGAAGTAACTGGCAGCAGGGTGAAGGACAGAGAGGTGAGCAGCATGTGAATCATCAGTCACAAGTCAGGGGAAACATTTGAACGATTTTCCTCACTTGGCCTCCAGGACACCACATTCTTTGAGTTCTCTTCTCGCCTCACAGGCTGTTCTTTCTGAGACACCTCTGCTGTTCCCTGACATCTAAACATTGGAGCATTCCAGTCTCCAGTCTTCAGACCTCTTCTCTCTGCATGCTCACATCGTAGGTGATCTCACCCAATCTCATGACTTTAACACCATCTGCTCCTGAAAGCACACCTCCAGCCCATTCATTTATCCCAGCCAGCTCCTTGTGATTTCCAAGTGAATGTCTAACAAGCACCTCAAACCCAACAGCTCACATCTGAACTGATTCCCCTGCTTAACCTGTGTGTCTCATGGTCTCTCCCATCTTGCCCCAAATCTTGGAGTCATACCTAATTCCATTGTCTCTTAAATCTCATACCTATCACATAACCAAATCTTGTCAGTTTACTTTCAAAATGTATCTGAAATCTGACTCCTTTTCCCCATCTCCGTTGCTACTGCTCTAGGCCAAGCCCCCAACATCTCTTGCTTAGATTACTCCAATAGCTGTCTAACAGGTCTCCCTGCTTTCTCTTTGTACTCCCGCAGTCAGTTCTCAGCACAGCAGCCAGAATGATCCTGTTAGGTAGATCAGATCACTGGGCACAGTGGCTCACACCTGTAATCCCAACACTTTGGGAGGCCAAGCTGGGAGGACAGTTTGAGCCTAGGAATTCAAGACCAGCCTGGGCAACATGGAGAGATCCTGTCTCTACAAAAAATTTAAAAATTAGCTGGGCATAGTGGCATGTGCCTGTAGTCCTAGCTACTCAGGAGGCTGAGTCGGGAGGATCACTTGAGCCGGGAGTTCAACACTGCAGTGAGCTGTGACTGCACCACTACACTCTAGCCTGGGTGACAGAACAAGACCCTGTCTCTAAAAATAAATAAACGAAGTAGGTCAGATCATCTCCCTCCTGGCTCAAAACTCTTCTGTGGCTTCCTTCCTCACTCAGAGTAAAAACCAGAGTCCTACATGGTCTGGCCTCTGCTACTCTGTCTTCATCTCCCACTCCTCTTTCTTCCTCACTTCACTCCACCACAATGGCTTCCTGGTGTTCTTTGAACACACCACGCACATTGCTTTCTCAAAGCCTCTGCCCCACATAGCCTCATGGCCATCATTTACGCCCTTTAAATCTCTTTCAAAATGACCTCCTCAGCAAAGAAGCTTTCCATAACCACATTATGTAAAACTGAAAAACTGTCCCTACTATGTCTCTACTCGTTACCCCCTTTGCCCTGTTTTATTTTTCTCTACATCTCTTCTTCTTTTCTTTTTTATTGAGATGGAGTTTTGCTCTTGTTGCCCAGGCTGGAGTGCAATGGTGCGATCTCAGCTCACTGCAACTCTGCCTCCCAGGTTCAAGCGATTCTCCTGCCTCAGCCTCCTAAGTAGTTGGGATTACAGGCCTGCGCCACCAAGCCCAGCTAATTTTGTGTTTTTAGTAGAGACAGGGTTTCTCCATGTTGGCCAGGCTGGTCTTGAACTCCCAACCTCAGGTGATCTGCCGCCTTGGCCTCCCAAAGTGCTGGGATTACAGGTGTGAGCCACTGTGCCCAGCCACCTCTTCTTTTCTAATCATCTGTCTCCCTCTACTAGCATGTAAGTTTGACAAGAGCAGAAGGTGTTTTGTTCACTGCTGTTTCCCAGCACCTAGAATAATATCTGGCACACGGGTGGATACTCTAACATCTGCTAGGAAAGAATGAATCAATGAAGAAAAGAGGAATGACTGTGAACCCATCCACTCCCAGAAAGAAACACAGGCCAAGGAACTGTGAACAGACCCAGAGGGTGGGCCTGGGCCCAAGAATGGGACATCATGCACCAGGCACATCCCCAGCAGAAGAGTGCTGAGTCTTGGCTGCATTCCCCCATCCCTCACTCCCAGTGTGTGGCTAAGATTTTCTCACCGCTGGGCATTTTCTCCTTCCACCTCAGCCAGGCCTGTGGCGGGGTTCACCAGGCTGCTCCAGAAGCCACTGGCATCCTGGGTCTCCAGGGCCCGGTTAATCAGGACCACAGCTGAGAGCATCTCCAGTGCCACGAAGAGCTCCTCCTGGCCAAGCTCCTACAATGGGTGGGAGGGCCAATTCCCAAGTGGGCAGGTGAAGGGTCTAAAGGCCTATCCACCATCCTGCCCCTAAGGTTCTTGAATATTCCAGAGTCTCTATCCCAAAACCCCAGTGGCCTGATTCATTCACTAATAATCAATCATATGAAACACTTGAGAATGCTTACTATGTGCTCAGTTATAAGTATTTCACATACATTATCATTTAATTTTCATAATAAGCCGACAATAGAACCATAGTACCATTAATATCTCCATTTCACGGATAAGCCCACAACCAATAACATAACTTCAAAGCCCACACTTAACAAGTGAGCTCTACCAGCTCCCTCCGGTCCCTACTGCACATCAAGAACTGTATTAGCGGCCAGGCGCGGTGGCTCAAGCCTGTAATCCCAGCACTTTGGGAGGCCGAGGCGGGTGGATCACGAGGTCAAGAGATCGAAACCATCCTGGTCAACATGGTGAAACCCCGTCTCTACTAAAAATACAAAAAATTAGCTGGGCATGGTGGCGTGTGCCTGTAATCCCAGCTACTCAAGAGACTGAGGCAGGAGAATTGCCTGAACCTAGGAGGCGGAGGTTGCGGTGAGCTGAGATCGCGCCATTGCACTCCAGCTTGGGTAACAAGAGCGAAACTCCGTCACAAAAAAAAAAAAAAAAGAACTGTATTAGCTGGGTGCAGTGGCTCACACCTGTAATCCTGGCACTTTGGATGCCAAGGTGGGCAGATTGCTTGAGCTCAGGAGTTTGAGACCAGCCTGGCCAACACGGCAAAACCCTGTCTCTACTAAAAATACAAATATTAGCTGAGCATGGTGGTGGCGCGCACCTGTCATCCCAGCTGCTCGGGAGGCTGAGGCTGATCGCTTAAACCCAGGAGGTGGAGATTGCAATGAGCTGAGATCATGCCACTGCACTCTAGCCTGGGTTACAGAGCCAGACCTTGTCTTAAAAAAAAAAAAAAATTGAACCGGACTAGGTCCCAGGTATACAGAGATGAAGACGGAGTGGTCACTTCCACACTGCATCACACACCCAACAAGCCCTAGCCCCATTTCCCTGCCCTGTCCTTCTCCTTTTCAAACATCTGCTTATGTTGTGGCCTCTGTCTAGAACACCCTTTCTATCTTCTTCTTCTTTTTTTGAGATGGAGTTTCGCTTTGTTTCCCAGGCTGGAGTGCAGTGGTGCAATCTTGGCTCACTGGAACCTCTACCTCCCGGGTTCAAGTGATCTCCTGCCTCAGCCTCTGGAGTAGCTGGGATTACAGGCATGTGCCACCACCATGTCCGGTTAATTTTTATATTTTTAGTAGAGATGGGGTTTCGCCATGTTTGCCAGGCTGGTCTTGAACTCCTGGCCTCAAGTGATCCGCCTGCCTCAGCCTCCCAAAGTGCTAGGATTATAGGCGTGAACCCCCATGCCCAGCCCCCTTCCCATCTTCTACTAACAGAATGTTATGTACATCAACAACAATAATATTAATAGCTAAAGCTTACTTTCCAGGTTCTTCTCTAAGTACATATGTTACCTCATTTAATCCTATAGCCTATGAGGCATATAATTATTATTCCCATTTTATATTAAAGCAATTGAGCAGCAGAGAAAGTAAAGAACTTGCCCAACATCACATAGCTAAGAACTAGCAGAGCTGTATTTGAACTCATGCAGCCTGGCTCTAAAGTCCACAATTTTAGTCACAGTGCTTTACTTATTAGTACTTATTTTATGCTTCCTTGTACATAGTCATTCATATGTTGAGACTGTGCCTTTTCTGAGGGCTATGCCTGTGTCCAAGTCTTGCTGGCCGTAGACGCTCTATAAACACCTGCTGTCGGTGTAGTTCTCTATTGATTCTCTTCCAGGAAGTCTTCCCAGCTCTTCCTCTCCATTTCCTTGGTCTGAAGACTTCTTCCACCTGTCATTTGCTCTTCTCTCCCTGTGTCTCTATGTGGACCCTCAGATGTATTCTAACTCCTCCGACAGATGGAAAGTCCCTTAGTGAGGTCCTGTCACCTCACTGTCAGAGAAGAGGTATGGACTGGGACGAGGTGGGACAGCGAAGTGGTTAAAAGCATGGTCTTCTGCATCTACTCTCAGCACTGGCACTCACAGCCGTGTTGGGCAAGTGACTTAACCTCTGCATCTCAGTTTCCCCATCTCTAAAATAGAACGTGTCCCTCATAGGGTTATTTTAAGGATTAAATGAGTTTGTAAAGCAGTGTTTGCTCAAGGTATTGGCTATTAAAATATGCTCAGTAAGGCAGCGATGGTAGCTCTTCCCCCTATCCTCATCTCGTGCCAGCATCTCATGTTGCACTCACAAGAGGGTGGCCTGGGCCGCCTGTCCTGACCCCTCCAGCTGCCTGGGGACTGCAGAGCTAGAAACACATTTCTGGAGCTTACCCGCTGCTGCTGCCGCTGGAGCACTGCCAGCTCCTGCTGGTACACAGTCGACGCAACAGGGTACACTGGAGGCAGCAGGGCCTCAGGGCACATCAGCTCCTTCACAGTGTCAGCCGCCACTCCCCTCTGGATGGCTTTGTTAATCCGCTGCACAGCCTGGAGCACTGCAAGGGAGGAGAGCAACAGGTCGCACAGGCTGGACATTCAGTGGCATCTCCACTCTCCTGACCAACTAGGCTCTGCCAGGGGATCTTGGTGGGGAAATGGCTTTGTAAATGCTCTCGAAGACCTGCTAGTTTTCTGCTAGGTTTAAAATGCATTTCTAGATGTTCAGGAAGAAAAGGGGCTGGGTCACTTTAAGAAGAGACTCTGTAAGAAGCAATTTGTCAGGCCTAGAAATTGAGTAGCTCAGCATGTAACACAGAGTGGCTGTCATGGCAGAGGGTGAATTCCTAAGGTAGTGAGCACAAGATTGACAGGTGGCTACGGAGCGTAACTAAGATGAGGTTAGTCAGGGGGCTCTAGGGACCAAGGCTTGATGACAGCACAGAAGAATAAGGAACCAACTCCATGGTGGAGCTATTTGCTGCAAAGGGCAGCAGTAAGCTTAAGAGGGGCTATGGTGCCTCATTGTAGCCTGAGTTTACAAACTCTGGGGCTTATAAAATGCCAAGCAGATATGGGCAGTGGTATCAAGGAAAGCACAATCTACTGGGAAGAACTAAGAATACCAAAGTACCTACAGTGCACCCCTGTCATGTCGTGTTATTAGTCCACCTCCTCCCACCCCCACACAATGCTATGGCAGTGCAGGGGAGGCGGGATTCTGGCTGGGAGAGAGCAGGAAGACTTTACAGAAGAGGAAGCTTTGGAGATAGCTCTGGAGAATGTTTTCACCTGCTTATCAACAGGTGAGAATGTGGGAGAAATGTAACCCAGAGGACCAGAGGCCCAGTGATGGGAAAGGCTGGAGGGCAATCTAGGAAGCACAGATTGTTTGCTCGGCTGAACTGGGTGGAATGTGAACAGAAGAGCTGGGGAAGAACTCTGGAAAGGTCTTATCTGCCAGGACAAGGAGATAGGACTAAAGTGTGGGCTAAATAATGGAAGAACCCATGAAGGTCTGAAGATGTTCAACAAGGGAGATAAGATCAGATCTGTGCTTCAGAGATTACTCTGGCAGCAGCAATCAGGAATGAACTGAACGGATTAGGCAAGCAGCCAGTCAGGAGTGGCCTGGGGACTACTGCAAGCTAGTGAGTGACGGAAAGCTCTGTTAGACAAAGGTAAATGGTTACTGAGCAACCTCTAAACCTGACAGCAAGTCCAGACTTAGGCAAGCAACTGTCAACAGGTCTAGTGTCCACAGGCTACTGCATTTTGCCTGAGCACTCTGTTTCTCTTCAGACTTGCAGTACAGATTTATCTCTTGGAAAAAGACAATTACTAACTCACATTCTTGTAATAAAGAATTCTATTTGTGGCCGGGCCCAGTGACTCATGCCTCTAATCCCAGCACTTTCGGAGGCCAAGACAGGCAGATTACTTGAGTCCAGGAGTTCGAGACCAGACTGGCCAACACAAAGAATCCCATCTCTACTAAAAATACAAAAATTAACCTGCCATGGTGGCAGGAGGCTGTCAACCCAGCTACTTGGGAGGCTGAGGCATGAGAATCCTTTGAACCCAGGAAGTGGAGGTTGCAGTGAGCTAAGATTGCATCACTGCACTCCAGCCTGGGCAACAGAGTGAAGCTCTGTCTCAAACAAAAACTAAAAACAAAAAAGAATTGTATTTGTATATAATGTTTTTAAGGGAAACTGAGTTAGAAGATGAGTTTCTTGCTCATATTCCTGAAAATTACTACATTTCAGAAGCCAAAGGAATTCAAGCAGGCTAAAACTGTCAAAATTACAGGCAAACTGCCTGGAAGAAAACTGCCTGCCCCAGGAGACCAGCCCAGTGCAGTATTGGCATGTCATTATCTCTAAGGCCTTAATGAACTTATCTGTAGTGTCCCCGCAGGCAGCAGATTAAGTGAGGGGAGAAGTCCCTAGCCAGGCTGGGAAACAGCAGCAGCGTGTATTCCCCAATATGGAAGCCAGCAAAGAGGTGGGATGCTCTTCTAAGAGTCAGAGATAAGCCCAGAGCAGGCCTCAGACCTGGGGATGACTTACTGGCTTGTTCCTGATCACCCTTTGTGTTGGCTGCAGCCACACCAGCCTGGACTTCCTCCTTTTCCAGAAGCTCCATCAGGCCCAGCTCCTAAGAGAGGGAAGAGATGCAGCAGAATGGAGTCCTCCTGGGGCCATGACCATGCTTTAGGAGCTGCCAGCATGAGCTCCCAGGTCTACCCAGTCACCTACCCTCAATAATACTACCTCTCCCCTTTAGTCAGGCTCACCCATCCCTATTAACCCTTTTTTTTTGAGAGGGAGTCTCGCTCTGTCGCCCAGGCTAGAGTGCAGTGGCACAATCTTGGCTCACAGTAACCTCCACCTCCTGGGTTCAAGTGATTCTCCTGCCTCAGCCTCCCCAGTAGCCAGATTACAGGTACCTGCCACCACACCTGGCTAATTTTTGTATTTTTAGTAGAGACGGGGTTTCACCATATTGGCCAAGCTGGTTTCGAACTCCTGACATCAAGTGATCCACCCATCTAGCCTCCCAAAGTGCTGGGATTACAGGCATGAGCCATGGCACCCAGCCCTATTAACTCATCTCTAACCTTTCTTGCTCAGCAAGCATCTAAAATAACAACATAGACAATACGAATAGTGTCAGGGGGAAAGTCAACTGGGTTGAAAACAAGATGGCTAAGTGGAGGCACCAGTTCAGCAATGGGGGAGCACATTACTGCCTATGGGACTGTCCTTGAGTTCCTCCTGGTCAGTCTGGGGGACTCTCAGGGACAGAAGCTGATCAGTCTGGTCTACTAGGCCTTGGGGTGATTTAACCATTTAAACACGTAGGTAGCACTTACAGAATAAAAAGGACCAACAGTAGTGAGGCCTGAGTAAGAGGCCTTCTCCCATCCTATAGTCACATAGAGGGTGTGGCAGGTAATAGACAGAGGCTAACCTGTGCCTTCTGCTCTCTGTCTGAGCTCAACTGCTCCAGGTACCAGTCAGCAAAGTCTCTCCTCACCCCTTGCAGGGCCAGGGCAGGGTCTTGAAGGGCCTTGAGCAAGGCTTCAGGACTCTGTCTTTCCAGGGCATCATCAACAACTTCTAGAGCCCCATGGACTGAAAAAAACCAAGACTCCATAATGGACAGTGTGAGAAAGCCACCTCTCATAATCCCCTAGTCCAGCCTTAGGAATGTGCCCTCTTCCTGCCTGCCCAGAGTTAACCCCATCCTTTCCACCTTGGCTCCTGGGCCCATTCGGTTCAGTCCAAATTCTTCAGCTTAGTCTTCACAGCCTTCTCACTTCACCACACCAGACCCCAAGGATATCCTTACCCAAATAGGCAAATGCCCACCCATCCTGAGCCTTCACACAGCTCCTACTCAGATTCCCCCATCCTCATGTATTTTCCACACTGCCCCTCTCGAAGGACCCCGGTCTGCATCAAGAGCTGCTCCTCTCCATGGTTCTCCATTCAGACAGAAGCTTCCTGGACATGGACCACTTCTCAGAAAGCAGTGCATACTCCTTGGAATCTGATCTTTCCCCGAGGCAAGGGTTGGCCCAAGTGAGACTGTAGGGCTTTCTGGTTTGAAAGAAGCTATCCACAAACCTCCCAGTGCAGGGGCTTACCCTAAAGGCACCCCCAAACCACTCCTGGCCGATCTCTCTTACCGTTGACATGGTTGATATTGCCCTGGATTTCAGCCTGAGTTAGGTAGTGGTCATAGATGTCCTGGCCTTCTTGGTCATTCTGCAAAAACTACATTGAGAAGGAACTTGGAGAACCCAATTCAATCTTCTTGTCCTGCTCTTCCCTCCCTGGCTACACCTATTTTTTTCTTCTGGGGACCTTCCCAAGGCCAAATTAAGGAAACTGTGGGGTCTAAACACCTGGCACTGACACAATTAAGCCAAACCAACCTTTGGAACCTCCAGTCCCATCTCATTCTGTTCTACATTCCCAAGTCCCTCTCGGGCTTCCCTGAAGGTCATCCCCCAAGAACCTCTTCTCCAGTCTTCTCTTCTGAATTCTCATCATTCTCCCAAGTTTCTTTCCTATTTATCTAAAATCACCGACAAGTCATGGGTTCTCTAAGAAGCAATTCTGGATCCTAGAGACACGATAAGACAGGAGTGCTGGTTTCACTTGAGACTTTCCAGCCACTCAACTTTTTGGCCCCGGCACCCCAAGACTACTCCTTACATGGTTCCTGGCATTGGCTGCCTTCTCCATCTTGGCCTGGGCCAGTATCTCCTGGTAGATGGCAGCCAGAGGCTCTCGGAGATTCCCCAGAAGAGCACTGGGATTCTGCAAGGCAGCCAGGGTGTCCTCCACCACCCCTCGTTCTACTGCTTCATTGATGGCAAGAACAGCTGCATGGACTGGGAGCGGGCCATGGAAACAAGGTCAGGAGATCAGAGTGAAACCCAGATCGGAGCACAACCAGTAGCAGGCCACTCTGACATCACCCTTTTTCCCACCCTCAGGGGTCAGGCAAACCAGGTAGCCTGATGGCCCTACCTGTAGTGAGAGGTGGCCAGAATCCATTCAATGGCTGTGAGGCTTGAAGCCCTCCCATACCCACTGAACCTACTCTTGGCAGGGCAGAGTACAGTCCTTACCTGCAGCCTCATCCACCGAGAGCTCATTGGCCAGGATGCCCCCGATCTTGCTGAAGGCAGGCAGCTGGAGGCCATATTTGGCCAGTTCAGATGCCATGTTGCTGAGCTCCTCAGCTGCAATGATGCCACAGGTGCCCTTCATCAGGCCCAGAACCCCCAAGACTCTGCCCAGGCTGTGCAATCAGGGAAGGAGCTGGGCTTACCTGTAAATTTCACTTTCCCGTATAGATCATGTATCTGAGGGGCCAATCCCAGACGGAAGAGGAAGAGACTAGGAGGAAATGGAAGGCAGTAGAAGGCACTGGGGCCTATTCATTTTGACACCCTGCCCATGATGGGTTTGAAGGAGATACTATGGGGACCTGGAGATGAAGACTACTCAGCATGTGCCCTCAAGTCACCCCCAACCCACAGAAATATGACCTTAAATCAGCCCAAGGAAAATGCTGCAGAAGGTAAATAAGATGATATTGGGGGTCTGGGGGGACTGGAAAGGCTTCACAGAGAAGGCCAAATTGCAGTAGTAGGTCATTCAGTGGAGACAGAGGACAGGAAGGGCACAGCAAGCAGATAACTGCTGAGCTAAGGCACAGGAGCACAAAAGGACATGGGAAGTGAAGTCAGAAAGAGATGACATGGTGAACCCAAGGAACTGACAGTCACTTACTGTGATTTAGCCAAATGGTTGCTGATGGCAGGCTCTAAGGAGGACCAAAGAGCCTATGCCATTTACACTAAGTGGCTGGCATGTGTTGCTCTCAATAGGTTCTGTTCTGATTCCTTCATGCCCAGTCACAAACTGAAGGCCCCACCTTGATACCTTCCTGCCTCTGCTATCCTGCCTGTCCTACCCCTTCACCCACACAGGCCATACATAACTGTGCCCACAGACATGCACAAAAATCTAAACACAATTCTGTAAACTGGAAAGCTCACTCTCCTGAGCAGTGCTCCCTGTGGTCTACCCTTCATCCTTCTTGCTGTGTTTGTTCTGTTGATTATTGGTCACATCCACCTAGAGGAACCTGGATGATAAAATTTGAGGTTTCTCACCTGAGAGCATGGATGCAGTAGACTACCCGGGGCATATTCTTTTTGTCATAGATGTCCGTGGTCTCTGGGAAGAAGGTCTAGAGGGGAAACCAGCCAGTTACCGCCATTGGGAACCTTTAAGCAGCACCAGATATGGAGAGGGGGTGCCAAGTAATGGGTCTTCCTCTCCAACCTGAGGTGTGTGCTCCCTTGTTACCTGGGGTGTCTGGGTCAGTCTCCCCCAACCATTTCAAGTCAGCCTAGTATAAAAGAAAGGCACTGGGATGCATACTAAGCCGAGGCTCAGCCACAGACACACAGTCCTAGGGTGCCCTGGGTTGACCAAACACCAGATAGGGCTATCAAGGTTACGGGATATAAGCCATCTCCTCCAAAAACAATAACTACAAAGCTAGGCCCCCAGCTGTCTTCCAGATGTCTACAGTGAGACTGTATGCCTCACTTTAGACTCTTGCCAGAAAGGTGGTTTGCTGGAGAGCTGGCCTACTCCCATGGAGGGCCCAGTGAAGCATATATTGTCAAGGACCACAAAAATGTCGGGCTGTCATCCCTGTCTCCAAGCCAGCGGCTTCTGACCAATGAGAGCCCTTCGAAGAACAGAGTGGCACCAGGTATGGCTTCTCAATGCACCTGACAACTGTAATGAGGCCTAACCTCAATATATCTTGGTTACATTTAGGTTCACAATAATGGACCAAATCTAGAGACCTAGAGTGTTACAGTCCCACTGAAGACGCATGGCCTCTATTGCTTCTGCCTCCCATGAAAGTGTCTTTTTTTTTTTTTACTGCTGTTTCCTGTCTTATAGTTCCTTTCTACAGCAAAGAAAAACAAAGCAGAAAGAAACCATACATTGCAGAATCCTATCATGCCTTCATTTGTATAACTCTTCACAATTCACAAAGGGAGTTCACACAGACCACATGATCCTCCTGGCAACGTTGTAAGGGAGACAGGGCAAGGCTCACTATCCCTATTTTACAGATGAGTAGCAAACTGAGGTTCAAAGAGTGAAACCATGTGTCCAGCTTTGGTTTTGGGCCTAGGCTGGTAACTTGAAGTCGTTTACTACCTAGAGATGTGTATACCCTTGCTTCACACTGTGAACTTTGGTGGAGACAGGGCTGGCCAATATAACATGACACAGGAGGCCCCCACTGCGTAATGGGAACCATGCCACTCAGGCCAGGGAAACTTCACCTCCTTTTGTCCACGGGGAAGAGGAGGCAGAGAAAAAATAGCCTGGTTCAAAGACACATAGCCCCAAGGAACTGTTCTCTTAGATGAGTTAGTTTAAAAGACACATGGAAATAGGGCTAAAGGGCCCAGGGAGATAAAGCATGGGATTGTGGGGGGTGGCTGGTAAGGAGTAAAGATGAATACCAATCTTCAGGCCCAGTATTACCGAAGGCAGACCAATGTGGGCTATTGCAGACAGCCAAAAGTTGATGTTGTCTGTGTGACGGAAATGTAAGCCAGTTGCCTGAAAGGGAAAGAAAAAGAAAATCTATTTCTACAGTTCTCAGCACTCCATATGGGTAAAGCCCAGACCACAGCTTAAAGATTCAGGAGAGAAGGGCAGAGGGGAACCAGAGGACCCCATGCTATGGATTTTCCATCCCTACCAGGACAGAGAAATAACCCCCACTTTTATCCAGATTGGGACAATAAGTTATGTGGTCACCCTACCCTCACAGCTTTGAGGACAAGGGATAGTTTGAGACAAAGAAGGTAGAAGGTGGGGTCCAATCCTCCCACCTGGTACCGCAGCTGCTCCACATCATAGATTTTCTTCAAGGGAACCACAGAAGGTGCAAAACAGTGGCCCAGCTTGGCCAGCAGCACTCCATTCCGAAGGCTCTCCTCCAGCTCCACTGGGGAAGGAAGCTCCTCCTTCAGGCAGGCCTCCATCCAGCTATGAACATGAGAGCACCTTCTCACCAACTCTGGTAGACCACAGTGATTTATTCTAACTATAGAACTCCCCTCTCTCCCTCCTTTCAAGTGGTCCCTGACCCTCCTCTGTCTCTTGTTCCGGCCCTACCCCCAACTCCCCTCTCTGCCCATTGCCTGGCTGTTCCCACCTTCTCCCAGGCTGCTCCAAATATCTGGATTGTCCAACCCTCAGTCCCACTCACCTCAGGAAATCTTCCTTGACCGATCCTGAACCTGCCTATCTTCAGTGAGCCTTAACTGTTACATAGGTTCTCATTCAGTCTAGTTACAGCTTTGACTGTTAAACCAAATTGAATCTGCTCACTTCTTTCATTCTGCATTGTTTTCCGAGAACCTGGGTGCAGAAAGGTCATATCTGCCTGAATGATCTACATGGCTCATAATCCAGCTTTAATGATGATGAGAGTAGCGGAGCTGATGGAAGGGGAGCAGCACAAAGGGACAGAAAGATCACAGCTCTTGGAGTTCGAAGGCTTGCTTTCCACATTATCTCCCCTACTTTACCTCTGTGAGCCTCAGTTGCACAATTTGCAAAATGAGGATAATGCCACCTGTACTTCCTTCAGTGGGCAGGTGCCAGGATCAAATGAGCTAATGAATGTGAAAACACTTTGAATATAAATGTAAAGTATTATTATTGCTGATGGTTGTATGAGGAAGAGATTAAAGTCTCCTCAGAGAGAATCTCCAAACTTCCCTATATATTGGAGTCTAATTGGAAAGTATTCATTTACAAACAGAGAGCCAGTCACACATTGTTTCATACCTTCCCTGCCTTAGACACCTGATTTTTCCTGATTGCCTCATCCTACCAATTCTCTTAAGAACATTAAAAGTATCCTGGTGATTAAAAGCAAAGAATTAAGTATGCATCCTGCTTTTCCTGCACGGATTGAATTTTAGGGTAACCAAATAGTCCTAAGATGATGAGAAAAAGTTATTTAGAATTTCAGCTAGTAAATATGGAAAATATAGAAAATAGTCATTTTGTACCCTTGGTAAAATAATAAATTCTGGTGTGGACCAACAATGAATGAAGAAGCCATTAGATGGAAAGTTAATGGGAAATTTTATGACGTGTAAATCAGGTTGGTTTCACCTAAACTCCCAGATTGAAATTAGCATCACTGAAAGTAGAACAAGCAGACACTGTCTGCTATAAGATGTGATATGGAACACGTATCTTACATATGTTATATATCACATATTTTAGATACACGCATTGCAGTATATAGGAGTAAAAGGATGTAAGTGGGGGAAAAAACCCAACACCAACACTAATGAAGACTTGTCAAAAATGGTTTTTTGTTTTTGTTTTTATGAGATGATGTCTCACTTTTTCGACCAGACTGGAGTGTAGTGACATGATCTCAGCTCACCGCAACCTCTGCCTCCTGGGTTCAAGTGATTCTCCTGCCTCAGCCTCCCGAGTAGCTGGGATTACAGGCATGCACCACGGTGCCCAGCTAATTTTTGTATTTTTTTGTAGAAAGGGGGTTTCACCATGTTGGCCAGGCTGGGCTCAAACTCCTGACCTCAGGTGATCCGTCTACCTCAGCTTCCCAAAGTGTGTGGGATTAAAGGCATGAGCCACTGCACCCATCCAGGTTTTTGGCTTTTAAAAAAAATTTTATTTATTTTATTTATTTATTTATTTATTTATTTATTTATTTTGAGACAGAGTCTCGCTCTATCGCCAGGCGCCAGGCTGGAGTGCAGTGGCGCAATCTTGGCTCATTGCAGCCTCCTTGACCTCTCAGTTTCAAGCAATCCTCCTTTCTCAGCCCCCCAAGTAGCTGGGACTATGGATGCATGCCACCATGCCTGGCTAATTTTTGTATTTTTTGTAGAGATGAGGTTTTGCCATGTTGCTTGTCAAAAATGTTGAACCTAAGTCTAATTAAGCCAACATTCATTTGTAGGAAACAGAGTATAGAGGAACAAGCTGAATGACATAAAAAAGCAGTTAGATAACAATCTCTAAAAAAAAAAAAAAAAAAAAAGAGAAAAAAGAGACAAAATGTAGGATATTCTTTAGGAAAAATGACACAGTTTTCTTTAGCAAGTCAATAATATAATGAACTGAAAAGGGGAGATGGGCTGCTCTAGATTAAATAAGACTTAAGACACATACAAGCAGATGTAATTAGTGAACTTTTTGGATCATTATTTGAATAAGATAACTGTAAAAACAGGTTTTTTTTTTTTGTTTGTTTGTTTTTTAAGACAAGCAAAAAAATTTGACAGTGGCCTGGGTATTGATCTTCCGAGGATTAACTAAAGCTATTATAACGGCATTGTGGTTATATAAGCAAATGTCCACATATTTTGGAGATATGTATTGCATATATAGGGGATAAAAGGATGTGACTGAGATTTGCTTTAAAAAAAAAAAACTAAAGGCTGGGGCACAGTGGTTCACACCTGTAATCCTAGCACTTTGGGAGGCCCTGGTGGGAGGATCAGCTGAGGTCAGGAGTCCATAGCCTGGCCAACGTGGTGAAATCCTATCTCTACTAAAAATAAAAAATTAGCCAGGCATGGTGGCATGTGCCTGTAGTCCCAGCTACTCGGGAGGCTGAGGCAGAAGAATCACTTGTACCTGGGAGGCAGAGGTTGCAGTGAGCCAAGATCACACCACTGTACTCCAGCCTGGGCAACAGAGTGAGGCTCCAACTCAAAAAAAAAGAAAAATTAAAAAGCTCTTTCAACTTGCCCTTTCCCATAGCATGGTCTCCTGATCTGTTGCATTTACTTTGGGGGCAGATGCCTAGGGTGGGGGGTGGTGGAAAGAGAGATCAGAAAGAGTCCATCTTCATGGACTCTGCTCACCGCTTGGCTTCCTCCAGCCGGCACAGGTATTGATAGGCAACATTCTGCCGCCTCTGCTCATCCATCTCCTCAGCTGTGAGGCGTTCATCTGAGAAGTTAAATGGGATAAGGTCAAGGAAGAGAGTATTAGAGGGGCATTGAATACATAAAAAGAAAAAGCATTGAAGCTTTTTCTTTTTACTTATTTATTTTATTATTATTATTTTTTAATTTTATTTTTTTGAGATGGAGTTTCGCTCTTGTTACCTAGGCTGGAGTGCAATGGCGCAATCTCGGCTCACCGCAACCTCCGCCTCCTGGGTTCAGGCAATTCTCCTGCCTCAGCCTCCTGAGTAGCTGGGATTACAGGCACGTGCCACCATGCCCAGCTAATTTTTTGTATTTTTAGTAAAGATGGGGTTTCACCATGTTGACCAGGATGGTCTCGATCTCTTGACCTTGTGATCCACCCGCCTCAGCCTCTAAAAGTGCTGGGATTACAGGCTGGAGCCACCGCGCCCAGCCCACATGCACTTTATTGAACGTCATTGCAGAAAAGTGTGTGAGGATAAAGGGCTGATACAGCACTCGGCTCAGGGCAGGGCAAGGAATGGAAGGTGGAGTAGGTGGGAAACAGGAGTCAACCCCCACTCTTAAGAAATGTAGAGATAAAGGCCTGCATGGTGGCTCATGCCTGCAATCCCAGCACTTCTGGAGGCTGAGGCAGGTAGATTAGTTGAGCCCAGGAGTTTGAGACCACGCTGGGCAACATGGTGAGACCCTGTCTTGACAAAAAATACAAAAATTAGCCTGCTGTGATGATGCGTGTCTGTAGTCCCAGCTACTTGGGGTGGGGCTGAGGAGGGAAGACCACCAGAGCCCAAGAGGTCCAGGCTGCAGTGAGCCATGATCATGCCACTGCACTCCAGCCTGGACAACAGAGTTATTAGTGGGTTTTTGTTTTGTTTTGTTTTTGAAACAGGGTGTCACTCTGTCGCCCAGCTGGAGTGCAGTAGTGCGATCACAGCTCACTGCAGCATTGACCTCCTGGGCTCAGGTGATCCTCCCACCTCAGCTCCCCATCCCCAAATAGCTGGGACCACAGGTGCGCACCACCACGTCTGGCTAATTCTTGTATTTTTTTGTTGAGACCGGGTCTCGCCATGTTGCGCAGGCTGGTCTCAAACTCCTGGGCTCAAGTGATCCTCCTGCCTTGGCCTCCTAAAGTGCTGGGATTATAGGCATGAACCACAGCACCCAGCCAAAGATTATTATTAGAAGAGAAAAACATGTAAGTAAATAAATCTAATGTGATTATGGCCCATGAATAAAAGCTATGGAAGCAAAGGATTCTAGCTATTAACTAGATATTAAGGAATAAATAGGCAAGAATATGGGGGAAAGGCAGTCCAACAGGGGAAAATGCCACTCACTTCCAAATAAGTGGAAAGATAAAAAACATTTTAAAAGATCACAAAGGTACCTTCACTTTCCTTTTGGGTATAGGTCACCTGAGGAGGAAAACAATCTTCAAGCTAAATATAAATGCAGAATACTGATTCTCAAACTCAAGAATAGAGAATCCCTCAAGTGAGACAGCACTCCTAATTTGCCTTAGTCATAGTCTCCCTTAATTCTCCCTTCTCTCCACTTTCTCTCTATTCTCTTTGAGAAACACAATACAAGATCAAACAGAAGGAGTAAGAGAAAGCTACTCACAGAAAATGAACTCATTTTTAGAAAATGAGTTCATTTTCTAACTGTGTGTAGCTTAAAAAAAAGGCAGAGCTTAGCCGATCTGACTTTGACTCAGCACTTAATGTCATTCCCAGTCTTTATTCTATTTACTTATATTGCATATTCTGCAATATGATTCAGGGAAGGGCAGGGCTTATTTGAATGAGCAGTTGAGTAAATTAAAACACACGCGCACACACACACCCCTCCAAATACAGATTTGAAAACACCGGCCAACCACAGGAAAGCCATCGGTTCCTCCAAGGGAGTGTACAAGGAACAAGTGTTGGTTGTTAAGCATGGAAAATAAACCAGTAAGTGAATGACATCACCTCAGAGTTATGAGCTGAGGACTGTGGGCGATGGGAGGGATTTTGCACAAATACATGCTGTCTAAAAAGGAAAAAAAAAAAAAGCTTTCCTGTCCTTCTCAGGTCTGGAACTCGTTTTCCTTTAACAGAAGAGTGGACATGAACTTTGCTTTTTGAATCCTAATGGAGAGGAAGGGAGGGGTGGAAGGAGGAGCAGGTTGTGACTTTCATTCGGAAAATCAGATAAAACCTTTCTGCCCCTCCCTTCCTTCCAACTCCAGTCTCTCTCTTTCTAAAACAGTGTTTTTGAAAGTGTGGCCCAGGGACTACTTTCCTCACATTCACCTGGGGTGAGGGAAGAAGCGCAGCGGTGTTTGTTATAAATGCGGATTATGGGCCCCAATCCGGACCTTCTGGAACTGCAGCTCTGGGATAGGTCCCAGGAATCTGCATTTCAAACGAGCTTCTCGGGTAATTTCAGCCCCTAAGTTGGAGAGGCATTGTCTGAAAGCGGCATCACAAAGCCGAAGAGTCCCTTTAGGGGTCTTGTGCCGTGGCAGCGCTGGGCAAGTATGGTAGCCAGCAGTACCTGCTGAATTTTAAGGATCATCAGGATCACCTACACTCTCCCGACCTCGGAGCTCCAGAACTTAGAAACAGGGAGAACGTTCTTTGTTAGCTTTAAAGCGCAGCACATTCGTCAAGGGGCAATGCGCCGCTCATAGTTCCACTCGGGCCCGCGGCACCCGGGCTGAGGATTACCGTCCCACTGAGCAGTCCCACCGCCTTCGCCCCTCAGGCTCCACGCCCGACCACGCCCCAGTCTCTCACGCGACGGCCAAGCTCCCGAACAGCCGCACCACTGCGGGACCCTTCTCTGACCCTTCTGGCACTCACAGGCTGTCCGGCCCGGGACTTCTGCTTTCCTCTCCATGTTCCTCCTTCTTCCAGGTTTGAATCTCCCGCCGTTGGGCCACCGCCCCTCACCGTCGCCAAGGCTGGACAGGACACTTCCTGCCTGCACCGCGGAGAACCCTGGGATTTGTAGTTCCAGGCCGCGGAGGCGGGCCACCCAGGTGCTGGAAGAAGAGAAGCCGCGGGCCGGGCCGGCTCGCCTTGCAGCAGTTCTTCAGCTTGTTCCTCCCAGACTCTTTCTTTGCTAAACAGCCTTATTCCAGCCGCTGCCCCTGCCTTTGCCTCTGTCATTTCCACCAGAATTCCCATTCACCCCTACTGTGCTTCCTGTATTCCCGGGTCCAGCTAACTTATGGGCCTACTTGGGGCTATGCACTAAGCTAGGTAATACGAATGCAGAGATGTATAAGCGCAGGTAATGCTCTAAAAAAGTCTGCTATTCTGGCACGAGTGATAGATGTATAGTGAAATAAATAAATTAGAGGCCGGTGATGCACAGAGGGAGGGGATCATTGCTGTGATTAAGAGCAGCGAAAGGCAGAGAAGACTTCCTAGTGGAGGTGACAGCTGATTTGGGTTGAGAAGTGAAAGAGAATTCATCAGATTGCAGAAGACAGGTGGTGCAGTCAGTGGAACCAGAGTGTGCAAGAACAAGGAGGTGAGTTCAGAAAGCTAAACTAGGTTCAGCTTTAGAGTAGAACAAAGCTCAATCAGGGAGAGGCCGGAAGGGAGCCTGGAGGCACAGGGGCAGGTCCAGTAGCTCCTTGGGCACCATGCCAAGGCCCTGATATGGGGTCTCGTGAGCAGTCACCAGCCAAGGAACACTTTATACATAAGTCAGAGCCAGATTTGTCTTTTAAAAAGAGCCATCTCGGCCGGGCGCGGTGGCTCAAGCTTGTAATCCCAGCACTTTGGGAGGCCGAGGCGGGTGGATCACAAGGTCGAGAGATCGAGACCATCCTGGTCAACATGGTGAAACCCCATCACTACTAAAAATACAAAAAATTAGCTGGGCATGGTGGCACGTGCCTGTAATCCCAGCTACTCAGGAGGCTGAGGCAGGAGAATTGCCTGAACCCAGGAGGCGGAGGTTGCGGTGAGCCGAGATCGTGCCATTGCACTCCAGCCTGGGTAACAAGAGCGAAACTCCGTCTCAAAAAAAAAAAAAAAAAAGAGCCATCTCACAGTGGGGAATTGATTGGAAGCGGGTGAGGCTAGGGACAGAGACCAGTTGGAAGGCTACTGTAGTAGCACAGAAGCGAGATAATAAGAGCCTGAACTAGGCCGGGTGCAGTGGCTCACATCTGTAATCTCAGCACTTTGGGAGGCCGAGGCAGGTGGATTACCTGAGGTTAGGAGTTCGAGACCAGCCAGGCCAAAATGGTAAAACCCCATCACTCGTAAAAATACAAATATTAACCGGGCATGGTGGTGCATGCCTGTAATCCCAGCTACTCGGGAGGCTGATGCAGGAGAATCACTTGAACCTGGGAGGTAAAGGTTGCAGTGAGGTGAGACTGCACCATTGCACTCCAGCCTGGGTGACAGAATGAGACTCCATCTCAAAAAAAAAAAAAAAAAAGAGCTTGAACTAATAAAAAATAATTATGACATCAGCAACTATGCTGAAGAAAGTATGATCTGATAGGTTTCCCCATCTTGTATTTCTCCCTTTCCCCTTTCCCCACACTCCATCCCAGCAACCAAACAGTGGGCTAGGCTTATAACTCAGGCAGGTAGGAGAGGAGAATGTGAAGGAACAGAAAACAGAAATCCATACCTACAGACTTCAGAGGAACAGAGGAGACTCAGGAGCTGAGACAAAACTGGGAAAAGTACGGTTTGAAGAGAGTGGATGGCCCCCTGAAGACCCGGGAGATTCCCCTTCCCTCTCACCAGCTATGGGAAATAGAGTCTAGATGTTGGTGGCTCCTGGCAACTGGGGTCCCATTCTCTGCTTCCTGGAAGGGACCCTAGGTGTACAGGACCCTGAGAAATAACAGTTGCATAATGAGCCAGGCAGATAATAGACAGCTTAGCAGAAATTCCTGACCTAGACAGAAAGGAAGTATCTGAATGAATTACTCCCCTCTTCTGCTTGGTCCCTGGGCTTGAAAGGGCCATGTAGATGGGAAGAAAGAAGGTGTCAGTGGACACCTTTGTGAACAGATGGCTGAGGACCAGATGAGCCTCACCTTGGCATCACATATCTCCTCCTACTTAGACTCCACCCTGGGGAAAAGGAGGGGGCAAACCCCCAAGCAGATTCACCTTGTTTCCATCATCCCAGTGGAATCAGGGCTTGAAACAAAAGTTGAGTAGAGATGAATTTCCTCCACACCAGAGTTATGGATGAACACAAATATAGTATTTACTATATGATGAGTACTATATTTAGCATCATCTTACAAGAACTGTCTTATTTAATCTTTACAATATAGATTAGAAACTGAGGCTTAGAAAGGTCACACAGCTAATAACTAGTAGAGACTAGAGTTAAATGCAGATAGTCCCACTCCAAGCTAGAGTTCTTTTTTTTTTTGAGACAAAGTCTCACTCTGTCACCCAGGCTGGAGTGCATTGGCATGATCTTGGCTCACTGCAATCTCCACCTCCTGGTTTCAAGCAATTCTCCTACCTTGGCCTCCCAAGCAGCTGGGATTATAGGTCCCCACCACCACACCAGGCTAATGTTTTTGTGTTTTTAGTACAGATGGGGTTTCACCATGTTGGTCAGGCTGGTCTTGAACTCTGGACCTTGGTTGATCCACCTGTCTCAGCCTCCCAAAGTGCTGGATTATAGGCATGAGCCACCAGGCTTGACCCAAGCTTGAGTTCTTAACCACTATATATTATACCACCTCCAAGGCATGAGACTGCAGTGCAAAGGGTATACTAGAGAATTTCAAAGGTAGAATCAATAGGCTGAGATTGAGAGCCAGAGGAATCAAGAATGGCTCCTTAGTTTCTGGTTTAGAGACTGGCTTGTTGGCCTACTGTTAACACTGAGACCACGGGCAGGGTAGAGGGAAATGTGAGTTTCACTTGGAGAAATTACATCTACAGGTATACATTCAGAAATATAACACCGTCCATTAGCAGCATTAAAATCACAGGAGTGAGCGAAATGTTCTTGGAAGAGTATATAAAGAAGAGAAAATAGCAAAGGGCCACCTGTTGGGAGACACTAGTATTTAAAAGGTAGACAGAGAGCCCAGCAAAGGAAATGGAAACAGAATTTTCAGAGAAGAAAAGAGAGCCGGGAGACAGAACATTATGGAAGCCAAGTGAAAAAAGTGCAAGGATGTGGTGGATACAGAAAGGAATCAAACAAGAAAATGATTCAGAAATGATCACTGGATAACTGGGAGGTCACGGGCGCCTTGGTGAGAACAGTTTCAGTCCCTGCCCTCTCCCTAAATCATCCTTCCTCCTTAAGGGGAGCCTGCTGAGTGAAGGACAACCCGAGCTGCATATTTGGCCCTGATCAGACTCTGGTAGCATCTTAAAGGCCCAGGTGTGGGCAGAAGCTGCAGACAGCTGGGTTAGCCTGCCTTGGGCATGGGCACTGTTGGAACTCAGGACACACCACCCCCAAAATACGACTGTAGAAAACTAGAATATGCCACCTCAAAATATACTTCTTTGGCATATTTGAGCAGGTTATTCTGAAAAACTGCAGACACAGGAGTAGCTCTGAAAAGTTGTCTTTTTATACAAAGAAATTGATATCTGTAAAGGAAATCTACATTAGTAAAGTATCTGTATCAGGAAGAGGGCTGCTCTGAGATATCTTTTGTTTGTCCTAGCTGGACAGCCTCTGTTCACCATGCTCTTCCTTCCCTCACGTTCCGGTAACTTGGATCAGCACCATCCCTGAGATGCCCCAACCCCTATTCCTTTCTACAGCTTAGGATGCTATATAAACGTCAATCATCTGACCTTTCTTCAAGTCTCATGTGTTGTGGGGCTCCTGTATATCTGCCCATACAGTCATGAACCTCATAACAACATTTTGGTCAATGGCAAACTGCACATACAATGGTGGTCCCATAAGATTTTAATAAACCTAAAACATTCCTATCACCTAGTGATGTGGTAGCCACCCAATGTCTTAGTACCACACATCACTCGTGTGTTTGTGGTGATGCTGGTGTAAACAGACCTACTGTGCTGCCAGTGATATATACATGTGCAGAAATGTCCTAGCCTGGATGCGGTGGCTCCTGCCTGTAATCCTAGCATTTTGGAGGCTGATGCAGAGGATTATTTGAGCACCAGGAGTTCAAGGCCAACCTGGGCAACATAGTGAGACCCTGTCTCTGCAAAAAAAATTAAAAATTAGCTGGGCTTGGTGGCACACCCTTGCAGTCCCAGCTAGTCAGGAGGCTAAGTTGGGAGGATTACCTGAGCCCGGGAGGTCGAGGCTGCAGTGAGTTGTGATTGCACCACTGTACTCCAGCCTGAGTGACAGAAAGAGACTCTATCTCAAAAAACAAAAAACAAAAACATAAACAAAAAACAGTCATATCCTAGGCCCTCACATTCACTCACCACTCACTCACTCACTTGCCCAGAGCAACTTCTGGTTCTGCAAGCTTCATTCATGGTAAGTGTCCTATACAGGTGGACCATTTTAAATCTCCCCCGACCCTTTTTTTTTTTTTTTTTGACAGAGTCTCTCTCTGTCACCCAGACTGGAGTGCAGTGGTGTGATCTTGGCTCACTGCAGCCTCCACCTCCTGGGTTCAAACAGTTCTCCCACCTCAACCTCCCAAGTAGCTGGTATTACAGGTGTGTGCCACCACACATGGCTAATTTTTTTAATTTTTAGTAAAAACAGGGTTTCACCATGTTGGTCAGGCTGGTCTTGAACTCCTGGCCTCAAGTGATCCACCTGCCTCAGCTTCCCAAAGTGCTGGGATTACAGGTGTGAGCCACTGTGCCCCACTTAAATCTCCTATACCATATCTTTAGGGTAATTTTTCTGTTTAGATATGTTTAGATACACAAATATTATTGCATGACATTTGGTGACAATTTTCTTTTTCTTTTTCTTTTCTTTTTTTTTTTTTTTTGAGATGGAGTCTTGCTCTGTCATCCAGGCTGGAGTGCAATGGCACGATCTTGGCTCACTGCAATCTCCGCCTTCCTGGTTCAAGCAATTCTCCTGCCTCAGCCTCCTGAGTAGCTGGGATTACAGGTGCCCACCACCACATCCAGCTAATTTTTGTATTTTTAGTAGAGATGGGGTTTCGCCATGTTGGCCAGACTGGTTTCAAACTCCTGACCTCAGGTGATCTGCCTGCCTTGGCCTCCCAAAGTGCTGGGTTTACAGATGTGAGCCACTGCGCCCCGCCTTGGTGACAGTTTTCAGGAGAGCAATATGCCATATAGGTTTGTGGCCTAGGAGCAACAGGCTATACCAGAGAGCCTGGGTGTGTAGCATGCTACACCATCTAGGTTTGTGGAAGTACACTCTATGATGTTTGCACAATGACAAAATCACCTAATAATGCATTTCTCAGAACATATCCCTGTTGCTAAGTGAAACATGACTGTAATTAAAATGGTTTTTCTCCCGCTAATCTGTCTTATGTCAATTTAATTTGTAGCCCCGCCAAAGAATCTAGAAGGGTAGAGAGAAGCCATTTTTCACTCCGTCACAGCACCATCTATAGCACCCAGCACTACGCCTGCACATAACAGGCAGTTAGTAAAGGCTGCAGGCCAAATGCAGGTGAGCCCCATCATTTCATAATTTTGTTTCTAGCAAAGGCCTCTTTACTTAAAAGAGGCCTTTCCCTAGGCAATGAGGATATTTGCTTTCTGATGCAGGCCACCCTTGGTGAGTTGGGACATTATATTCCCATCATCCTGGGGCCGGCTGTCCTCTCATTAAGCAGAACCTGTAGGTTGCAGATCAGTGGAGTGGGAAAAAGCAGTCTAGGGGCAGTCTCTACTGATCTCCAGGCCTTTCCTGACTATCAGTCTTTCACCCTGTTCCCAAATGTGAAACCACCACACAGAAGCAGAGAGAGAGAGAGAGAGAGAGACAGAGAGAGAGAGAGAGAGAGAGAGAGGGAGTGAGTGTGTGTGTGTGTGTGTGTGTGTGTGTGTGTGTGTGTGGAGAGAGAGAGAAAAGAGAAATGGTTCACTTCCAGAACAGCTCAAGCCCCATTAAAGCATGCAATTGCCGGGCGCGGTGGCTCAAGCCTATAATCCCAGCACTTTGGGAGGGCGAGGTGGGTGGATCACGAGGTCAAGAGATCAAGACCATCCTGGTCAACATGGTGAAACCCCATCTCTACTAAAGATACAAAAAATTAGCTGGGCATGGTGGCACATGCCTGTAATCCCAGCTACTCAGGAGGCTGAGGCAGGAGAATTGCCTGAACCCAGGAGGCAGAGGTTACGGTGAGCCGAGATCGCGCCATTGCACTCCAGCCTGGGTAACAAGAGCGAAACTCCATCTCAAAAAAAAAAAAAAAGCATGCAATCACAGGTCAAGCCAGGCATAGTCTATAATCCCAGCACTTTGCGATGCCAAGGTAGGTAGGAAAATCATTTGAGCTCAGGAGTTTGAGATCATCCTAGGCAACATATCAAAACCCCATCTCTACAAAAATCATCATAATAATAATTAGCCAGGTGTGGTGGCACATACCTGTAGTCCCAGCTACTCAGGAGGCTGAGGCGGGAGGATCACTTGAGCCCAGGAGATAGAGGCTGCAGTGAGCTATGATCATGTTACTGCACTCCAGCCTAGATGACAGAGCAAGACTCTGTCTCAAAACAAAAACAAAAACAAAAACTTGCAGTCACACAGTGTAGTGCAAGGGACCCTAGGCTAATCACCTGAATCAAAAATCTAGAGTTGGCCGGGTGCAGTGGCTCATGCCTGTAATCCCAGCACTTTGGAAGGCCAAGGTGGGCAGGTCCCCTGAGGTCAAGAGTTCAAGACCAACCTGGCCAACATGATGAAACTCAGTCTCTACAAAAAAGCAAAAATCAGCCAGGTGTGGCGGTGGGTGTCTGTAATCCTAGCTACTCGGAAGGCTGAGGCAGGAGAACTGCTTGAATCAGGAGGCAGAGGTTGCAGTGAGCTGAGAGCATGCCACTGCATTCCAGTCTGGGCAACACAGCAAGATTTCGTCTCCAAAAAAAAAAAAAAAAAAGTAGCCAAGGGCAGTGGCTCACACCTGTAATTCCAGTACTTTGGGAGGCGGAGGCGGGAGGATCACTTGAAGTCAGGAGTTTGAGACCAGCCTGGCAAACATGGTGAAACCCCATCTCTATTAAAAATACAAAAATGAGCCAGGTGTGGTGGTGGGCACCTGTAATCCCAGTTACTCAGGAGGCTGAAGCAGGAGAATTGCTTGAACCCAGGAGGTAGAGGTTGCAGTGAGCCAAGATCGCACCACTACACTCAAGCCTGGGCGATAGAGTGAGACTCCGTCTCAAAAACAAAAAACAACAACAACAACGAAAAAACCTAGAGTCAGTCACGTGTGCTGTCTGAGGCTTGGTCCCCTCCTCTGTGAAATGAGGAGATGAAGTGGATGATTTCTGAGGGTGGAACTAGTAAGCACCCCTCTGATGCCTTGATTCGTTTCTTGAAGTGAGGGACTTGAGGAGGTGTGTCTGCAGCACTACTGAGGTTCAGCACTAAGATACGGTGCCTGAGCTGTCACTCAAATAATTCCCTAGGAGTGGAGGGTGGTACCTGGTTGTCTAGTAACCCCCAGGGCTTTGAGCTAACTGCTAGGGAGGTAACCCAAGCCAGAGGGGCCATTCCAGAGAGCCGGCTGGGCTGCGGAGAACCAAGGAGGTAAGGTGTCCTGCAGTGAGGACCCCCACTCTGGATAGGGTCATCAGGAATGCTCTGGAGTGGAAGGCCTTGAACAGGCAGGATTTCCAGGTATTCTTAGAAGCAGGGGAATTTCTTTTAAAAGACACTGCTTTTCCTCTGCCTGCCCCTCCTTTTAAAAAAGGGAAACCAGCCGGGCGCGGTGGCTCAAGCCTGTAATCCCAGCACTTTGGGAGGCCGAGGGGGGTGGATCACGAGGTCAAGAGATGGAGACCATCCCGGCCAACATGGTGAAACCCCATCTCTACTAAAAATACAAAAAATTAGCTGGGCATGGTGGCGTGTGCCTGTAATCCCAGCTTCTCGGGAGGCTGAGGCAGAAGAATTGCCTGAACCCAGGAGGCGGAGGTTGCGGTGAGCCGAGATCATGCCATTGCACTCCAGCCTGGGTAACAAGAGCGAAACTCTGTCTCAAAAAAAAAAAAAAAAAAAAAAAGGGAAAACAAGGATAAAATGGGAAGGGTCAAGAGCCCAGTGCCTTTGGGTGAGGTCTTCCAAAAAAAAAAAAAAAAAAAAAAAAAAGAGCCCAGTGCCTGGGTCTTTTCCACTCTTTTTCCTGTCTCCTGGGAGGAGAGTTCATGAAAAGCCTTTGCCTTTCAAGGGGAAAGACACTAACAGGATATACAAGCTGATGAGATGCTCGTATTTGGGTTTAAGAGGGCTCTGGAGACCAGAGCAGGAGGCTGGGGGCCTAGAACCAGCCAGCAGACAGAAAGCGGAAGAAATGGAGGGAGAGAGCTTCTCCTTGAGCTAGGGAAGGGGCAGTAAATGCATGTTCTGTCTTGCACCACACTCCTTTTCAGAGAATCTGTCTCTCCTGGAGGTTGGCTCCTTGCCAATTCAGTAGCTTCCTCACCCTAGGGTCCCCAGTGCCTCGTGTGGCTCCTGGCACATAGCAGGGACTCACTGAGTGTTTGTTGCACTGAAATGTATCTTGAGATCAGACAGCAGGAGTACCTCGATGATGAGTTGGGTGGGTGTCTGTGGAGCCACAATGTGAAGGAGGTTATGGAGGAGAGGCCCTGCTTATGCAGTCTCTTCATCTATTTGTGTGTGTGTGTGTGTGTGTGTGTGCGCGCGTGTGCGTGTGCGTGTGCGTGTGTGTGTGTGCTTTGAGACAGAGTTTCACTCTTGTTGCCCAGGTTGGAGTGCAATGTCACGATCTCAGCTCACTGCAACCTCCGCCACCTGATTCAAGCAATTCTTCTGCCTCAGCCTCCCAAGTAGCTGGGATTACAGGCATGTGCCACCACGCCTGGCTAATTTTTGTATTTTTAGTAGAGATGGGGTTTTTCCATGTTGGCCAGGGTGGTCTCGAACTCCTGACCTCAGGTGATCTGCCTGCCTTGGCCTCTCAAAGTGCTGGGACTACAGGTGTGAGCCACTGTGCCCCGCCTATTTGTTCATTCCAAAAACTTTTGTTTTGTGGTAACATATACATAACATATAATTTACCATTTTAACCATGTTAACATGAGCAGTTCAGTGGCGTTAAGTACACTCATGTTACTGTGCAATCAACACAACCATCCATCTCCAGAACTTTTTCATCTCCTTCCATCAACATTTACTGATTATCTACTATGTGCCAGACCCTGCAAGATGCCCCATGTCTAGTAGTGGGGGGAAAGACAAGAAAGTCAGCAACTCTGACCCAGTGTGATAAGTGCTATAAAAGACATAGGCATCAAGTGTCAGTGGAGTACCCAGTTGGTTGAGAAGAAGGTGCGTTCTGAAGGAAGCTGTTACTTGAGTTGAGTCTTGAAGGAGGACTAAGAATTAGTCAGGTTCCACATTAGATTGAGCGTGGATATGGTGCCCAGTGGGACAGAAGAAGCAAAGCGAGGGGACAGGGAGAAATCC